>NC_092602.1:16211439-16514469 GCF_047663525.1 Anas platyrhynchos
TTTGCTGTTTCCGAGCAACCCTAAACATAGCCCTTGCCGGCATCGAAGACGACTGAAAAATCAGGCCCCAGGAAATGCGTTGCGAGCCCTTTTCGCCCATCCAAAAGTGCCCCTAAAGGAAGGCTTTGGGTAAAAGAGAACTCCCCAGGGGAGCCTTTACGCAGCCCCACATGCAACTGGACCCTCCGGGTTCGCTGTTTCCGAGCATCCCTAAACATAGCCCTTGCCGGCATCGAAGACGACTGAAAAATCAGGCCCCAGGAAATGCGTTGCGAGCCCTTTTCGCCCATCCAAAAGTGCCCCCTAAGGAAGGCTTTGGGTACAAGAGAACTCCCCAGGGGAGCCTTAACGCAGCCCCACATGCAACTGGACCCTCCGGGTTCACTGTTCATGAGCAAACGTAAACGTAGCCCTAGCCGTCATCGGAGACGAGTGAAAGATCAGGCCCCAGAAAATGCGTTGCAAGCCCCTTTGGACCATCCAAAAGTGCCCCCAAAGGAAGGCTTTGGGTACATCTGAAGTTCCCAGGGGAGCCTTTACGCAGCCCCACATGCAACTGGACCCTCCGGGTTCACTGTTCATGAGCAAACGTAAACGTAGCCCAAGCCGTCATCGGAGACGAGTGAAAAATCAGGCCCCAGGAAATGCGTTGCGAGCCCCTTTGGACCATCCAAAAGTGCCCCCAAAGGAAGGCTTTGGGTACATCTGAAGTTCCCAGGGGAGCATTTACGCAGCCCCATATGCAACTGGACCCTCCGTGTTCGCTGTTTCCGAGCAACCCTAAACGTAGCCCTAGCAGTCATCGAAGACGAGTGAAAAATCAGGCCCCAGGAAATGCGTTCCGAGCCCCTTTGGACCATCCAAAAGTGTCACCAAAGGAAGGCTTTGGGTACAAGAGAACTCCCCAGGGGAGCCTTTACGCAGCCCCACATGCAACTGGACCCTCCGAGTTCCCTGTTTCCGAGCATCCCTAAACATAGCCCTAGCCAGCATCGATGACGACTGAAAAATCAGGCCCGGGGAAATGCGTTACGAGCCCTTTTCGCCCATCCAAAAGTGCCCCCAAAGGAAGGCTTTGGGTACAAGTGAACTCCCCAGGGGAGCCTTTACGCAGCCCCATATGCAACTGGACCCTCCGGGTTCGCTGTTTCCGAGCATCCCTAAACATAGCCCTAGCCGACATCGAAGACGACTGAAAAATCAGGCCCCAGGAAATGCGTAACGAGCCCTTTTCGCCCATCCAAAAGTGCCCCCAAAGGAAGGCTTTGGGTACAAGTGAACTCCCCAGGGGAGCCTTTACGCAACCCCACATGCAACTGGACCCTCCGGGTTCGCTGTTTCCGAGCATCCCTAAACATAGCCCTAGCCGGCATCGATGACGACTGAAAAATCAGGCCCCAGGAAATGCGTTACAAGCCCTTTTCGCTCATCCAAAAGTGCCCCCAAAGGAAGGCTTTGGGTACAAGTGAACTCCCCAGGGGAGCCTTAACGCAGCCCCACATGCAACTGGACCCTCCGGGTTCGCTGTTTCTGAGCATCCCTAAACATAGCCCTAGCCGGCATCGAAGACGACTGAAAAATCAGGCCCCAGGAAACACGTTGCAAGCCCCCTTGGACCATCCCAAAGTGTCACCAAAGGAAGGCTTTGGGTACAAGTGAACTCCCCAGGGGAGCCTTTACGCAGCCCCACATGCAACTGGACCCTCCGGGTTCGCTGTTTCCAAGCATCCCTAAACATAGCCCTAGCCGGCATCGATGACGACTGAAAAATCAGGCCCCAGGAAATACGTTACGAGCCCTTTTCGCCCATCCAAAAGTGCCCCCAAAGGAAGGCTTTGGGTACAAGTGAATTCCCCAGGGGAGCCTATACGCAGCCCCACATGCAACTGGACCCTTCGGGTTCGAATATTCCAAGCAACCCTAAATATATCCCTAGCCGGCATGGGAGAAGACTGAAAACCCGGGCCACAGAAAATGCGTTACAAGCCCCTTTGGACCATCCCAAAGTGTCACGAAAGGAAGGCTTTGGGTACAAGTGAACTCCCATGGGAGCCTTTACGCAACCCCACATGGAACTGGACCCTCCGGGTTCACTGTTCATGAGCAAAAGTAAACGTAGCCCTAGCCGTCCTTGGAGACGAGTGAAAAATCAGGCCCCAGGAAATGCGTTACAAGCCCCTTTGGACCATCCAAAAGTGCCCCCAAAGGAAGGCTTTTGGTACAAGTGAACTCCCCAGGGGAGCATTTACGCAGCCCCATATGCAACTGGACCCTCCGGGTTCGCTGTTTCCGAGCAACCCTATACGTAGCCCTAGCAGTCATCGAAGACGAGTTAAAAATCAGGCCCCAGGAAATGCGTTCCGAGCCCCTTTGGACCATCCAAAAGTGTCACCAAAGGAAGGCTTTGGGTACAAGTGAACTCCCCAGGGGAGCCTTTACGCAGCCCCACATGCAACTGGACCCTCCAAGTTCCCTGTTTCCGAGCATCCCTAAACATAGCCCTAGCCGGCATCGATGACGACTGAAAAATCAGGCCCCGGGAAATGCGTTGCAAGCCCCTTTGGACCATCCCAAAGTGTCACCAAAGGAAGGCTTTGGGTACAAGTGAACTCCCCAGGGGAGCCTTTACGCAGCCCCACATGCAACTGGACCCTCCAAGTTCCCTGTTTCCTAGCATCCCTAAACATAGCCCTAGCCTTCATCGAAGACGACTGAAAAATCAGGCCCCAGGAAACACGTTGCAAGCCCCTTTGGACCATCCCAAAGTGTCACCAAAGGAAGGCTTTGGGTACAAGTGAACTCCCCAGGGGAACCTTTACGCAGCCCCACATGCAACTGGACCCTCCGGGTTCGCTGTTTCTGAGCATCCCTAAACATAGCCCTAGCCGGCATCGAAGACGACTGAAAAATCAGGCCCCAGGAAACGCGTTGCGGGCCCCTTTGGACCATCCAAAAGTGCCCCCAAAGGAAGGCTTTGGGTACATCTGAAGTTCCCAGGGGAGTCTTTACGCAGCCCCATATGCAACTGGACCCTCCGGGTTCGCTGTTTCCGAGCAAACATAAACATAGCCCTAACCGGCATCGCTGACGACTGAAAAATCAGGCCCCAGGAAATGTGTTGCAAGCCCTTTTCGCCCATCCAAAAGTGCGCCCAAAGGAAGGTTTTGGGTACAAGTGAACTCCCCAGGGGAGCCTTTACGCAGCCCCACATGCAACTGGACCCTCCGTGTTCGCTGTTCATGAGCAAACCTAAATGTAGACCTAGCCGTCCTTGGAGACGAGTGAAAAATCAGGCCCCAGGAAATGAGTTGCGAGCCCTTTTCGCCCATCCAAAAGTGCCCCCAAAGGAAGGCTTTGGGTAGAAGAGAACTCCCCAGGGGAGCCTTTACGCAGCCCCACATGCAACTGGACCCTCCGGGTTCGCTGTTTCCGAGCATCCCTAAACATAGCCCTAGCCGGCATCGAAGACGACTGAAAAATCAGGCCCCAGGAAATGCGTTACGAGCCCTTTTCGCCCATGCAAAAGTGCCCCCAAAGGAAGGCTTTGGGTACAAGAGAACTCCCCAGGGGAGCCTTTACGCAGCCCCACATGCAACTGGACACTCCGGGTTCGCTGTTTCTGAGCAACCCTAAATATATCACTGGCCGGCATGGAAGAAGACTGAAAACCCGGGCCCCAGGAAATGCGTTACGAGCCCTTTTCGCCCATCCAAAAGTGCCCCCAAAGGAAGGCTTTGGGTACATCTGAAGTTCCCAGGGGAGCCTTTACGCAGCCCCACATGCAACTGGACCCTCCGGGTTCGCTGTTTCCGAGCATCCCTAAACATAGCCCTAACCGGCATCGAAGACGACTGAAAAATCAGGCCCCAGGAAACGCGTTACGAGCCCTTTTCGCCCATCCAAAAGTGCCCCCAAAGGAAGGCTTTGGGTACAAGTGAACTCCCCAGGGGAGCCTTAACGCAGCCCCACATGCAACTGGACCCTCCGGGTTCACTGTTCATGAGCAAAAGTAAACGTAGCCCTAGCCGTCATCGGAGACGAGTGAAAGATCAGGCCCCAGAAAATGCGTTGCAAGCCCCTTTGGACCATCCAAAAGTGCCCCCAAAGGAAGGCTTTGGGTACATCTGAAGTTCCCAGGGGAGCCTTTACGCAGCCCCACATGCAACTGGACCCTTCGGGTTCACTGTTCATGAGCAAACGTAAACGTAGCCCTAGCCGTCATCGGAGACGAGTGAAAGATCAGGCCCCAGGAAATGCGTTGCGAGCCCCTTTGGACCATCCAAAAGTGCCCCCAAAGGAAGGCTTTGGGTACATCTGAAGTTTCCAGGGGAGCCTTTACGCAGCGCCATATGCAACTGGACCCTCCGGGTTCGCTGTTTCCGAGCATCCCTAAACATAGCACTAGCCGGCATCGAAGACGACTGAAAAATCAGGCCCCAGGAAATGCGTTGCGAGTCCCTTTGGACCATCCAAAAGTGTCACCAAAGGAAGGCTTTGGGTACAAGTGAACTCCCCAGGGGAGCCTTTACGCAGCCCCACATGCAACTGGACCCTCCGGGTTCGCTGTTTCCAAGCATCCCTAAACATAGCCCTAGCCGGCATCGATGACGACTGAAAAATCAGGCCCCAGGAAATACGTTACGAGCCCTTTTCGCCCATCCAAAAGTGCCCCCAAAGGAAGGCTTTGGGTACAAGTGAATTCCCCAGGGGAGCCTATACGCAGCCCCACATGCAACTGGACCCTTCGGGTTCGAATATTCCAAGCAACCCTAAATATATCCCTAGCCGGCATGGGAGAAGACTGAAAACCCGGGCCACAGAAAATGCGTTACAAGCCCCTTTGGACCATCCCAAAGTGTCACGAAAGGAAGGCTTTGGGTACAAGTGAACTCCCATGGGAGCCTTTACGCAGCCCCACATGGAACTGGACCCTCCGGGTTCACTGTTCATGAGCAAACGTAAACGTAGCCCTAGCCGTCATCGGAGACGAGTGAAAAATCAGGCCCCAGGAAATGCGTTGCGAGCCCCTTTGGACCATCCAAAAGTGCCCCCAAAGGAAGGCTTTTGGTACAAGTGAACTCCCCAGGGGAGCATTTACGCAGCCCCATATGCAACTGGACCCTCTGGGTTCGCTGTTTCTGAGCATCCCTAAACATAGCCCTAGCCGGCATCGAGGACGACTGAAAAATCAGGCCCCAGGAAACACGTTGCAAGCCCCCTTGGACCATCCCAAAGTGTCACCAAAGGAAGGCTTTGGGTACAAGTGAACTCCCCAGGGGAGCCTTTACGCAGCCCCACATGCAACTGGACCCTCCGGGTTCGCTGTTTCCAAGCATCCCTAAACATAGCCCTAGCCGGCATCGAAGACGACTGAAAAATCAGGCCCCAGGAAATACGTTAGAAGCCCTTTTCACCCATCCAAAAGTGCCCCCAAAGGAAGGCTTTGGGTACAAGTGAATTCCCCAGGGGAGCCTATACGCAGCCCCACATGCAACTGGACCCTTCGGGTTCGAATTTTCCAAGCAACCCTAAATATATCCCTAGCCGGCATGGGAGAAGACTGAAAACCCGGGCCACAGAAAATGCGTTACAAGCCCCTTTGGACCATCCCAAAGTGTCACCAAAGGAAGGCTTTGGGTACAAGTGAACTCCCCAGGGGAGCCTTTACGCAACCCCACATGCAACTGGACCCTCCGGGTTCACTGTTCATGAGCAAACGTAAACATAGCCCTAGCCGTCATCGGAGACGAGTGAAAAATCAGGCCCCAGGAAATGCGTTGCGAGCCCCTTTGGACCATCCAAAAGTGCCCCCAAAGGAAGGCTTTGGGTATATCTGAAGTTCCCAGGGGAGGATTTACGCAGCCCCATATGCAACTGGACCATCCGGGTTCGCTGTTTCCGAGCAACCCTAAACGTAGCCCTAGCAGTCATCGAAGACGAGTGAAAAATCAGGCCCCAGGAAATGCGTTCCGAGCCCCTTTGGACCATCCAAAAGTGTCACCAAAGGAAGGCTTTGGGTACAAGAGAACTCCCCAGGGGAGCCTTTACGCAGCCCCACATGCAACTGGACCCTCCAAGTTCCCTGTTTCCGAGCATCCCTAAACATAGCCCTAGCCGGCATCGATGACGACTGAAAAATCAGGCCCCGGGAAATGCGTTACGAGCCCTTTTCACCCAACCAAACGTGCCCCCAAAGGAAGGCTTTGGGTACAAGTGAACTCCCCAGGGGAGCCTTTACGTAGCCCCATATGCAACTGGACCCTCCGGGTTCGCTGTTTCCGAGCAACCCTAAACGTACCCCTAGCAGTCATCGGAGACGAGTGAAAAATCAGGCCCCAGGAAATGCGTTTTGAGTCCCTTTGGACCATCTAAAATTGTCACCAAAGGGAGGCTTTGGGTACAAGTGAACTCCCCAGGGGAGCCTTTACGCAGCCCCACATGCAACTGGACCCTCCGGGTTCGCTGTTTCCGAGCAAACATAAACATAGCCCTAACCGGCATCGCTGACGACTGAAAAATCAGGCCCCAGGAAATGTGTTGCAAGCCCTTTTCGCCCATCCAAAAGTGCGCCCAAAGGAAGGTTTTGGGTACAAGTGAACTCCCCAGGGGAGCCTTTACGCAGCCCCACATGCAACTGGACCCTCCGTGTTCGCTGTTCATGAGCAAACCTAAATGTAGACCTAGCCGTCCTTGGAGACGAGTGAAAAATCAGGCCCCAGGAAATGAGTTGCGAGCCCTTTTCGCCCATCCAAAAGTGCCCCCAAAGGAAGGCTTTGGGTAGAAGAGAACTCCCCAGGGGAGCCTTTACGCAGCCCCACATGCAACTGGACCCTCCGGGTTCGCTGTTTCCGAGCATCCCTAAACATAGCCCTAGCCGGCATCGAAGACGACTGAAAAATCAGGCCCCAGGAAATGCGTTACGAGCCCTTTTCGCCCATGCAAAAGTGCCCCCAAAGGAAGGCTTTGGGTACAAGAGAACTCCCCAGGGGAGCCTTTACGCAGCCCCACATGCAACTGGACACTCCGGGTTCGCTGTTTCTGAGCAACCCTAAATATATCACTGGCCGGCATGGAAGAAGACTGAAAACCCGGGCCCCAGGAAATGCGTTACGAGCCCTTTTCGCCCATCCAAAAGTGCCCCCAAAGGAAGGCTTTGGGTACATCTGAAGTTCCCAGGGGAGCCTTTACGCAGCCCCACATGCAACTGGACCCTCCGGGTTCGCTGTTTCCGAGCATCCCTAAACATAGCCCTAACCGGCATCGAAGACGACTGAAAAATCAGGCCCCAGGAAATGCGTTACGAGCCCTTTTCGCCCATCCAAAAGTGCCCCCAAAGGAAGGCTTTGGGTACAAGTGAACTCCCCAGGGGAGCCTTAACGCAGCCCCACATGCAACTGGACCCTCCGGGTTCACTGTTCATGAGCAAAAGTAAACGTAGCCCTAGCCGTCATCGGAGACGAGTGAAAGATCAGGCCCCAGAAAATGCGTTGCAAGCCCCTTTGGACCATCCAAAAGTGCCCCCAAAGGAAGGCTTTGGGTACATCTGAAGTTCCCAGGGGAGCCTTTACGCAGCCCCACATGCAACTGGACCCTTCGGGTTCACTGTTCATGAGCAAACGTAAACGTAGCCCTAGCCGTCATCGGAGACGAGTGAAAGATCAGGCCCCAGGAAATGCGTTGCGAGCCCCTTTGGACCATCCAAAAGTGCCCCCAAAGGAAGGCTTTGGGTACATCTGAAGTTTCCAGGGGAGCCTTTACGCAGCGCCATATGCAACTGGACCCTCCGGGTTCGCTGTTTCCGAGCATCCCTAAACATAGCACTAGCCGGCATCGAAGACGACTGAAAAATCAGGCCCCAGGAAATGCGTTGCGAGTCCCTTTGGACCATCCAAAAGTGTCACCAAAGGAAGGCTTTGGGTACAAGTGAACTCCCCAGGGGAGCCTTTACGCAGCCCCACATGCAACTGGACCCTCCGGGTTCGCTGTTTCCAAGCATCCCTAAACATAGCCCTAGCCGGCATCGATGACGACTGAAAAATCAGGCCCCAGGAAATACGTTACGAGCCCTTTTCGCCCATCCAAAAGTGCCCCCAAAGGAAGGCTTTGGGTACAAGTGAATTCCCCAGGGGAGCCTATACGCAGCCCCACATGCAACTGGACCCTTCGGGTTCGAATATTCCAAGCAACCCTAAATATATCCCTAGCCGGCATGGGAGAAGACTGAAAACCCGGGCCACAGAAAATGCGTTACAAGCCCCTTTGGACCATCCCAAAGTGTCACGAAAGGAAGGCTTTGGGTACAAGTGAACTCCCATGGGAGCCTTTACGCAGCCCCACATGGAACTGGACCCTCCGGGTTCACTGTTCATGAGCAAACGTAAACGTAGCCCTAGCCGTCATCGGAGACGAGTGAAAAATCAGGCCCCAGGAAATGCGTTGCGAGCCCCTTTGGACCATCCAAAAGTGCCCCCAAAGGAAGGCTTTTGGTACAAGTGAACTCCCCAGGGGAGCATTTACGCAGCCCCATATGCAACTGGACCCTCTGGGTTCGCTGTTTCTGAGCATCCCTAAACATAGCCCTAGCCGGCATCGAGGACGACTGAAAAATCAGGCCCCAGGAAACACGTTGCAAGCCCCCTTGGACCATCCCAAAGTGTCACCAAAGGAAGGCTTTGGGTACAAGTGAACTCCCCAGGGGAGCCTTTACGCAGCCCCACATGCAACTGGACCCTCCGGGTTCGCTGTTTCCAAGCATCCCTAAACATAGCCCTAGCCGGCATCGAAGACGACTGAAAAATCAGGCCCCAGGAAATACGTTAGAAGCCCTTTTCACCCATCCAAAAGTGCCCCCAAAGGAAGGCTTTGGGTACAAGTGAATTCCCCAGGGGAGCCTATACGCAGCCCCACATGCAACTGGACCCTTCGGGTTCGAATTTTCCAAGCAACCCTAAATATATCCCTAGCCGGCATGGGAGAAGACTGAAAACCCGGGCCACAGAAAATGCGTTACAAGCCCCTTTGGACCATCCCAAAGTGTCACCAAAGGAAGGCTTTGGGTACAAGTGAACTCCCCAGGGGAGCCTTTACGCAACCCCACATGCAACTGGACCCTCCGGGTTCACTGTTCATGAGCAAACGTAAACATAGCCCTAGCCGTCATCGGAGACGAGTGAAAAATCAGGCCCCAGGAAATGCGTTGCGAGCCCCTTTGGACCATCCAAAAGTGCCCCCAAAGGAAGGCTTTGGGTATATCTGAAGTTCCCAGGGGAGGATTTACGCAGCCCCATATGCAACTGGACCATCCGGGTTCGCTGTTTCCGAGCAACCCTAAACGTAGCCCTAGCAGTCATCGAAGACGAGTGAAAAATCAGGCCCCAGGAAATGCGTTCCGAGCCCCTTTGGACCATCCAAAAGTGTCACCAAAGGAAGGCTTTGGGTACAAGAGAACTCCCCAGGGGAGCCTTTACGCAGCCCCACATGCAACTGGACCCTCCAAGTTCCCTGTTTCCGAGCATCCCTAAACATAGCCCTAGCCGGCATCGATGACGACTGAAAAATCAGGCCCCGGGAAATGCGTTACGAGCCCTTTTCACCCAACCAAACGTGCCCCCAAAGGAAGGCTTTGGGTACAAGTGAACTCCCCAGGGGAGCCTTTACGCAGCCCCACATGCAACTGGACCCTCCGGGTTCGCTGTTTCCGAGCATCCTTAAACATTGCCCTAGCCGGCATCGACGACGATTGAAAAATCAGGCCCCAGGAAATGCGTTGCGAGCCCTTTTCGCCCATCCAAAAGTGCCCCCAAAGGAAGGCTTTGGGTACAAGTGAACTCCCCAGGGGAGCCTTTACGCAGCCCCACATGCAACTGGATACTCCGGGTTCGCTGTTACCGAGCATCCCTAAACATAGCCCTAGCCGACATCGAAGACGACTGAAATATCAGTCCACAGGAAACGCGTTGCGAGTCCCTTTGGACCATCCAAAAGTGTCACCAAAGGAAGGCTTTGGGTACAAGTGAACTCCCCAGGGGAGCCTTTACGCAGCCCCACATGCAACTGGACCCTCCGGGTTCACTGTTTCCGAGCAACCCTAAACATAGCCCTAGACGGCATCGAATACGACTGAAAAATCAGGCCCCAGGAAATGCGTTGCGAGCCCTTTTCGCCCATCCAAAAGTGCCCCCAAAGGAAGACTTTGGGTACAAGAGAACTCCCCAGGGGAGCCTTTACGCAGCCCCACATGCAACTGGACCCTCCGGGTTCGCTGTTTCCGAGCAAACATAAACATAGCCCTAACCGGCATCGCTGACGACTGAAAAATCAGGCCCCAGGAAATGTGTTGCAAGCCCTTTTCGCCCATCCAAAAGTGCGCCCAAAGGAAGGTTTTGGGTACAAGTGAACTCCCCAGGGGAGCCTTTACGCAGCCCCACATGCAACTGGACCCTCCGTGTTCGCTGTTCATGAGCAAACCTAAATGTAGACCTAGCCGTCCTTGGAGACGAGTGAAAAATCAGGCCCCAGGAAATGAGTTGCGAGCCCTTTTCGCCCATCCAAAAGTGCCCCCAAAGGAAGGCTTTGGGTAGAAGAGAACTCCCCAGGGGAGCCTTTACGCAGCCCCACATGCAACTGGACCCTCCGGGTTCGCTGTTTCCGAGCATCCCTAAACATAGCCCTAGCCGGCATCGAAGACGACTGAAAAATCAGGCCCCAGGAAATGCGTTACGAGCCCTTTTCGCCCATGCAAAAGTGCCCCCAAAGGAAGGCTTTGGGTACAAGAGAACTCCCCAGGGGAGCCTTTACGCAGCCCCACATGCAACTGGACACTCCGGGTTCGCTGTTTCTGAGCAACCCTAAATATATCACTGGCCGGCATGGAAGAAGACTGAAAACCCGGGCCCCAGGAAATGCGTTACGAGCCCTTTTCGCCCATCCAAAAGTGCCCCCAAAGGAAGGCTTTGGGTACATCTGAAGTTCCCAGGGGAGCCTTTACGCAGCCCCACATGCAACTGGACCCTCCGGGTTCGCTGTTTCCGAGCATCCCTAAACATAGCCCTAACCGGCATCGAAGACGACTGAAAAATCAGGCCCCAGGAAATGCGTTCCGAGCCCTTTTCGCCCATCCAAAAGTGCCCCCAAAGGAAGGCTTTGGGTACAAGTGAACTCCCCAGGGGAGCCTTAACGCAGCCCCACATGCAACTGGACCCTCCGGGTTCACTGTTCATGAGCAAAAGTAAACGTAGCCCTAGCCGTCATCGGAGACGAGTGAAAGATCAGGCCCCAGAAAATGCGTTGCAAGCCCCTTTGGACCATCCAAAAGTGCCCCCAAAGGAAGGCTTTGGGTACATCTGAAGTTCCCAGGGGAGCCTTTACGCAGCCCCACATGCAACTGGACCCTTCGGGTTCACTGTTCATGAGCAAACGTAAACGTAGCCCTAGCCGTCATCGGAGACGAGTGAAAGATCAGGCCCCAGGAAATGCGTTGCGAGCCCCTTTGGACCATCCAAAAGTGCCCCCAAAGGAAGGCTTTGGGTACATCTGAAGTTTCCAGGGGAGCCTTTACGCAGCGCCATATGCAACTGGACCCTCCGGGTTCGCTGTTTCCGAGCATCCCTAAACATAGCACTAGCCGGCATCGAAGACGACTGAAAAATCAGGCCCCAGGAAATGCGTTGCGAGTCCCTTTGGACCATCCAAAAGTGTCACCAAAGGAAGGCTTTGGGTACAAGTGAACTCCCCAGGGGAGCCTTTACGCAGCCCCACATGCAACTGGACCCTCCGGGTTCGCTGTTTCCAAGCATCCCTAAACATAGCCCTAGCCGGCATCGATGACGACTGAAAAATCAGGCCCCAGGAAATACGTTACGAGCCCTTTTCGCCCATCCAAAAGTGCCCCCAAAGGAAGGCTTTGGGTACAAGTGAATTCCCCAGGGGAGCCTATACGCAGCCCCACATGCAACTGGACCCTTCGGGTTCGAATATTCCAAGCAACCCTAAATATATCCCTAGCCGGCATGGGAGAAGACTGAAAACCCGGGCCACAGAAAATGCGTTACAAGCCCCTTTGGACCATCCCAAAGTGTCACGAAAGGAAGGCTTTGGGTACAAGTGAACTCCCATGGGAGCCTTTACGCAGCCCCACATGGAACTGGACCCTCCGGGTTCACTGTTCATGAGCAAACGTAAACGTAGCCCTAGCCGTCATCGGAGACGAGTGAAAAATCAGGCCCCAGGAAATGCGTTGCGAGCCCCTTTGGACCATCCAAAAGTGCCCCCAAAGGAAGGCTTTTGGTACAAGTGAACTCCCCAGGGGAGCATTTACGCAGCCCCATATGCAACTGGACCCTCTGGGTTCGCTGTTTCTGAGCATCCCTAAACATAGCCCTAGCCGGCATCGAGGACGACTGAAAAATCAGGCCCCAGGAAACACGTTGCAAGCCCCCTTGGACCATCCCAAAGTGTCACCAAAGGAAGGCTTTGGGTACAAGTGAACTCCCCAGGGGAGCCTTTACGCAGCCCCACATGCAACTGGACCCTCCGGGTTCGCTGTTTCCAAGCATCCCTAAACATAGCCCTAGCCGGCATCGAAGACGACTGAAAAATCAGGCCCCAGGAAATACGTTAGAAGCCCTTTTCACCCATCCAAAAGTGCCCCCAAAGGAAGGCTTTGGGTACAAGTGAATTCCCCAGGGGAGCCTATACGCA
This sequence comes from Anas platyrhynchos, assembly GCF_047663525.1. Taxonomy (NCBI): domain Eukaryota; kingdom Metazoa; phylum Chordata; class Aves; order Anseriformes; family Anatidae; genus Anas; species Anas platyrhynchos. The sequence goes on from NC_092602.1 coordinate 16,224,139, forward strand.
GCCCCACATGCAACTGGACCCTTCGGGTTCGAATTTTCCAAGCAACCCTAAATATATCCCTAGCCGGCATGGGAGAAGACTGAAAACCCGGGCCACAGAAAATGCGTTACAAGCCCCTTTGGACCATCCCAAAGTGTCACCAAAGGAAGGCTTTGGGTACAAGTGAACTCCCCAGGGGAGCCTTTACGCAACCCCACATGCAACTGGACCCTCCGGGTTCACTGTTCATGAGCAAACGTAAACATAGCCCTAGCCGTCATCGGAGACGAGTGAAAAATCAGGCCCCAGGAAATGCGTTGCGAGCCCCTTTGGACCATCCAAAAGTGCCCCCAAAGGAAGGCTTTGGGTACAAGAGAACTCCCCAGGGGAGCCTTTACGCAGCCCCACATGCAACTGGACCCTCCAAGTTCCCTGTTTCCGAGCATCCCTAAACATAGCCCTAGCCGGCATCGATGACGACTGAAAAATCAGGCCCCGGGAAATGCGTTACGAGCCCTTTTCACCCAACCAAACGTGCCCCCAAAGGAAGGCTTTGGGTACAAGTGAACTCCCCAGGGGAGCCTTTACGTAGCCCCATATGCAACTGGACCCTCCGGGTTCGCTGTTTCCGAGCAACCCTAAACGTACCCCTAGCAGTCATCGGAGACGAGTGAAAAATCAGGCCCCAGGAAATGCGTTTTGAGTCCCTTTGGACCATCTAAAATTGTCACCAAAGGGAGGCTTTGGGTACAAGTGAACTCCCCAGGGGAGCCTTTACGCAGCCCCACATGCAACTGGACCCTCCGGGTTCGCTGTTTCCGAGCATCCTTATACATAGCCCTAGCCGGCATCGAAGACGACTGAAAAATCAGGCCCCAGGAAATGCGTTACAAGCCCTTTTCGCCCATCCAAAAGTGCCCCCAAAGGAAGGCTTTGGGTACAAGTGAACTCCCCAGGGGAGCCTTTACGCAGCCCCACATGCAACTGGACCCTCCGGGTTCGCTGTTTCCGAGCATCCTTAAACATTGCCCTAGCCGGCATCGACGACGATTGAAAAATCAGGCCCCAGGAAATGCCTTACAAGCCCTTTTCGCCCATCCAAAAGTGCCACCAAAGGAAGGCTTTGGGTACAAGTGAACTCCCCAGGGGAGCCTTTACGCAGCCCCACATGCAACTGGATACTCCGGGTTCGCTGTTACCGAGCATCCCTAAACATAGCCCTAGCCGACATCGAAGACGACTGAAATATCAGTCCACAGGAAACGCGTTGCGAGTCCCTTTGGACCATCCAAAAGTGTCACCAAAGGAAGGCTTTGGGTACAAGTGAACTCCCCAGGGGAGCCTTTACGCAGCCCCACATGCAACTGGACCCTCCGGGTTCACTGTTTCCGAGCAACCCTAAACATAGCCCTAGACGGCATCGAATACGACTGAAAAATCAGGCCCCAGGAAATGCGTTGCGAGCCCTTTTCGCCCATCCAAAAGTGCCCCCAAAGGAAGACTTTGGGTACAAGAGAACTCCCCAGGGGAGCCTTTACGCAGCCCCACATGCAACTGGACCCTCCAAGTTCCCTGTTTCCGAGCATCCCTAAACATAGCCCTAGCCTTCATCGAAGACGACTGAAAAATCAGGCCCCAGGAAACACGTTGCAAGCCCCTTTGGACCATCCAAAAGTGCCCGCAAAGGAAGGCTTTGGGTACATCTGAAGTTCCCAGGGGAGCCTTTACGCAGCCCCATATGCAACTGGACCCTCCGGGTTCGCTGTTTCCGAGCAACCATAAACGTAGCCCTAGCAGTCATCGGAGACGAGTGAAAAATCAGGCCCCAGGAAATGCGTTGCGAGCCCCTTTGGACCATCCAAAAGTGCCCCCAAAGGAAGACTTTGGGTACAAGTGAACTCCCCAGGGGAGCCTTTACGCAGCCCCACATGCAACTGGACCCTCCGGGTTCGCTGATTTCGAGCATCCCTAAACATAGCCCTAGCCGACATCGAAGACGACTGAAAAATCAGGCCCCAGGAAATGCGTTGCAAGCCCCTTTGCACCATCCAAAACTGTCACCAAAGGAAGGCTTTGGGTACAAGAGAACTCCCCAGGGGAGCCTTTACGCAGCCCCACATGCAACTGGACCCTCCAAGTTCCCTGTTTCCGAGCATCCCTAAACATAGCCCTAGCCTTCATCGAAGACGACTGAAAAATCAGGCCCCAGGAAACACGTTGCAAGCCCCTTTGGACCATCCAAAAGTGCCCGCAAAGGAAGGCTTTGGGTACATCTGAAGTTCCCAGGGGAGCCTTTACGCAGCCCCACGTGCAACTGGACCCTTCGGGTTCGATTTTTCCAAGCAACCCTAAATATATCCCTAGCCGGCATGGGAGAAGACTGAAAATCCGGGCCACAGAAAATGCGTTACAAGCCCCTTTGGACAATCCCAAAGTTTCACCAAAGGAAGGCTTTTGGTACAAGTGAACTCCCCAGGGGAGCCTTTACGCAGCCCCACATGCAATTGGACCCTCCGGGTTCGCTGTTTCCGAGCATCCCTAAACATAGCCCTAGCCTTCATCGAAGACGACTGAAAAATCAAGCCCCAGGAAACACGTTGCAAGCCCCTTTGGACCATCCCAAAGTGTCACCAAAGGAAGGCTTTGGGTACAAGTGAACTCCCCAGGGGAACCTTTACGCAGCCCCACATGCAACTGGATCCTCCAGGTTCGCTGTTTCTGAGCATCCCTAAACGTAGCCCTAGCCGTCATCGGAGACGAGTGAAAAATCAGGCCCCAGGAATTGCGTTGCGAGCCCCTTTGGACCATCCAAAAGTGCCCGCAAAGGAAGGCTTTGGGTACATCTGAAGTTCCCAGGGGAGCCTTTACGCAGCCCCATATGCAACTGGACCCTCCGGGTTCGCTGTTTCCGAGCATCCCTTAACATAACCCTAACCGGCATCGAAGACGACTGAATAATCAGGCCCCAGGAAATGCGTTACGAGCCCTTTTCGCCCATCCAAATGTGCCCCCAAAGGAAGGCTTTGGGTACAAGTGAACTCCCCAGAGGAGCCTTTACGCAGCCCCACATGCAACTGGACCCTCCGGGTTCGCTGTTTCCGAGCATGCCTAAACATAGCCCTTGCCGGCATCGAAGACGACTGAAAAATCAGGCCCCAGGAAATGCGATCCGAGCCCCTTTGGACCATCCAAAGGTGCCCCTAAAGGAAGGCTTTGGGTACAAGTGAATTCCGCAGGGGAGCCTTTACGCAGCCCCACATGCAACTGGACCCTCCGTGTTCGCTGTTCATGAGCAAACCTAAACGTAGCCCTAGCCGTCCTTGGAGACGAGTGAAAAATCAGGCCCCAGGAAATGCGTTGCAAGCCCTTTTCGCCCATCCAAAAGTGCCCCCAAAGGAAGGCTTTGGGTACAAGAGAACTCCCCAGGGGAGCCTTTACGCAGCCCCACATGCAACTGGACCCTTCGGGTTCGATTTTTCCAAGCAACCCTAAATATATCCCTAGCCGGCATGGGAGAAGACTGAAAACCCAGGCTACAGAAAATGCGTTACGAACCCTTTTCGCTCATCCAAAAGTGCCCCCAAAGGAAGGCTTTGGGTACAAGTGAACTCCCCAGGGGAGCCTTTACGCAACCCCACATGCAACTGGACCCTCCGAGTTCGCTGTTTTCGAGCATCCCTAAACATAGCCCTAGCTGACATCGAAGACGACTGAAAAATCAGGCCCCAGGAAATGCGTTGCAAGCCCCTTTGGAACATCCAAAAGTGTCACCAAAGGAAGGCTTTGGGTACAAGAGAACTCCCCAGGGGAGCCTTTACGCAGCCCCACATGCAACTGGACCCTCCGCGTTCGCTGTTTCCGAGCATCCCTAAACATAGCCCTAACCGGCATCGCTGACGACTGAAAAATCAGGCCCCAGGAAATCCGTTACGAGCCCTTTTCGCCCATCGAAAAGTGCCCCCAAAGGAAGGCTTTGGGTAAAAGTGAACTCCCCAGGGGAGACTTTACGCAGCCCCACATGCAACTGGACCCTCCGGGTTCGCTGTTTCCGAGCATCCCTAAACATAGCCCTAGCCGACATGGAAGACGACTGAAAAATCAGGCCCCAGGAAATGCGTTCCGAGCCCCTTTGGTCCATCCAAAAGTGCCCCCAAAGGAAGGCTTTGGGTACAAGTGAACTCCCCAGGGGAGCCTTTACGCAGCCCCACATGCAACTGGACCCTCCGTGTTCGCTGTTCAGGAGCAAACCTAAACGTAGCCCTAGCCGTCCTTGGAGACGAGTGAAAAATCAGGCCGCAGGAAATGCGTTGCGAGCCCTTTTCGCCCATCCAAAAGTGCCCCCAAAGGAAGGCTTTGGGTACAAGAGAACTCCCCAGGGGAGCCTTTACGCAGCCCCACATGCAACTGGACCCTTCGGGTTCGATTTTTCCAAGCAACCCTAAATATATCCCTAGCCGGCATGGGAGAAGACTGAAAACCCGGGCCACAGAAAATGCGTTACGAGCCCTTTTCGCTCATCCAAATGTGCCCCCAAAGGAAGGCTTTGGGTACAAGTGAACTCCCCAGGGGAGCCTTTACGCAACCCCACATGAAACTGGACCCTCCGGGTTCGCTGTTTTCGAGCATCCCTAAACATAGCCCTAGCTGACATCGAAGACGACTGAAAAATCAGGCCCCAGGAAATGCGTTGCAAGCCCCTTTGGAACATCCAAAAGTGTCACCAAAGGAAGGCTTTGGGTACAAGAGAACTCCCCAGGGGAGCCTTTACGCAGCCCCACATGCAACTGGACCCTCCGGGTTCGCTGTTTCCGAGCAACCATAAACGTAGCCCTAGCAGTCATCGGAGACGAGTGAAAAATCAGGCCCCAGGAAATGCGTTACGAGCCCCTTTGGACCATCCAAAAGTGTCACCAAAGGAAGGCTTTTGGTACAAGTGAACTCCCCAGGGGAGCCTTTACGCAGCCCCACATGCAACTGGACCCTCCGGGTTCGCTGATTTCGAGCATCCCTAAACATAGCCCTAGCCGACATCGAAGACGACTGAAAAATCAGGCCCCAGGAAATGCGTTGCAAGCCCCTTTGCACCATCCAAAACTGTCACCAAAGGAAGGCTTTGGGTACAAGAGAACTCCCCAGGGGAGCCTTTACGCAGCCCCACATGCAACTGGACCCTCCGGGTTTGCTGTTCATGAGCAAACCTAAACGTAGCCCTAGCCGTCTTCGGAGACGAGTGAAAAATCAGGCCCTAGGAAATGCGTTGCGAGCCCTTTTCGCCCATCCAAAAGTGCCCCCAAAGGAAGGCTTTGGGTACATCTGAAGTTCCCAGGGGAGCCTTTACGCAGCCCCACATGCAACTGGACCCTTCGGGTTCGATTTTTCCAAGCAACCCTAAATATATCCCTAGCCGGCATGGGAGAAGACTGAAAATCCGGGCCACAGAAAATGCGTTACAAGCCCCTTTGGACAATCCCAAAGTTTCACCAAAGGAAGGCTTTTGGTACAAGTGAACTCCCCAGGGGAGCCTTTACGCAGCCCCACATGCAACTGGACCCTCCGGGTTCACTGTTCATGAGCAAACGTAAACGTAGCCCTAGCCGTCATCGGAGACGAGTGAAAAATCAGGCCCCAGGAAATGCGTTTCGAGCCCCTTTGGACCATCCAAAAGTGCCCCCAAAAGAAGGCTTTGGGTACATCTGAAGTTCCCAGGGGAGCCTTTTCGCAGCCCCATATGCAACTGGACCCTCCGGGTTCGCTGTTTCCGAGCAACCATAAACGTAACCCTAGCAGTCATCGGAGACGAGTGAAAAATCAGGCCCCAGGAAATGCGTTGCAAGCTCCTTTGGACCATCCAAAAGTGTCACCAAAGGAAGGCTTTGGGTACAAGTGAACTCCCCAGGGGAGCCTTTACGCAGCCCCATATGCAACTGGACCCTCCGGGTTCCCTGTTTCCGAGCATCCCTAAACATAGCGCTAGTCGGCATCGAAGACGACTGAAAAATCAGGGCCCAGGAAATGCGTTGCGAGCCATTTTCGCCCATCCAAATGTGCCCCCAAAGGAAGGCTTTGAGTACAAGAGAACTCCCCAGGGGAGCCTTTACGCAGCCCCACATGCAACTGGACCCTCCGGGTTCGCTGTTCCTGAGCGTCCCTAAACATAGCCCTAGCCGGCATCGAAGACGACTGAAAGATCAGGCCCCAGGAAATGTGTTGCAAGCCCTTTTCGCCCATCCAAAAGTGCCCCCAAAGGAATGCTTTGGGTACAAGAGAACTCCACAGGGGAGTCTTTACGCAGCCCCACATGCAACTGGACCCTCCGGGCTCGATTTTTCCGAGCAACCCTAAATATATCACTAGCCGGCATGGGAGAAGACTGAAAACCCGGGCCCCAGAAAACGCGTTGCGAGCCCCTTTGGACCATCCAAAGGTGCCTCCAAAGGAAGGATTTGGGTACATCTGAAGTTCCCAGGAGAGGGTTTACGCAGCCCCACATGCAACTGGACCCTCCGGGTTCGCTGTTCCTGAGCATCCTTATACATAGCCCTAGCCGGCATCGAAGACGACTGAAAAATCAGGCCCCAGGAAATGCGTTGCAAGCCCTTTTCGCCCATCCAAAAGTGCCCCCAAAGGAAGGCTTTGGGTACAAGTGAACTCCCCAGGGGAGCCTTTACGCAGCCCCACATGCAACTGGACCCTCCGAGTTCGCTGTTTCCGAGCATCCCTAAACATAGCCCTAGCCGGCATCATTGACGACTGAAAAATCAGGCCCCAGGAAATGCGTTACGAGCCCTTTTCGCCCATCCAAAAGTGCCCCCAAAGGAAGGCTTTGGGTACAAGTGAACTCCCCAGGGGAGCCTTTACGCAGCCCCACATGCAACTGGACCCTCCGGGTTCCCTGTTTCCGAGCATCCCTAAACGTAGACCTAGCCGGCATCGAAGACGACTGAAAAATCAGGCCCCAGGAAATGCGTTCCGAGCCCCTTTGGACCATCCAAAAGTGCCCCCAAAGGAAGGCTTTGGGTACAAGAGAACTCCCCAGGGGAGCCTTTACGCAGCCCCACATGCAACTGGACCGTCCGGGTTCGCTGTTCATGAGCAAACCTAAACGTAGCCCTAGCCGTCCTTGGAGACGACTGAAAAATCAGGCCCCAGGAAATGCGTTGCGAGCCCTTTTCGCCCATCCAAAAGTGCCCCCAAAGGAAGGCTTTGGGTACAAGTGAACTCCCCAGGGGAGCCTTTACGCAGCCCCACATGCAACTGGACCCTCCGTGTTCGCTGTTCATGAGCAAACCTAAACGTAGCCCTAGCCGTCATTGGAGACGAGTTAAAAATCAGGCCCCAGGAAATGCGTTGCGAGCCCTTTTCGCCCATCCAAAAGTGCCCCCAAAGGAAGGCTTTGGGTACAATGAACTCCCCAGGGGAGCCTTTACACAGCCCCACATGCAACTGGACCCTCCGAGTTCACTGTTCATGAGCAAACATAAACGTAGCCCTAGCCGTCATCGGAGACGAGTGAAAAATCAGGCCCCAGGAATTGCGTTGCGAGCCCCTTTGGACCATCCAAAAGTGCCCGCAAAGGAAGGCTTTGGGTACATCTGAAGTTCCCAGGGGAGCCTTTACGCAGCCCCATATGCAACTGGACCCTCCGGGTTCGCTGTTTCCGAGCATCCCTTAACATAACCCTAACCGGCATCGAAGACGACTGAATAATCAGGCCCCAGGAAATGCGTTACGAGCCCTTTTCGCCCATCCAAATGTGCCCCCAAAGGAAGGCTTTGGGTACAAGTGAACTCCCCAGAGGAGCCTTTACGCAGCCCCACATGCAACTGGACCCTCCGGGTTCGCTGTTTCCGAGCATGCCTAAACATAGCCCTTGCCGGCATCGAAGACGACTGAAAAATCAGGCCCCAGGAAATGCGATCCGAGCCCCTTTGGACCATCCAAAGGTGCCCCTAAAGGAAGGCTTTGGGTACAAGTGAATTCCGCAGGGGAGCCTTTACGCAGCCCCACATGCAACTGGACCCTCCGTGTTCGCTGTTCATGAGCAAACCTAAACGTAGCCCTAGCCGTCCTTGGAGACGAGTGAAAAATCAGGCCCCAGGAAATGCGTTGCAAGCCCTTTTCGCCCATCCAAAAGTGCCCCCAAAGGAAGGCTTTGGGTACAAGAGAACTCCCCAGGGGAGCCTTTACGCAGCCCCACATGCAACTGGACCCTTCGGGTTCGATTTTTCTAAGCAACCCTAAATATATCCCTAGCCGGCATGGGAGAAGACTGAAAACCCGGGCTACAGAAAATGCGTTACGAACCCTTTTCGCTCATCCAAAAGTGCCCCCAAAGGAAGGCTTTGGGTACAAGTGAACTCCCCAGGGGAGCCTTTACGCAACCCCACATGCAACTGGACCCTCCGAGTTCGCTGTTTTCGAGCATCCCTAAACATAGCCCTAGCTGACATCGAAGACGACTGAAAAATCAGGCCCCAGGAAATGCGTTGCAAGCCCCTTTGGAACATCCAAAAGTGTCACCAAAGGAAGGCTTTGGGTACAAGAGAACTCCCCAGGGGAGCCTTTACGCAGCCCCACATGCAACTGGACCCTCCGCGTTCGCTGTTTCCGAGCATCCCTAAACATAGCCCTAACCGGCATCGCTGACGACTGAAAAATCAGGCCCCAGGAAATGCGTTACGAGCCCTTTTCGCCCATCGAAAAGTGCCCCCAAAGGAAGGCTTTGGGTAAAAGTGAACTCCCCAGGGGAGACTTTACGCAGCCCCACATGCAACTGGACCCTCCGGGTTCGCTGTTTCCGAGCATCCCTAAACATAGCCCTAGCCGACATGGAAGACGACTGAAAAATCAGGCCCCAGGAAATGCGTTCCGAGCCCCTTTGGTCCATCCAAAAGTGCCCCCAAAGGAAGGCTTTGGGTACAAGTGAACTCCCCAGGGGAGCCTTTACGCAGCCCCACATGCAACTGGACCCTCCGTGTTCGCTGTTCAGGAGCAAACCTAAACGTAGCCCTAGCCGTCCTTGGAGACGAGTGAAAAATCAGGCCGCAGGAAATGCGTTGCGAGCCCTTTTCGCCCATCCAAAAGTGCCCCCAAAGGAAGGCTTTGGGTACAAGAGAACTCCCCAGGGGAGCCTTTACGCAGCCCCACATGCAACTGGACCCTTCGGGTTCGATTTTTCCAAGCAACCCTAAATATATCCCTAGCCGGCATGGGAGAAGACTGAAAACCCGGGCCACAGAAAATGCGTTACGAGCCCTTTTCGCTCATCCAAATGTGCCCCCAAAGGAAGGCTTTGGGTACAAGTGAACTCCCCAGGGGAGCCTTTACGCAACCCCACATGCAACTGGACCCTCCGGGTTCGCTGTTTTCGAGCATCCCTAAACATAGCCCTAGCTGACATCGAAGACGACTGAAAAATCAGGCCCCAGGAAATGCGTTGCAAGCCCCTTTGGAACATCCAAAAGTGTCACCAAAGGAAGGCTTTGGGTACAAGAGAACTCCCCAGGGGAGCCTTTACGCAGCCCCACATGCAACTGGACCCTCCGGGTTCGCTGTTTCCGAGCAACCATAAACGTAGCCCTAGCAGTCATCGGAGACGAGTGAAAAATCAGGCCCCAGGAAATGCGTTACGAGCCCCTTTGGACCATCCAAAAGTGTCACCAAAGGAAGGCTTTGGGTACAAGTGAACTCCCCAGGGGAGCCTTTACGCAGCCCCACATGCAACTGGACCCTCCGGGTTCGCTGATTTCGAGCATCCCTAAACATAGCCCTAGCCGACATCGAAGACGACTGAAAAATCAGGCCCCAGGAAATGCGTTGCAAGCCCCTTTGCACCATCCAAAACTGTCACCAAAGGAAGGCTTTGGGTACAAGAGAACTCCCCAGGGGAGCCTTTACGCAGCCCCACATGCAACTGGACCCTCCGGGTTTGCTGTTCATGAGCAAACCTAAACGTAGCCCTAGCCGTCTTCGGAGACGAGTGAAAAATCAGGCCCTAGGAAATGCGTTGCGAGCCCTTTTCGCCCATCCAAAAGTGCCCCCAAAGGAAGGCTTTGGGTACATCTGAAGTTCCCAGGGGAGCCTTTACGCAGCCCCACATGCAACTGGACCCTTCGGGTTCGATTTTTCCAAGCAACCCTAAATATATCCCTAGCCGGCATGGGAGAAGACTGAAAATCCGGGCCACAGAAAATGCGTTACAAGCCCCTTTGGACAATCCCAAAGTTTCACCAAAGGAAGGCTTTTGGTACAAGTGAACTCCCCAGGGGAGCCTTTACGCAGCCCCACATGCAACTGGACCCTCCGGGTTCACTGTTCATGAGCAAACGTAAACGTAGCCCTAGCCGTCATCGGAGACGAGTGAAAAATCAGGCCCCAGGAAATGCGTTTCGAGCCCCTTTGGACCATCCAAAAGTGCCCCCAAAAGAAGGCTTTGGGTACATCTGAAGTTCCCAGGGGAGCCTTTTCGCAGCCGCATATGCAACTGGACCCTCCGGGTTCGCTGTTTCCGAGCAACCATAAACTTAACCCTAGCAGTCATCGGAGACGAGTGAAAAATCAGGCCCCAGGAAATGCGTTGCAAGCTCCTTTGGACCATCCAAAAGTGTCACCAAAGGAAGGCTTTGGGTACAAGTGAACTCCCCAGGGGAGCCTTTACGCAGCCCCACATGCAACTGGACCCTCCGGGTTCCCTGTTTCCGAGCATCCCTAAACATAGCGCTAGTCGGCATCGAAGACGACTGAAAAATCAGGGCCCAGGAAATGCGTTGCGAGCCATTTTCGCCCATCCAAAAGTGCCCCCAAAGGAAGGCTTTGAGTACAAGAGAACTCCCCAGGGGAGCCTTTACGCAGCCCCACATGCAACTGGACCCTCCGGGTTCGCTGTTCCTGAGCGTCCCTAAACATAGCCCTAGCCGGCATCGAAGACGACTGAAAGATCAGGCCCCAGGAAATGTGTTGCAAGCCCTTTTCGCCCATCCAAAAGTGCCCCCAAAGGAATGCTTTGGGTACAAGAGAACTCCACAGGGGAGTCTTTACGCAGCCCCACATGCAACTGGACCCTCCGGGCTCGATTTTTCCGAGCAACCCTAAATATATCACTAGCCGGCATGGGAGAAGACTGAAAACCCGGGCCCCAGAAAACGCGTTGCGAGCCCCTTTGGACCATCCAAAGGTGCCTCCAAAGGAAGGATTTGGGTACATCTGAAGTTCCCAGGAGAGGGTTTACGCAGCCCCACATGCAACTGGACCCTCCGGGTTCGCTGTTCCTGAGCATCCTTATACATAGCCCTAGCCGGCATCGATGACGACTGAAAAATCAGGCCCCAGGAAATGCGTTGCAAGCCCTTTTCGCCCATCCAAAAGTGCCCCCAAAGGAAGGCTTTGGGTACAAGTGAACTCCCCAGGGGAGCCTTTACGCAACCCCACATGCAACTGGACCCTCCGGGTTCGCTGTTTCCGAGCATCCCTAAACGTAGCCCTAGCCGGCATCGAAGACGACTGAAAAATCAGGCCCCAGGAAATGCGTTCCGAGCCCCTTTGGACCATCCAAAAGTGCCCCCAAAGGAAGGCTTTGGGTACAAGTGAACTCCCCAGGGGAGCCTTTACGCAGCCCCACATGCAACTGGACCCTTCGGGTTCGCTGTTTCCAAGCATCCCTAAACGTAGCCCTAGCCGGCATCGAAGACGACTGAAAAATCAGGCTCCAGGAAATGCGTTGCGAGCCATTTTCGCCCATCCAAAAGTGCCCCCAAAGGAAGGCTTTGGGTATAAGGGAACTCCCCAGGGGAGCCTTTACGCAGCCCCACATGCAACTGGACCCTCCGTGTTCGCTGTTCATGAGCAAACCTAAACGTAGCCCTAGCCGTCCTTGGAGACGACTGAAAAATCAGGCCCCAGGAAATGCGTTGCGAGCCCTTTTAGCCCATCCAAAAGTGCCCCCAAAGGAAGGCTTTGGGTACAAGAGAACTCCCCAGGGGAGCCTTTACGCAGCCCCACATGCAACTGGACCCTCCGTGTTCGCTGTTCATGAGCAAACCTAAACGTAGCCCTAGCCGTCCTTGGAGACGAGTGAAAAATCAGGCCCCAGGAAATGCGTTGCGAGCCCTTTTCGGCCATCCAAAAGTGCCCCCAAAGGAAGGCTTTGGGTACAAGTGAACTCCCCAGGGGAGCCTTTACACAGCCCCACATGCAACTGGACCCTCCGGGTTCGCTGTTTCCGAGCAACCATAAACGTAGCCCTAGCCTTCATCGGAGACGAGTGAAAAATCAGGCCCCAGGAAATGCGTTGCGAGCCCCTTTGGACCATCCAAAAGTGTCACCAAAGGAAGGCTTTGGGTACATCAGAAGTTCCCAGGGGAGCCTTTACGCAGCCCCATATGCAACTGGACCCTCCGGGTTCGCTGTTTCCGAGCAACCATAAACGTAGCCCTAGCAGTCATCGGAGACGAGTGAAAAATCAGGCCCCAGGAAATGCGTTGCAAGCCCCTTTGGACCATCCAAAAGTGTCACCAAAGGAAGGCTTTGGGTACAAGAGAACTCCCCAGGGGAGCCTTTACGCAGCCCCACATGCAACTGGACCCTCCGGGTTCGCTGTTTCCGAGCATCCCTAAACATAGCCCTAACCGGCATCGCTGACTACTGAAAAATCAGGCCCCAGGAAATGCGTTACGAGCTCTTTTCGCCCATCCAAAAGTGCCCCCAAAGGAAGGCTTTGGGTACAAGAGAACTCCCCAGGGGAGCCTTTACGCAGCCCCACATGCAACTGGACCCTTCGGGTTCGATTTTTCCGAGCATCCCTAAATATATCACTAGCCGGCATAAGAGAAGACTGAAAACCCGGGCCCCAGAAAACGCGTTGCAAGCCCCTTTGGACCATCCAAAAGTGTCACCAAAGGAAGGCTTTGGGTACAAGTGAACTCCCCAGGGGAGCCTTTACGCAGCCCCACATGCAACTGGACCCTCCGAGTTCGCTGTTTCCGAGCATCCCTAAACATAGCCCTAGCCGGCATCATTGACGACTGAAAAATCAGGCCCCAGGAAATGCGTTACGAGCCCTTTTCGCCCATCCAAAAGTGCCCCCAAAGGAAGGCTTTGGGTACAAGTGAACTCCCCAGGGGAGCCTTTACGCAGCCCCACATGCAACTGGACCCTCCGGGTTCCCTGTTTCCGAGCATCCCTAAACGTAGACCTAGCCGGCATCGAAGACGACTGAAAAATCAGGCCCCAGGAAATGCGTTCCGAGCCCCTTTGGACCATCCAAAAGTGCCCCCAAAGGAAGGCTTTGGGTACAAGAGAACTCCCCAGGGGAGCCTTTACGCAGCCCCACATGCAACTGGACCGTCCGGGTTCGCTGTTCATGAGCAAACCTAAACGTAGCCCTAGCCGTCCTTGGAGACGACTGAAAAATCAGGCCCCAGGAAATGCGTTGCGAGCCCTTTTCGCCCATCCAAAAGTGCCCCCAAAGGAAGGCTTTGGGTACAAGTGAACTCCCCAGGGGAGCCTTTACGCAGCCCCACATGCAACTGGACCCTCCGTGTTCGCTGTTCATGAGCAAACCTAAACGTAGCCCTAGCCGTCATTGGAGACGAGTTAAAAATCAGGCCCCAGGAAATGCGTTGCGAGCCCTTTTCGCCCATCCAAAAGTGCCCCCAAAGGAAGGCTTTGGGTACAATGAACTCCCCAGGGGAGCCTTTACACAGCCCCACATGCAACTGGACCCTCCGAGTTCACTGTTCATGAGCAAACGTAAACGTAGCCCTAGCCGTCATCGGAGACGAGTGAAAAATCAGGCCCCAGGAAATGCGTTGCGAGCCCCTAAGGACCATCCAAAAGTGCCCCCAAAGGAAGGCTTTGGGTACATCTGAAGTTCCCAGGGGAGCCTTTACGCAGCCCCATATGCAACTGGACCCTCCGGGTTCGCTGTTTCCGAGCAACCATAAACGTAGCCCTAGCAGTCATCGGAGACGAGTGAAAAATCAGGCCCCAGGAAATGCGTTACGAGCCCCTTTGGACCATCCAAAAGAGTCACCAAAGGAAGGCTTTGGGTACAAGAGAACTCCCCAGGGGAGCCTTTACGCAGCCCCACATGCAACTGGACCCTCCGGGTTCGCTGTTTTCGAGCATCCCTAAACATAGCCCTAGCCGACATCGAAGACGACTGAAAAATCAGGCCCCAGGAAATGCGTTGCAAGCCCCTTTGCACCATCCAAAAGTGTCACCAAAGGAAGGCTTTGGGTACAAGAGAACTCCCCAGGGGAGCCTTTACGCAGCCCCACATGCAACTGGACCCTCCGCGTTCACTGTTTCCGAGCATCCCTAAACATAGCCCTAACCGGGATCGCTGACGACTGAAAAATCAGGCCCCAGGAAATGCGTTACGAGCTCTTTTCGCCCATCCAAAAGTGCCCCCAAAGGAAGGCTTTGGGTACAAGTGAACTCCCCAGGGGAGCCTTTACGCAGCCCCACATGCAACTGGACCCTCCGGGTTCGCTGTTTCTGAGCATCCCTAAACATAGCCCTAGCCGGCATCGAAGACGACTGAAAAATCAGGGCCCAGGAAATGCGTTGCGAGCCCTTTTCGCCCATCCAAAAGTGCCCCCAAAGGAAGGCTTTGGGTACAAGAGAACTCCCCAGGGGAGCCTTTACGCAGCCCCACATGCAACTGGACCCTTCGGGTTCGATTTTTCCGAGCAACCCTAAATATATCACTAGCTGGCATAAGAGAAGACTGAAAACCCGGGCCCCAGAAAACGCGTTGCAAGCCCCTTTGAACCATCCAAATGTGTCACCAAAGGAAGGCTTTGGGTACAAGAGAACTCCCCAGGGGAGCCTTTACGCAGCCCCACATGCAACTGGACCCTTCGGGTTCGATTTTTCCGAGCAACCCTAAATATATCACTAGCTGGCATAAGAGAAGACTGAAAACCCGGGCCCCAGAAAACGCGTTGCAAGCCCCTTTGGACCATCCAAAAGTGCCCCCAAAGGAAGGCTTTGGGTACATCTGAAGTTCCCAGGGGAGCCTTTACGCAGCCCCATATGCAACTGGACCCTCCGGGTTCGCTGTTTCCGAGCATCCCTAAACATAGCCCTAACCGGCATCGATGACGACTGAAAAATCAGGCCCCAGGAAATGTGTTCCGAGCCGTTTTCGCCCATCCAAATGTGCCCCCAAAGGAAGGCTTTGGGTACAAGAGAACTCACCAGGGGAGCCTTTACGCAGCCCCACATGCAATTGGACCCTCCGGGTTCGCTGTTTCCGAGCATCCCTAAACATATTCCTAGCCGACATCGATGACGACTGAAAAATCAGGCCCCAGGAAACGCGTTACGAGCCCTTTTCGCCCATCCAAAAGTGCCCCCAAAGGAAGGCTTTGGGTACAAGAGAACTCCACAGGGGAGCCTTTACGCAGCCCCACATGCAACTGGACCCTCCGGGTTCGCTGTTTCCGAGCATCCCTAAACATAGCCCTAGCCGACATCGATGACGACTGAAAAATCAGGCCCCAGGAAACGCGTTACGAGCCCTTTTCGCCCATCCAAAAGTGCCCCCAAAGGAAGGCTTTGGGTACAAGTGAACTCCCCAGGGGAGCCTTTACGCAGCCCCACGTGCAACTGGACCCTCCGGGTTCGCTGTTTCCGAGCATCCCTAAACGTAGCCCTAGCCGGCATCGAAGACGACTGAAAAATCAGGCCCCAGGAAATGCGTTCCGAGCCCCTTTGGACCATCCAAAAGTGCCCCCAAAGGAAGGCTTTGGGTACAAGTGAACTCCCCAGGGGAGCCTTTACGCAGCCCCACATGCAACTGGACCCTCCGGGTTCGCTGTTTCCGAGCATCCCTAAACATATTCCTAGCCGGCATCGCTGACGACTGAAAAATCAGGCCGCAGGAAATGCGTTGCGAGCCCTTTTCGCCCATCCAAAAGTGCCCCCAAAGGAAGGTTTTGGGTATAAGGGAACTCCCCAGGGGAGTCTTTACGCAGCCCCACATGCAACTGGACCCTCCGTGTTCGCTGTCCATGAGCAAACCTAAACGTAGCCCTAGCCGTCCTTGGAGACGAGTGAAAAATCAGGCCCCAGGTAATGCGTTGCGAGCCCTTTTCGCCCATCCAAAAGTGCCCCCAAAGGAAGGCTTTGGGTATAAGAGAACTCCCCAGGGGAGCCTTTACGCAGCCCCACATGCAACTGGACCCTCCGTGTTCGCTGTTCATGAGCAAACCTAAACGTAGCCCTAGCCGTCCTTGGAGACGAGTGAAAAATCAGGCCCCAGGAAATGCGTTGCAAGCCCTTTTCGCCCATCCAAAAGTGCCCCCAAAGGAAGGCTTTGGGTACAAGTGAACTCCCCAGGGGAGCCTTTACGCAGCCCCACATGCAACTGGACCCTCCGGGTTCACTGTTCATGAGCAAACGTAAACGTAGCCCTAGCCGTCATCGGAGACGAGTGAAAAATCAGGCCCCAGGAAATGCGTTTCGAGCCCCTTTGGACCATCCAAAAGTGTCACCAAAGGAAGGCTTTGCGTACATCAGAAGTTCCCAGGGGAGCCTTTACGCAGCCCCATATGCAACTGGACCCTCCGGGTTCGCTGTTTCCGAGCAACCATAAACGTAGCCCTAGCAGTCATCGGAGACGAGTGAAAAATCAGGCCCCAGGAAATGCGTTACGAGCCCCTTTGGACCATCCAAAAGTGCCCCCAAAGGAAGGCTTTGGGTACAAGTGAACTCCCCATGGGAGCCTTTACGCAGCCCCACATGCAACTGGACCCTCCGCGTTCACTGTTTCCGAGCATCCCTAAACATAGCCCTAACCGGGATCGCTGACGACTGAAAAATCAGGCCCCAGGAAATGCGTTACGAGCTCTTTTCGCCCATCCAAAAGTGCCCCCAAAGGAAGGCTTTGGGTACAAGTGAACTCCCCTGGGGAGCCTTTACGCAGCCCCACATGCAACTGGACCCTCCGGGTTCGCTGTTTCCGAGCATCCCTAAACATAGCCCTAGCCGGCATCGAAGACAACTGAAAAATCAGGGCCCAGGAAATGCGTTGCGAGCCCTTTTCGCCCATCCAAAAGTGCCCCCAAAGGAAGGCTTTGGGTACAAGAGAACTCCCCAGGGGAGCCTTTACGCAGCCCCACATGCAACTGGACCCTTCGGGTTCGATTTTTCCGAGCAACCCTAAATATATCACTAGCTGGCATAAGAGAAGACTGAAAACCCGGGCCCCAGAAAACGCGTTGCAAGCCCCTTTGAACCATCCAAATGTGTCACCAAAGGAAGGCTTTGGGTACAAGAGAACTCCCCAGGGGAGCCTTTACGCAGCCCCACATGCAACTGGACCCTTCGGGTTCGATTTTTCCGAGCAACCCTAAATATATCACTAGCTGGCATAAGAGAAGACTGAAAACCCGGGCCCCAGAAAACGCGTTGCAAGCCCCTTTGGACCATCCAAAAGTGCCCCCAAAGGAAGGCTTTGGGTACATCAAAAGTTCCCAGGGGAGCCTTTACGCAGCCCCATATGCAACTGGACCCTCCGGGTTCGCTGTTTCCGAGCATCCCTAAACATAGCCCTAACCGGCATCGATGACGACTGAAAAATCAGGCCCCAGGAAATGTGTTCCGAGCCGTTTTCGCCCATCCAAATGTGCCCCCAAAGGAAGGCTTTGGGTACAAGAGAACTCACCAGGGGAGCCTTTACGCAGCCCCACATGCAATTGGACCCTCCGGGTTCGCTGTTCCTGACCGTCCCTAAACATAGCCCTAGCCGGCATCGAAGACGACTGAAAGATCAGGCCCCAGGAAATGTGTTGCAAGCCCTTTTCGCCCATCCAAAAGTGCCCCCAAAGGAATGCTTTGGGTACAAGAGAACTCCACAGGGGAGCCTTTACGCAGCCCCACATGCAACTGGACCCTTCGGGTTCGCTGTTTCCGAGCATCCCTAAACATATTCCTAGCCGACATCGATGACGACTGAAAAATCAGGCCCCAGGAAACGCGTTACGAGCCCTTTTCGCCCATCCAAAAGTGCCCCCAAAGGAAGGCTTTGGGTACAAGTGAACTCCCCAGGGGAGCCTTTACGCAGCCCCACGTGCAACTGGACCCTCAGGGTTCGCTGTTTCCGAGCATCCCTAAACATAGCCCTAGCCGACATCGATGACGACTGAAAAATCAGGCCCCAGGAAACGCGTTACGAGCCCTTTTCGCCCATCCAAAAGTGCCCCCAAAGGAAGGCTTTGGGTACAAGTGAACTCCCCAGGGGAGCCTTTACGCAGCCCCACGTGCAACTGGACCCTCCGGGTTCGCTGTTTCCGAGCATCCCTAAACGTAGCCCTAGCCGGCATCGAAGACGACTGAAAAATCAGGCCCCAGGAAATGCGTTCCGAGCCCCTTTGGACCATCCAAAAGTGCCCCCAAAGGAAGGCTTTGGGTACAAGTGAACTCCCCATGGGAGCCTTTACGCAGCCCCACATGCAACTGGACCCTCCGGGTTCGCTGTTTCCGAGCATCCCTAAACATATTCCTAGCCGGCATCGCTGACGACTGAAAAATCAGGCCCCAGGAAATGCGTTGCGAGCCCTTTTCGCCCATCAAAAAGTGCCCCCAAAGGAAGGTTTTGGGTATAAGGGAACTCCCCAGGGGAGTCTTTACGCAGCCCCACATGCAACTGGACCCTCCGTGTTCGCTGTCCATGAGCAAACCTAAACGTAGCCCTAGCCGTCCTTGGAGACGAGTGAAAAATCAGGCCCCAGGTAATGCGTTGCGAGCCCATTTCGCCCATCCAAAAGTGCCCCCAAAGGAAGGCTTTGGGTATAAGAGAACTCCCCAGGGGAGCCTTTACGCAGCCCCACATGCAACTGGACCCTCCGTGTTCGCTGTTCATGAGCAAACCTAAATGTAGCCCTAGCCGTCCTTGGAGACGAGTGAAAAATCAGGCCCCAGGAAATGCGTTGCGAGCCCTTTTCGCCCATCCAAAAGTGCCCCCAAAGGAAGGCTTTGGGTACAAGTGAACTCCCCAGGGGAGCCTTTACGCAGCCCCACATGCAATTGGACCCTCCTGGTTCACTGTTCATGAGCAAACGTAAACGTAGCCCTAGCCGTCATCGGAGACGAGTGAAAAATCAGGCCCCAGGAAATGCGTTTCGAGCCCCTTTGGACCATCCAAAAGTGTCACCAAAGGAAGGTTTTGCGTACATCAGAAGTTCCCAGGGGAGCCTTTACGCAGCCCCATATGCAACTGGACCCTCCGGGTTCGCTGTTTCCGAGCAACCATAAACGTAGCCCTAGCAGTCATCGGAGACGAGTGAAAAATCAGGCCCCAGGAAATGCGTTACGAGCCCCTTTGGACCATCCAAAAGTGTCACCAAAGGAAGGCTTTGGGTACAAGAGAACTCCCCAGGGGAGCCTTTACGCAGCCCCACATGCAACTGGACCCTCCGGGTTCGCTGTTTCCGAGCATCCCTAAACATAGCCCTAACCGGCATCGCTGACTACTGAAAAATCAGGCCCCAGGAAATGCGTTACGAGCTCTTTTCGCCCATCCAAAAGTGCCCCCAAAGGAAGGCTTTGGGTACAAGAGAACTCCCCAGGGGAGCCTTTACGCAGCCCCACATGCAACTGGACCCTTCGGGTTCGATTTTTCCGAGCATCCCTAAATATATCACTAGCCGGCATAAGAGAAGACTGAAAACCCGGGCCCCAGAAAACGCGTTGCAAGCCCCTTTGGACCATCCAAAAGTGTCACCAAAGGAAGGCTTTGGGTACAAGTGAACTCCCCATGGGAGCCTTTACACAGCCCCACATGCAACTGGACCCTCCGAGTTCGCTGTTTCCGAGCATCCCTAAACATAGCCCTAGCCGGCATCATTGACGACTGAAAAATCAGGCCCCAGGAAATGCGTTACGAGCCCTTTTCGCCCATCCAAAAGTGCCCCCAAAGGAAGGCTTTGGGTACAAGTGAACTCCCCAGGGGAGCCTTTACGCAGCCCCACATGCAACTGGACCCTCCGGGTTCCCTGTTTCCGAGCATCCCTAAACGTAGACCTAGCCGGCATCGAAGACGACTGAAAAATCAGGCCCCAGGAAATGCGTTCCGAGCCCCTTTGGACCATCCAAAAGTGCCCCCAAAGGAAGGCTTTGGGTACAAGAGAACTCCCCAGGGGAGCCTTTACGCAGCCCCACATGCAACTGGACCGTCCGGGTTCGCTGTTCATGAGCAAACCTAAACTTAGCCCTAGCCGTCCTTGGAGACGACTGAAAAATCAGGCCCCAGGAAATGCGTTGCGAGCCCTTTTCGCCCATCCAAAAGTGCCCCCAAAGGAAGGCTTTGGGTACAAGAGAACTCCCCAGGGGAGCCTTTACGCAGCCCCACATGCAACTGGACCCTCCGTGTTCGCTGTTCATGAGCAAACCTAAACGTAGCCCTAGCCGTCATTGGAGACGAGTTAAAAATCAGGCCCCAGGAAATGCGTTGCGAGCCCTTTTCGCCCATCCAAAAGTGCCCCCAAAGGAAGGCTTTGGGTACAATGAACTCCCCAGGGGAGCCTTTACACAGCCCCACATGCAACTGGACCCTCCGAGTTCACTGTTCATGAGCAAACGTAAACGTAGCCCTAGCCGTCATCGGAGACGAGTGAAAAATCAGGCCCCAGGAAATGCGTTGCGAGCCCCTAAGGACCATCCAAAAGTGCCCCCAAAGGAAGGCTTTGGGTACATCTGAAGTTCCCAGGGGAGCCTTTACGCAGCCCCATATGCAACTGGACCCTCCGGGTTCGCTGTTTCCGAGCAACCATAAACGTAGCCCTAGCAGTCATCGGAGACGAGTGAAAAATCAGGCCCCAGGAAATGCGTTACGAGCCCCTTTGGACCATCCAAAAGAGTCACCAAAGGAAGGCTTTGGGTACAAGTGAACTCCCCAGGGGAGCCTTTACGCAGCCCCACATGCAACTGGACCCTCCGGGTTCGCTGTTTTCGAGCATCCCTAAACATAGCCCTAGCCGACATCGAAGACGACTGAAAAATCAGGCCCCAGGAAATGCGTTGCAAGCCCCTTTGCACCATCCAAAAGTGTCACCAAAGGAAGGCTTTGGGTACAAGAGAACTCCCCAGGGGAGCCTTTACGCAGCCCCACATGCAACTGGACCCTCCGCGTTCACTGTTTCCGAGCATCCCTAAACATAGCCCTAACCGGGATCGCTGACGACTGAAAAATCAGGCCCCAGGAAATGCGTTACGAGCTCTTTTCGCCCATCCAAAAGTGCCCCCAAAGGAAGGCTTTGGGTACAAGTGAACTCCCCTGGGGAGCCTTTACGCAGCCCCACATGCAACTGGACCCTCCGGGTTCGCTGTTTCTGAGCATCCCTAAACATAGCCCTAGCCGGCATCGAAGACGACTGAAAAATCAGGCCCCAGGAAATGCGTTGCGAGCCCTTTTCGCCCATCCAAAAGTGCCCCCAAAGGAAGGCTTTGGGTACAAGAGAACTCCCCAGGGGAGCCTTTACGCAGCCCCACATGCAACTGGACCCTTCGGGTTCGATTTTTCCGAGCAACCCTAAATATATCACTAGCTGGCATAAGAGAAGACTGAAAACCCGGGCCCCAGAAAACGCGTTGCAAGCCCCTTTGAACCATCCAAATGTGTCACCAAAGGAAGGCTTTGGGTACAAGAGAACTCCCCAGGGGAGCCTTTACGCAGCCCCACATGCAACTGGACCCTTCGGGTTCGATTTTTCCGAGCAACCCTAAATATATCACTAGCTGGCATAAGAGAAGACTGAAAACCCGGGCCCCAGAAAACGCGTTGCAAGCCCCTTTGGACCATCCAAAAGTGCCCCCAAAGGAAGGCTTTGGGTACATCTGAAGTTCCCAGGGGAGCCTTTACGCAGCCCCATATGCAACTGGACCCTCCGGGTTCGCTGTTTCCGAGCATCCCTAAACATAGCCCTAACCGGCATCGATGACGACTGAAAAATCAGGCCCCAGGAAATGTGTTCCGAGCCGTTTTCGCCCATCCAAATGTGCCCCCAAAGGAAGGCTTTGGGTACAAGAGAACTCACCAGGGGAGCCTTTACGCAGCCCCACATGCAATTGGACCCTCCGGGTTCGCTGTTCCTGAGCGTCCCTAAACATAGCCCTAGCCGGCATCGAAGACGACTGAAAGATCAGGCCCCAGGAAATGTGTTGCAAGCCCTTTTCGCCCATCCAAAAGTGCCCCCAAAGGAATGCTTTGGGTACAAGAGAACTCCACAGGGGAGCCTTTACGCAGCCCCACATGCAACTGGACCCTTCGGGTTCGCTGTTTCCGAGCATCCCTAAACATATTCCTAGCCGACATCGATGACGACTGAAAAATCAGGCCCCAGGAAACGCGTTACGAGCCCTTTTCGCCCATCCAAAAGTGCCCCCAAAGGAAGGCTTTGGGTACAAGTGAACTCCCCAGGGGAGCCTTTACGCAGCCCCACGTGCAACTGGACCCTCCGGGTTCGCTGTTTCCGAGCATCCCTAAACATAGCCCTAGCCGACATCGATGACGACTGAAAAATCAGGCCCCAGGAAACGCGTTACGAGCCCTTTTCGCCCATCCAAAAGTGCCCCCAAAGGAAGGCTTTGGGTACAAGTGAACTCCCCAGGGGAGCCTTTACGCAGCCCCACGTGCAACTGGACCCTCCGGGTTCGCTGTTTCCGAGCATCCCTAAACGTAGCCCTAGCCGGCATCGAAGACGACTGAAAAATCAGGCCCCAGGAAATGCGTTCCGAGCCCCTTTGGACCATCCAAAAGTGCCCCCAAAGGAAGGCTTTGGGTACAAGTGAACTCCCCAGGGGAGCCTTTACGCAGCCCCACATGCAACTGGACCCTCCGGGTTCGCTGTTTCCGAGCATCCCTAAACATATTCCTAGCCGGCATCGCTGACGACTGAAAAATCAGGCCCCAGGAAATGCGTTGCGAGCCCTTTTCGCCCATCCAAAAGTGCCCCCAAAGGAAGGTTTTGGGTATAAGGGAACTCCCCAGGGGAGTCTTTACGCAGCCCCACATGCAACTGGACCCTCCGTGTTCGCTGTCCATGAGCAAACCTAAACGTAGCCCTAGCCGTCCTTGGAGACGAGTGAAAAATCAGGCCCCAGGTAATGCGTTGCGAGCCCTTTTCGCCCATCCAAAAGTGCCCCCAAAGGAAGGCTTTGGGTATAAGAGAACTCCCCAGGGGAGCCTTTACGCAGCCCCACATGCAACTGGACCCTCCGTGTTCGCTGTTCATGAGCAAACCTAAACGTAGCCCTAGCCGTCCTTGGAGACGAGTGAAAAATCAGGCCCCAGGAAATGCGTTGCAAGCCCTTTTCGCCCATCCAAAAGTGCCCCCAAAGGAAGGCTTTGGGTACAAGTGAACTCCCCAGGGGAGCCTTTACGCAGCCCCACATGCAACTGGACCCTCCGGGTTCACTGTTCATGAGCAAACGTAAACGTAGCCCTAGCCGTCATCGGAGACGAGTGAAAAATCAGGCCCCAGGAAATGCGTTTCGAGCCCCTTTGGACCATCCAAAAGTGTCACCAAAGGAAGGCTTTGCGTACATCAGAAGTTCCCAGGGGAGCCTTTACGCAGCCCCATATGCAACTGGACCCTCCGGGTTCGCTGTTTCCGAGCAACCATAAACGTAGCCCTAGCAGTCATCGGAGACGAGTGAAAAATCAGGCCCCAGGAAATGCGTTACGAGCCCCTTTGGACCATCCAAAAGTGCCCCCAAAGGAAGGCTTTGGGTACAAGTGAACTCCCCATGGGAGCCTTTACGCAGCCCCACATGCAACTGGACCCTCCGCGTTCACTGTTTCCGAGCATCCCTAAACATAGCCCTAACCGGGATCGCTGACGACTGAAAAATCAGGCCCCAGGAAAAGGGATACGAGCCCTTTTCGCCCATCCAAAAGTGCCCCCAAAGGAAGGCTTTGGGTACAAGTGAACTCCCCTGGGGAGCCTTTACGCAGCCCCACATGCAACTGGACCCTCCGGGTTCGCTGTTTCCGAGCATCCCTAAACATAGCCCTAGCCGGCATCGAAGACGACTGAAAAATCAGGGCCCAGGAAATGCGTTGCGAGCCCTTTTCGCCCATCCAAAAGTGCCCCCAAAGGAAGGCTTTGGGTACAAGAGAACTCCCCAGGGGAGCCTTTACGCAGCCCCACATGCAACTGGACCCTTCGGGTTCGATTTTTCCGAGCAACCCTAAATATATCACTAGCTGGCATAAGAGAAGACTGAAAACCCGGGCCCCAGAAAACGCGTTGCAAGCCCCTTTGAACCATCCAAATGTGTCACCAAAGGAAGGCTTTGGGTACAAGAGAACTCCCCAGGGGAGCCTTTACGCAGCCCCACATGCAACTGGACCCTTCGGGTTCGATTTTTCCGAGCAACCCTAAATATATCACTAGCTGGCATAAGAGAAGACTGAAAACCCGGGCCCCAGAAAACGCGTTGCAAGCCCCTTTGGACCATCCAAAAGTGCCCCCAAAGGAAGGCTTTGGGTACATCAAAAGTTCCCAGGGGAGCCTTTACGCAGCCCCATATGCAACTGGACCCTCCGGGTTCGCTGTTTCCGAGCATCCCTAAACATAGCCCTAACCGGCATCGATGACGACTGAAAAATCAGGCCCCAGGAAATGTGTTCCGAGCCGTTTTCGCCCATCCAAATGTGCCCCCAAAGGAAGGCTTTGGGTACAAGAGAACTCACCAGGGGAGCCTTTACGCAGCCCCACATGCAATTGGACCCTCCGGGTTCGCTGTTCCTGAGCGTCCCTAAACATAGCCCTAGCCGGCATGGAAGACGACTGAAAGATCAGGCCCCAGGAAATGTGTTGCAAGCCCTTTTCGCCCATCCAAAAGTGCCCCCAAAAAATGCTTTGGGTACAAGAGAACTCCACAGGGGAGCCTTTACGCAGCCCCACATGCAACTGGACCCTTCGGGTTCGCTGTTTCCGAGCATCCCTAAACATATTCCTAGCCGACATCGATGACGACTGAAAAATCAGGCCCCAGGAAACGCGTTACGAGCCCTTTTCGCCCATCCAAAAGTGCCCCCAAAGGAAGGCTTTGGGTACAAGTGAACTCCCCAGGGGAGCCTTTACGCAGCCCCACGTGCAACTGGACCCTCAGGGTTCGCTGTTTCCGAGCATCCCTAAACATAGCCCTAGCCGACATCGATGACGACTGAAAAATCAGGCCCCAGGAAACGCGTTACGAGCCCTTTTCGCCCATCCAAAAGTGCCCCCAAAGGAAGGCTTTGGGTACAAGTGAACTCCCCAGGGGAGCCTTTACGCAGCCCCACGTGCAACTGGACCCTCCGGGTTCGCTGTTTCCGAGCATCCCTAAACGTAGCCCTAGCCGGCATCGAAGACGACTGAAAAATCAGGCCCCAGGAAATGCGTTCCGAGCCCCTTTGGACCATCCAAAAGTGCCCCCAAAGGAAGGCTTTGGGTACAAGTGAACTCCCCATGGGAGCCTTTACGCAGCCCCACATGCAACTGGACCCTCCGGGTTCGCTGTTTCCGAGCATCCCTAAACATATTCCTAGCCGGCATCGCTGACGACTGAAAAATCAGGCCCAAGGAAATGCGTTGCGAGCCCTTTTCGCCCATCAAAAAGTGCCCCCAAAGGAAGGTTTTGGGTATAAGGGAACTCCCCAGGGGAGTCTTTACGCAGCCCCACATGCAACTGGACCCTCCGTGTTCGCTGTCCATGAGCAAACCTAAACGTAGCCCTAGCCGTCCTTGGAGACGAGTGAAAAATCAGGCCCCAGGTAATGCGTTGCGAGCCCATTTCGCCCATCCAAAAGTGCCCCCAAAGGAAGGCTTTGGGTATAAGAGAACTCCCCAGGGGAGCCTTTACGCAGCCCCACATGCAACTGGACCCTCCGTGTTCGCTGTTCATGAGCAAACCTAAATGTAGCCCTAGCCGTCCTTGGAGACGAGTGAAAAATCAGGCCCCAGGAAATGCGTTGCGAGCCCTTTTCGCCCATCCAAAAGTGCCCCCAAAGGAAGGCTTTGGGTACAAGTGAACTCCCCAGGGGAGCCTTTACGCAGCCCCACATGCAATTGGACCCTCCTGGTTCACTGTTCATGAGCAAACGTAAACGTAGCCCTAGCCGTCATCGGAGACGAGTGAAAAATCAGGCCCCAGGAAATGCGTTTCGAGCCCCTTTGGACCATCCAAAAGTGTCACCAAAGGAAGGTTTTGCGTACATCAGAAGTTCCCAGGGGAGCCTTTACGCAGCCCCATATGCAACTGGACCCTCCGGGTTCGCTGTTTCCGAGCAACCATAAACGTAGCCCTAGCAGTCATCAGAGACGAGTGAAAAATCAGGCCCCAGGAAATGCGTTACGAGCCCCTTTGGACCATCCAAAAGTGTCACCAAAGGAAGGCTTTGGGTACAAGAGAACTCCCCAGGGGAGCCTTTACGCAGCCCCACATGCAACTGGACCCTCCGGGTTCGCTGTTTCCGAGCATCCCTAAACATAGCCCTAGCCGGCATCGAAGACGACTGAAAAATCAGGGCCCAGGAAATGCGTTGCGAGCCCTTTTCGCCCATCCAAAAGTGCCCCCAAAGGAAGGCTTTGGGTACAAGAGAACTCCCCAGGGGAGCCTTTACGCAGCCCCACATGCAACTGGACCCTTCGGGTTCGATTTTTCCGAGCAACCCTAAATATATCACTAGCTGGCATAAGAGAAGACTGAAAACCCGGGCCCCAGAAAATGAGATACAAGCCCCTTTGGACCATCCAAAAGTGTCACCAAAGGAAGGCTTTGGCTACAAGTGAACTCCCCAGGGGAGCCTTTACGCAGCCCCACATGCAACTGGACCCTCCGAGTTCGCTGTTTCCGAGCATCCCTAAACATAGCCCTAACCGGCATCGATGACGACTGAAAAATCAGGCCCCAGGAAACGCGTTACGAGCCCTTTTCGCCCATCCAAAAGTGCCCCCAAAGGAAGGCTTTGGGTACAAGTGAACTCCCCAGGGGAGCCTTTACGCAGCCCCACATGCAACTGGACCCTCCGGGTTCGCTGTTTCCGAGCATCCCTAAACGTAGCCCTAGCCGGCATCGAAGACGACTGAAAAATCAGGCCCCAGGAAATGCGTTCCGAGCCCCTTTGGACCATCCAAAAGTACCCCCAAAGGAAGGCTTTGGGTACAAGTGAACTCCCCAGGGGAGCCTTTACGCAGCCCCACATGCAACTGGACCCTCCGGGTTCGCTGTTTCCGAGCATCCCTAAACATAGCGCTAACCGGCATCGATGACGACTGAAAAATCAGGCCCCAGGAAATGCGTTACGAGCCCTTTTCACCCATCCAAAAGTGCCCCCAAAGGAAGGCTTTGGGTACAAGAGAACTCCCCAGGGGAGCCTTTACGCAGCCCCACATGCAACTGGACCCTCCGGGTTCGATTTTTCCGAGCAACACTAAATATATCACTAGCCGGCATGGGAGAAGACTGAAAACCCGGGCCCCAGAAAACGAGATGCAAGCCCCTTTGGACCATCCCAAAGTGTCACCAAAGGAAGGCTTTTGGTACAAGTGAACTCCCCAGGGGAGCCTTTACGCAGCCCCACATGCAACTGGACCCTCCGGGTTCGCTGTTTCCGAGCATCCCTAAACATATCCCTAGCCGGCATCGAAGACGACTGAAAAATCAGGCCCCAGGAAATGCGTTGCAAGCCCTTTTCGCCCATCCAAAAGTGCCCCCAAAGGAAGGCTTTGGGTACAAGAGAACTCCCCAGGGGAGCCTTTACGCAGCCCCATATGCAACTGGACCCTTTGGGTTCGCTGTTTCCAAGCAAACCTAAACATAGCCCTAGCAGTCATCGGAGACGAGTGAAAAATCAGACCCAGGAAATGAGTTCCGAGCCCCTTTGGACCATCCAAAAGTGTCAGCAAAGGAAGGCTTTGGGTACAAGTGAACTCCCCAGGGGAGCCTTTACGCAGCCCCACATGCAACTGGACCCTCCGGGTTCGCTGTTTCCGAGCATCCCTAAACATAGCCCTAGCCGGCATCGAAGACGACTGAAAAATCAGGCCCCAGGAAATGCGTTGCAAGCCCTTTTCGCCCATCCAAAAATGCCCCCAAAGGAAGGCTTTGGGTACAAGTGAACTCCCCAGGGGAGCCTTTACGCAGCCCCACATGCAACTGGACCCTCCGGGTTTGCTGTTCCTGAGAATCCCTAAACATAGCCCTAGCAGTCATCGGAGACGACTGAAAAATCAGGCCCCAGGAAATGCGTTGCAAGCCCTTTTCGCCCATCCAAAAGTGCCCCCAAAGGAAGGCTTTGGGTACAAGTGAACTCCCCAGGGGAGCCTTTACACAGCCCCACATGCAACTGGACCCTCCGCGTTCGCTGTTTCCGAGCATCCCTAAACATAGCCCTAGCTGGCATCGATGACGACTGAAAAATCAGGCCCCAGGAAATGCGTTGCAAGCCCTTTTCGCCCATCCAAAAGTGCCCCGAAAGGAAGGCTTTGGGTACAAGTGAACTCCCCAGGGGAGCCTTTACACAGCCCCACATGCAACTGGACCCTCCGGGTTCGCTGTTTCCGAGCATCCCTAAACATAGCCCTAGCTGGCATCGATGACGACTGAAAAATCAGGCCCCAGGAAATGCGTTACGAGCCCTTTTCGGCCATCCAAAAGTGCCCCCAAAGGAAGGCTTTGGGTACAAGTGAACTCCCCAGGGGAGCCTTTACGCAGCCCCACATGCAACTGGACCCTCCGGGTTCGCTGTTTCCGAGCATCCCTAAACATAGCGCTAACCGGCATCGATGACGACTGAAAAATCAGGCCCCAGGAAATGCGTTACGAGCCCTTTTCACCCATCCAAAAGTGCCCCCAAAGGAAGGCTTTGGGTACAAGAGAACTCCCCAGGGGAGCCTTTACGCAGCCCCACATGCAACTGGACCCTCCGGGTTCGATTTTTCCGAGCAACACTAAATATATCACTAGCCGGCATGGGAGAAGACTGAAAACCCGGGCCCCAGAAAACGAGATGCAAGCCCCTTTGGACCATCCCAAAGTGTCACCAAAGGAAGGCTTTTGGTACAAGTGAACTCCCCAGGGGAGCCTTTACGCAGCCCCACATGCAACTGGACCCTCCGCGTTCGCTGTTTCCGAGCATCCGTAAACAAAGCGCTAGACAACATTGATGACGACTGAAAAATCAGGCCCCAGGAAATGCGTTGCGAGCCCTTTTCGCCCATCCAAAAGTGCCCCCAAAGGAAGGCTTTGGGTACAAGTGAACTCCCCAGGGGAGCCTTTACGCAGCCCCACATGCAACTGGACCCTCCGTGTTCGCTGTTTCCGAGCATTCCTAAACATAGCGCTAGCCGGCATCGATGACAACTGAAAAATCAGGCAACAGGAAATGCGTTGCGAGCCCTTTTCACCCATCCAAAAGTGCCCCCAAAGGAAGGCTTTGGGTACAAGTGAACTCCCCAGGGGAGCCTTTACGCAGCCCCACATGCAATTGGACCCTCCGGGTTCGCTGTTCCTGAGCGTCCCTAAACATAGCCCTAGCCGGCATCGAAGACGACTGAAAGATCAGGCCCCAGGAAATGTGTTGCAAGCCCTTTTCGCCCATCCAAAAGTGCCCCCAAAGGAATGCTTTGGGTACAAGAGAACTCCACAGGGGAGCCTTTACGCAGCCCCACATGCAACTGGACCCTTCGGGTTCGCTGTTTCCGAGCATCCCTAAACATATTCCTAGCCGACATCGATGACGACTGAAAAATCAGGCCCCAGGAAACGCGTTACGAGCCCTTTTCGCCCATCCAAAAGTGCCCCCAAAGGAAGGCTTTGGGTACAAGTGAACTCCCCAGGGGAGCCTTTACGCAGCCCCACATGCAACTGGACCCTCCGGGTTCGCTGTTTCCGAGCATCCCTAAACGTAGCCCTAGCCGGCATCGAAGACGACTGAAAAATCAGGCCCCAGGAAATGCGTTCCGAGCCCCTTTGGACCATCCAAAAGTGCCCCCAAAGGAAGGCTTTGGGTACAAGTGAACTCCCCATGGGAGCCTTTACGCAGCCCCACATGCAACTGGACCCTCCGGGTTCGCTGTTTCCGAGCATCCCTAAACATATTCCTAGCCGGCATCGCTGACGACTGAAAAATCAGGCCCCAGGAAATGCGTTGCGAGCCCTTTTCGACCATCAAAAAGTGCCCCCAAAGGAAGGTTTTGGGTATAAGGGAACTCCCCAGGGGAGTCTTTACGCAGCCCCACATGCAACTGGACCCTCCGTGTTCGCTGTCCGTGAGCAAACCTAAACGTAGCCCTAGCCGTCCTTGGAGACGACTGAAAAATCAGGCCCCAGGTAATGCGTTGCGAGCCCATTTCGCCCATCCAAAAGTGCCCCCAAAGGAAGGCTTTGGGTATAAGAGAACTCCCCAGGGGAGCCTTTACGCAGCCCCACATGCAACTGGACCCTCCGTGTTCGCTGTTCATGAGCAAACCTAAATGTAGCCCTAGCCGTCCTTGGAGACGAGTGAAAAATCAGGCCCCAGGAAATGCGTTGCGAGCCCTTTTCGCCCATCCAAAAGTGCCCCCAAAGGAAGGCTTTGGGTACAAGTGAACTCCCCAGGGGAGCCTTTACGCAGCCCCACATGCAATTGGACCCTCCTGGTTCACTGTTCATGAGCAAACGTAAACGTAGCCCTAGCCGTCATCGGAGACGAGTGAAAAATCAGGCCCCAGGAAATGCGTTTCGAGCCCCTTTGGACCATCCAAAAGTGTCACCAAAGGAAGGTTTTGCGTACATCAGAAGTTCCCAGGGGAGCCTTTACGCAGCCCCATATGCAACTGGACCCTCCGGGTTCGCTGTTTCCGAGCAACCATAAACGTAGCCCTAGCAGTCATCGGAGACGAGTGAAAAATCAGGCCCCAGGAAATGCGTTACGAGCCCCTTTGGACCATCCAAAAGTGTCACCAAAGGAAGGCTTTGGGTACAAGAGAACTCCCCAGGGGAGCCTTTACGCAGCCCCACATGCAACTGGACCCTCCGGGTTCGCTGTTTCCGAGCATCCCTAAACATAGCCCTAGCCGGCATCGAAGACGACTGAAAAATCAGGGCCCAGGAAATGCGTTGCGAGCCCTTTTCGCCCATCCAAAAGTGCCCCCAAAGGAAGGCTTTGGGTACAAGAGAACTCCCCAGGGGAGCCTTTACGCAGCCCCACATGCAACTGGACCCTTCGGGTTCGATTTTTCCGAGCAACCCTAAATATATCACTAGCTGGCATAAGAGAAGACTGAAAACCCGGGCCCCAGAAAATGAGATACAAGCCCCTTTGGACCATCCAAAAGTGTCACCAAAGGAAGGCTTTGGCTACAAGTGAACTCCCCAGGGGAGCCTTTACGCAGCCCCACATGCAACTGGACCCTCCGAGTTCGCTGTTTCCGAGCATCCCTAAACATAGCCCTAACCGGCATCGATGACGACTGAAAAATCAGGCCCCAGGAAACGCGTTACGAGCCCTTTTCGCCCATCCAAAAGTGCCCCCAAAGGAAGGCTTTGGGTACAAGTGAACTCCCCAGGGGAGCCTTTACGCAGCCCCACATGCAACTGGACCCTCCGGGTTCGCTGTTTCCGAGCATCCCTAAACGTAGCCCTAGCCGGCATCGAAGACGACTGAAAAATCAGGCCCCAGGAAATGCGTTCCGAGCCCCTTTGGACCATCCAAAAGTGCCCCCAAAGGAAGGCTTTGGGTACAAGTGAACTCCCCAGGGGAGCCTTTACGCAGCCCCACATGCAACTGGACCCTCCGGGTTCGCTGTTTCCGAGCATCCCTAAACATAGCGCTAACCGGCATCGATGACGACTGAAAAATCAGGCCCCAGGAAATGCGTTACGAGCCCTTTTCACCCATCCAAAAGTGCCCCCAAAGGAAGGCTTTGGGTACAAGAGAACTCCCCAGGGGAGCCTTTACGCAGCCCCACATGCAACTGGACCCTCCGGGTTCGATTTTTCCGAGCAACACTAAATATATCACTAGCCGGCATGGGAGAAGACTGAAAACCCGGGCCCCAGAAAACGAGATGCAAGCCCCTTTGGACCATCCCAAAGTGTCACCAAAGGAAGGCTTTTGGTACAAGTGAACTCCCCAGGGGAGCCTTTACGCAGCCCCACATGCAACTGGACCCTCCGGGTTCGCTGTTTCCGAGCATCCCTAAACATATCCCTAGCCGGCATCGAAGACGACTGAAAAATCAGGCCCCAGGAAATGCGTTGCAAGCCCTTTTCGCCCATCCAAAAGTGCCCCCAAAGGAAGGCTTTGGGTACAAGAGAACTCCCCAGGGGAGCCTTTACGCAGCCCCATATGCAACTGGACCCTTTGGGTTCGCTGTTTCCAAGCAAACCTAAACATAGCCCTAGCAGTCATCGGAGACGAGTGAAAAATCAGACCCAGGAAATGAGTTCCGAGCCCCTTTGGACCATCCAAAAGTGTCAGCAAAGGAAGGCTTTGGGTACAAGTGAACTCCCCAGGGGAGCCTTTACGCAGCCCCACATGCAACTGGACCCTCCGGGTTCGCTGTTTCCGAGCATCCCTAAACATAGCCCTAGCCGGCATCGAAGACGACTGAAAAATCAGGCCCCAGGAAATGCGTTGCAAGCCCTTTTCGCCCATCCAAAAGTGCCCCCAAAGGAAGGCTTTGGGTACAAGTGAACTCCCCAGGGGAGCCTTTACGCAGCCCCACATGCAACTGGACCCTCCGGGTTTGCTGTTCCTGAGAATCCCTAAACATAGCCCTAGCAGTCATCGGAGACGACTGAAAAATCAGGCCCCAGGAAATGCGTTGCAAGCCCTTTTCGCCCATCCAAAAGTGCCCCCAAAGGAAGGCTTTGGGTACAAGTGAACTCCCCAGGGGAGCCTTTACACAGCCCCACATGCAACTGGACCCTCCGCGTTCGCTGTTTCCGAGCATCCCTAAACATAGCCCTAGCTGGCATCGATGACGACTGAAAAATCAGGCCCCAGGAAATGCGTTGCAAGCCCTTTTCGCCCATCCAAAAGTGCCCCGAAAGGAAGGCTTTGGGTACAAGTGAACTCCCCAGGGGAGCCTTTACACAGCCCCACATGCAACTGGACCCTCCGGGTTCGCTGTTTCCGAGCATCCCTAAACATAGCCCTAGCTGGCATCGATGACGACTGAAAAATCAGGCCCCAGGAAATGCGTTACGAGCCCTTTTCGGCCATCCAAAAGTGCCCCCAAAGGAAGGCTTTGGGTACAAGTGAACTCCTCAGGGGAGCCTTTACGCAGCCCCACATGCAACTGGACCCTCCGGGTTCGCTGTTTCCGAGCATCCCTAAACATAGCGCTAACCGGCATCGATGACGACTGAAAAATCAGGCCCCAGGAAATGCGTTACGAGCCCTTTTCACCCATCCAAAAGTGCCCCCAAAGGAAGGCTTTGGGTACAAGAGAACTCCCCAGGGGAGCCTTTACGCAGCCCCACATGCAACTGGACACTCCGGGTTCGATTTTTCCGAGCAACACTAAATATATCACTAGCCGGCATGGGAGAAGACTGAAAACCCGGGCCCCAGAAAACGAGATGCAAGCCCCTTTGGACCATCCCAAAGTGTCACCAAAGGAAGGCTTTTGGTACAAGTGAACTCCCCAGGGGAGACTTTACGCAGCCCCACATGCAACTGGACCCTCCACGTTCGCTGTTTCCGAGCATCCGTAAACAAAGCGCTAGACAACATTGATGACGACTGAAAAATCAGGCCCCAGGAAATGCGTTGCGAGCCCTTTTCGCCCATCCAAAAGTGCCCCCAAAGGAAGGCTTTGGGTACAAGTGAACTCCCCAGGGGAGCCTTTACGCAGCCCCACATGCAACTGGACCCTCAGGGTTCGCTGTTTCCGAGCATTCCTAAACATAGCGCTAGCCGGCATCGATGACGACTGAAAAATCAGGCAACAGGAAATGCGTTGCGAGCCCTTTTCACCCATCCAAAAGTGCCCCCAAAGGAAGGCTTTGGGTACAAGTGAACTCCCCAGGGGAGCCTTTACGCAGCCCCACATGCAATTGGACCCTCCGGGTTCGCTGTTCCTGAGCGTCCCTAAACATAGCCCTAGCCGGCATCGAAGACGACTGAAAGATCAGGCCCCAGGAAATGTGTTGCAAGCCCTTTTCGCCCATCCAAAAGTGCCCCCAAAGGAATGCTTTGGGTACAAGAGAACTCCACAGGGGAGCCTTTACGCAGCCCCACATGCAACTGGACCCTTCGGGTTCGCTGTTTCCGAGCATCCCTAAACATATTCCTAGCCGACATCGATGACGACTGAAAAATCAGGCCCCAGGAAACGCGTTACGAGCCCTTTTCGCCCATCCAAAAGTGCCCCCAAAGGAAGGCTTTGGGTACAAGTGAACTCCCCAGGGGAGCCTTTACGCAGCCCCACGTGCAACTGGACCCTCAGGGTTCGCTGTTTCCGAGCATCCCTAAACATAGCCCTAGCCGACATCGATGACGACTGAAAAATCAGGCCCCAGGAAACGCGTTACGAGCCCTTTTCGCCCATCCAAAAGTGCCCCCAAAGGAAGGCTTTGGGTACAAGTGAACTCCCCAGGGGAGCCTTTACGCAGCCCCACGTGCAACTGGACCCTCCGGGTTCGCTGTTTCCGAGCATCCCTAAACGTAGCCCTAGCCGGCATCGAAGACGACTGAAAAATCAGGCCCCAGGAAATGCGTTCCGAGCCCCTTTGGACCATCCAAAAGTGCCCCCAAAGGAAGGCTTTGGGTACAAGTGAACTCCCCATGGGAGCCTTTACGCAGCCCCACATGCAACTGGACCCTCCGGGTTCGCTGTTTCCGAGCATCCCTAAACATATTCCTAGCCGGCATCGCTGACGACTGAAAAATCAGGCCCCAGGAAATGCGTTGCGAGCCCTTTTCGGCCATCCAAAAGTGCCCCCAAAGGAAGGTTTTGGGTATAAGGGAACTCCCCAGGGGAGTCTTTACGCAGCCCCACATGCAACTGGACCCTCCGTGTTCGCTGTCCGTGAGCAAACCTAAACGTAGCCCTAGCCGTCCTTGGAGACGACTGAAAAATCAGGCCCCAGGTAATGCGTTGCGAGCCCATTTCGCCCATCCAAAAGTGCCCCCAAAGGAAGGCTTTGGGTATAAGAGAACTCCCCAGGGGAGCCTTTACGCAGCCCCACATGCAACTGGACCCTCCGTGTTCGCTGTTCATGAGCAAACCTAAATGTAGCCCTAGCCGTCCTTGGAGACGAGTGAAAAATCAGGCCCCAGGAAATGCGTTGCGAGCCCTTTTCGCCCATCCAAAAGTGCCCCCAAAGGAAGGCTTTGGGTACAAGTGAACTCCCCAGGGGAGCCTTTACGCAGCCCCACATGCAACTGGACCCTCCGGGTTCGCTGTTTCCGAGCAAACATAAACATAGCCCTAACCGGCATCGCTGACGACTGAAAAATCAGGCCCCAGGAAATGTGTTGCAAGCCCTTTTCGCCCATCCAAAAGTGCGCCCAAAGGAAGGTTTTGCGTACATCAGAAGTTCCCAGGGGAGCCTTTACGCAGCCCCATATGCAACTGGACCCTCCGGGTTCGCTGTTTCCGAGCAACCATAAACGTAGCCCTAGCAGTCATCGGAGACGAGTGAAAAATCAGGCCCCAGGAAATGCGTTACGAGCCCCTTTGGACCATCCAAAAGTGTCACCAAAGGAAGGCTTTGGGAACAAGAGAACTCCCCAGGGGAGCCTTTACGCAGCCCCACATGCAACTGGACCCTCCGGGTTCGCTGTTTCCGAGCATCCCTAAACATAGCCCTAGCCGGCATCGAAGACGACTGAAAAATCAGGGCCCAGGAAATGCGTTGCGAGCCCTTTTCGCCCATCCAAAAGTGCCCCCAAAGGAAGGCTTTGGGTACAAGAGAACTCCCCAGGGGAGCCTTTACGCAGCCCCACATGCAACTGGACCCTTCGGGTTCGATTTTTCCGAGCAACCCTAAATATATCACTAGCTGGCATAAGAGAAGACTGAAAACCTGGGCCCCAGAAAATGAGATACAAGCCCCTTTGGACCATCCAAAAGTGTCACCAAAGGAAGGCTTTGGCTACAAGTGAACTCCCCAGGGGAGCCTTTACGCAGCCCCACATGCAACTGGACCCTCCGAGTTCGCTGTTTCCGAGCATCCCTAAACATAGCCCTAACCGGCATCGATGACGACTGAAAAATCAGGCCCCAGGAAACGCGTTACGAGCCCTTTTCGCCCATCCAAAAGTGCCCCCAAAGGAAGGCTTTGGGTACAAGTGAACTCCCCAGGGGAGCCTTTACGCAGCCCCACATGCAACTGGACCCTCCGGGTTCGCTGTTTCCGAGCATCCCTAAACGTAGCCCTAGCCGGCATCGAAGACGACTGAAAAATCAGGCCCCATGTAATGCGTTCCGAGCCCCTTTGGATCATCCAAAAGTGCCCCCAAAGGAAGGCTTTGGGTACAAGTGAACTCCCCAGGGGAGCCTTTACGCAGCCCCACATGCAACTGGACCCTCCGGGTTCGCTGTTTCCGAGCATCCCTAAACATAGCGCTAACCGGCATCGATGACGACTGAAAAATCAGGCCCCAGGAAATGCGTTACGAGCCCTTTTCACCCATCCAAAAGTGCCCCCAAAGGAAGGCTTTGGGTACAAGAGAACTCCCCAGGGGAGCCTTTACGCAGCCCCACATGCAACTGGACCCTCCGGGTTCGATTTTTCCGAGCAACACTAAATATATCACTAGCCGGCATGGGAGAAGACTGAAAACCCGGGCCCCAGAAAACGAGATGCAAGCCCCTTTGGACCATCCCAAAGTGTCACCAAAGGAAGGCTTTTGGTACAAGTGAACTCCCCAGGGGAGCCTTTACGCAGCCCCACATGCAACTGGACCCTCCGGGTTCGCTGTTTCCGAGCATCCCTAAACATATCCCTAGCCGGCATCGAAGACGACTGAAAAATCAGGCCCCAGGAAATGCGTTGCAAGCCCTTTTCGCCCATCCAAAAGTGCCCCCAAAGGAAGGCTTTGGGTACAAGAGAACTCCCCAGGGGAGCCTTTACGCAGCCCCATATGCAACTGGACCCTTTGGGTTCGCTGTTTCCAAGCAAACCTAAACATAGCCCTAGCAGTCATCGGAGACGAGTGAAAAATCAGACCCAGGAAATGAGTTCCGAGCCCCTTTGGACCATCCAAAAGTGTCAGCAAAGGAAGGCTTTGGGTACAAGTGAACTCCCCAGGGGAGCCTTTACGCAGCCCCACATGCAACTGGACCCTCCGGGTTCGCTGTTTCCGAGCATCCCTAAACATAGCCCTAGCCGGCATCGAAGACGACTGAAAAATCAGGCCCCAGGAAATGCGTTGCAAGCCCTTTTCGCCCATCCAAAAGTGCCCCCAAAGGAAGGCTTTGGGTACAAGTGAACTCCCCAGGGGAGCCTTTACGCAGCCCCACATGCAACTGGACCCTCCGGGTTTGCTGTTCCTGAGAATCCCTAAACATAGCCCTAGCAGTCATCGGAGACGACTGAAAAATCAGGCCCCAGGAAATGCGTTGCAAGCCCTTTTCGCCCATCCAAAAGTGCCCCCAAAGGAAGGCTTTGGGTACAAGTGAACTCCCCAGGGGAGCCTTTACACAGCCCCACATGCAACTGGACCCTCCGCGTTCGCTGTTTCCGAGCATCCCTAAACATAGCCCTAGCTGGCATCGATGACGACTGAAAAATCAGGCCCCAGGAAATGCGTTGCAAGCCCTTTTCGCCCATCCAAAAGTGCCCCCAAAGGAAGGCTTTGGGTACAAGTGAACTCCCCAGGGGAGCCTTTACACAGCCCCACATGCAACTGGACCCTCCGGGTTCGCTGTTTCCGAGCATCCCTAAACATAGCCCTAGCTGGCATCGATGACGACTGAAAAATCAGGCCCCAGGAAATGCGTTACGAGCCCTTTTCGGCCATCCAAAAGTGCCCCCAAAGGAAGGCTTTGGGTACAAGTGAACTCCCCAGGGGAGCCTTTACGCAGCCCCACATGCAACTGGACCCTCCGGGTTCGCTGTTTCCGAGCATCCCTAAACATAGCGCTAACCGGCATCGATGACGACTGAAAAATCAGGCCCCAGGAAATGCGTTACGAGCCCTTTTCACCCATCCAAAAGTGCCCCCAAAGGAAGGCTTTGGGTACAAGAGAACTCCCCAGGGGAGCCTTTACGCAGCCCCACATGCAACTGGACCCTCCGGGTTCGATTTTTCCGAGCAACACTAAATATATCACTAGCCGGCATGGGAGAAGACTGAAAACCCGGGCCCCAGAAAACGAGATGCAAGCCCCTTTGGACCATCCCAAAGTGTCACCAAAGGAAGGCTTTTGGTACAAGTGAACTCCCCAGGGGAGCCTTTACGCAGCCCCACATGCAACTGGACCCTCCGCGTTCGCTGTTTCCGAGCATCCGTAAACAAAGCGCTAGACAACATTGATGATGACTGAAAAATCAGGCCCCAGGAAATGCGTTGCGAGCCCTTTTCGCCCATCCAAAAGTGCCCCCAAAGGAAGGCTTTGGGTACAAGTGAACTCCCCAGGGGAGCCTTTACGCAGCCCCACATGCAACTGGACCCTCAGGGTTCGCTGTTTCCGAGCATTCCTAAACATAGCGCTAGCCGGCATCGATGACAACTGAAAAATCAGGCAACAGGAAATGCGTTGCGAGCCCTTTTCACCCATCCAAAAGTGCCCCCAAAGGAAGGCTTTGGGTACAAGTGAACTCCCCAGGGGAGCGTTATTAAGCAGCTCCATATGCAACTGGACCGTCCGGGTTCGCTGTTTCCGAGCAACGCTAAATATATCACTAGTCGGCATGGGAGAAGACTGAAAACCCGGGCACTAGAAAACGCGTTGCAAGCCCCTTTGGACCATCGAAAAGTGCCCCCAAAGGAAGGCTTTGGGTACATCAGAAGTTCCCAGGGGAGCATTTACGCAGCCCCACATGCAACTGGACCCTCCGGGTTCGCTGTTTCCGAGCATCCCTAAACATATCGCTAGCCGGCATCGATGACGACTGAAAAATCAGGCCCCAGGAAATGCGTTACAAGCCCCATTCGCCCATCCAAAAGTGCCCCCAAAGGAAGTCTTTGGGTACAAGAGAACTCCCCAGGGGAGCCTGTACGCAGCCCCACATGCAACTGGACCCTCCGTGTTCGCTGTTCCTGAGCAAACCTAAACGTAGCCCTAGCCGTCATTGGAGACGAGTGAAAAATCAGGCCCCAGGAAATGCGTTACGAGCCCTTTTCGCCCATCCAAAAGTGCCCCCAAAGGAAGGCTTTGGGTACAAGTGAACTCCCCAGGGGAGCCTTTACGCAGCCCCACATGCAACTGGACCCTCAGGGTTCGCTGTTTCCGAGCATCCCTAAACATAGCCCTACCCGGCATCGAAGCCGACTGAAAAACCAGGCCCCAGGAAATGCGTTGCTAGCCCTTTTCGCCCATCCAAAAGTGCCCCCAAAGGAAGGCTTTTGGTACAAGTGAACTCCCCAGGGGAGCCTTTACGCAGCCCCACATGCAACTGGACCCTCCGGGTTCGATTTTTTCG
The DNA here is from genome assembly GCF_047663525.1 of Anas platyrhynchos. Lineage (NCBI taxonomy): Eukaryota > Metazoa > Chordata > Aves > Anseriformes > Anatidae > Anas > Anas platyrhynchos. The sequence continues at coordinate 16,263,694 of NC_092602.1, forward strand.
AGCAACGCTAAATATATCACTAGCCGGCATGGGAGAAGACTGAAAACCCGGGCCCTAGAAAAAGCGTTACAAGCCCCTTTGGACCATCCAAATGTGTCTCCAAAGGAAGGCTTTGGGTACATCTGAAGTTCCCAGGGGAGCCTTTACGCAGCCCCATATGCAACTGGATCCTTTGGGTTCGCTTTTTCCAAGCAACCCTAAACATAGCCCTAGCAGTCATCGGAGACAAGTGAAAAATCAGACCCAGGAAATGCGTTCCGAGCCCCTTTGGACCATCCAAAAGTGTCACCAAAGGAAGGCTTTGGGTACAAGTGAACTCCCCAGGGGAGCCTTTACGCAGCCCCACATGCAACTGGACCCTCCGGGTTCGCTGTTTCCGAGCATCCCTAAACAGAGCGCTAGCCGGCATCGAAGACGACTGAAAAATCAGGCCCCAGAAAACGCCTTGCAAGCCCCATTCGCCCATCCAAAAGTGCCCCCAAAGAAAGGCTTTGGGTACAAGTGAACTCCCCAGGGGAGCCTTTACGCAGCCCCACATGCAGCTGGACCCTCCGGGTTCGCTGTTCCTGAGAATCCCTAAACATAGCCCTAGCCGGCATCGAAGACGACTGAAAAATCAGGCCCCAGGAAATGCGTTGCAAGCCCTTTTCGCCCATCCAAAAGTGCCCCCAAAGGAATGCTTTGGGTACAAGTGAACTCCCCAGGGGAGCCTTTACGCAGCCCCACATGCAACTGGACCCTCCGGGTTCGCTGTTTCCGAGCATCCCTAAACATAACGCTAAACGGCATCGATGACGACTGAAAAATCAGGCCCCAGGAAATGCGTTACGAGCCCTTTTCACCGATCCAAAAGTGCCCCCAAAGGAAGGCTTTGGGTACAAGAGAACTCCCCAGGGGAGCCTTTACGCAGCCCCACATGCAACTGGACCCTCCGGGTTCGATTTTTCCGAGCAACGCTAAATATATCACTAGCCGGCATGGGAGAAGACTGAAAACCCGGGCCCCAGAAAACGAGATGCAAGACCCTTTGGACCATCGAAAAGTGTCACCAAAGGAAGGCTTTGGGTACAAGTGAACTCCCCAGGGGAGCCTTTACGCAGCCCCACATGCAACTGGACCCTCCGCGTTCGCTGTTTCCGAGCATCCGTAAACAAATCGCTGGCCGGCATCGATGACGACTGAAAAATCAGGCCCCAGGAAATGCGTTGCGAGCCCTTTTCGCCCATCCAAAAGTGCCCCCAAAGGAAGGCTTTGGGTACAAGTGAACTCCCCAGGGGAGCCTTTACGCAGCCCCACATGCAACTGGACCCTCCGGGTTCGCTGTTTCCGAGCATCCCTAAACATAGCGCTAACCGGCATCGATGACGACTGAAAAATCAAGCCCCAGGAAATGCGTTGCGAGCCCTTTTCACCCATCCAAAAGTGCCCCCAAAGGAAGGCTTTGGGTACAAGAGAACTGCCCATGGGAGCCTTTACGCAGCCCCACATGCAACTGGACCCTCTGGGTTCGCTGTTTCCGAGCATCCCTAAACATAGCCCTAGCCGGCATCGAAGACGACTGAAAAATCAGGCCCCAGGAAATGCGTTTCGAGCAGTTTTCGCCCATCCAAAAGTGCCCCCAAAGGAAGGCTTTGGGTACAAGTGAACTCCAAAGCGGAGCCTTTACGCAGCCCCACATGCAACTGGACCGTCCGGGTTCGCTGTTTCCGAGCAACGCTAAATATATCACTAGTCGGCATGGGAGAAGACTGAAATCCCGGAACCCTAGAAAATGCATTGCAAGCCCCTTTGGACCATCGAAAAGTGCCCCCAAAGGAAGGCTTTGGGTACAAGTGAACTCCCCAGGGGAGCCTTTACGCAGCCCCACATGCAACTGGACCCTTCGGGTTCGCTGTTTCCGAGCATCCCTAAACATATCGCTAGCTGACATCGAAGACGACTGAAAAATCAGGCCCCAGGAAATGCGTTACAAGCCCCATTCGCCCATCCAAAAGTGCCCCCAAAGGAAGTCTTTGGGTACAAGTGAACTCCAGAGGGGAGCCTTTACGCAGCCCCACATGCAACTGGACCCTCCGGGTTCGCTGTTTCCGAGCATCCCTAAACATAGCGCTAGCCGGCATGGAAGACGACTGAAAAATCAGGCCCCAGGAAATGCGTTGCAAGCCCTTTTCGCCCATCCAAAAGTGCCCCCAAAGGAAGGCTTTGGGTACAAGTGAACTCGCCAGGGGAGCCTTTACGCAGCCCCACATGCAACTGGATCCTCCGGGTTCTCTGTTTCGGAGCATCCCTAAACATAACCCTAGCCGGCATCGAAGAAGACTGAAAAATCAGGCCCCAGGAAATGCGTTGCGAGCCCTTTTCGCCCATCCAAAAGTGCAACCAAAGGAAGGCTTTGGGTACAAGTGAACTCCCCAGGGGAGCCTTTAGGCAGCCCCACATGCAACTGGACCCTCCGGGTTCGCTGTTTCCGAGCATCCCTAAACATATCGCTAGCCGGCATCGATGACGACTGAAAAACCAGGCCCCAGGAAAAGGGATACGAGCCCTTTTCGCCCATCCAAAAGTGCCCCCAAAGGAAGGCTTTGGGTACAAGAGAACTCCCCAGGGGAGCCTTTACGCAGCCCCACATGCAACTGGACCCTCCGGGTTCGCTGTTTCCGAGCAACGCTAAATATATCACTAGCCGGCATGGGAGAAGACTGAAAACCCGGGCTCCAGAAAACGCGTTGCAAGCCCCTTTGGACCATCCAAAAGTGTCACCAAAGGAAGGCTTTGGGTACATCAGAAGTTCCCAGGGGAGCCTTTACGCAGCCCCATATGCAACTGGGCCCTCCGGGTTCGCTGTTTCCGAGCAACCCTAAACATAGCCCTAGCAGTCATCGGAGACGACTGAAAAATCAGACCCCAGGAAATGCGTTGCGAACCCCTTTGGACCATCCAAAAGTGTCACTAAAGGAAGGCTTTTGGTACAAGTGAACTCCCCAGGGGAGCCTTTACGCAGCCCCACATGCAACTGGACCCTCCGGGTTCGCTGTTTCCGAGCATCCCTAAGCATAGCCCTAGCCGGCATCGAAGACGACTGAAAACTCAGGCCACAGGAAATGCGATACAAGCCCCATTCGCCCATCCAAAATTGCCCCCAAAGGAAGGCTTTGCATACAAGTGAACTCCCCAGGAGAGCCTTTACGCAGCGCCACATGCTACTGGACCCTCCGGGTTCGCTGTTTCCGAGCATCCCTAAACATAGCCCTAGCCGGCATAGAAGACGACTGAAAAATCAGGCCCCAGGAAATGCGTTGCGAGCCCTTTTCACCCATCCAAAAGTGCCCCCAAAGGAAGGCTTTGGGTACAAGAGAACTGCCCATGGGAGCCTTTACGCAGCCCCACATGCAACTGGACCCTCCGGGTTCGCTGTTTCCGAGCATCCCTAAACATAACCCTAGCCGGCATCGAAGAAGACTGAAAAATCAGGCCCCAGGAAATGCGTTGCGAGCCCTTTTCGCCCATCCAAAAGTGCAACCAAAGGAAGGCTTTGGGTACAAGTGAACTCCCCAGGGGAGCCTTTACGCAGCCCCACATGCAACTGGACCCTCCGGGTTCGCTGTTTCCGAGCATCCCTAAACATAGCGCTAGCCGGCATCGATGACGACTGAAAAACCAGGCCCCAGGAAAAGGGATACGAGCCCTTTTCGCCCATCCAAAAGTGCCCCCAAAGGAAAGCTTTGGGTACAAGAGAACTCCCCAGGGGAGCCTTTACGCAGCCCCACATGCAACTGGACCCTCCGGGTTCGCTGTTTCCGAGCAACGCTAAATATATCACTAGCCGGCATGGGAGAAGACTGAAAACCCGGGCCCCAGAAAACGCGTTGCAAGCCCCTTTGGACCATCCAAAAGTGTCACCAAAGGAAGGCTTTGGGTACATCAGAAGTTCCCAGGGGAGCCTTTACGCAGCCCCATATGCAACTGGGCCCTCCGGGTTCGCTGTTTCCGAGCAACCCTAAACATAGCCCTAGCAGTCATCGGAGACGACTGAAAAATCAGACCCCATGAAATGCGTTGCGAACCCCTTTGGACCATCCAAAAGTGTCACTAAAGGAAGGCTTTTGGTACAAGTGAACTCCCCAGGGGAGCCTTTACGCAGCCCCACATGCAACTGGACCCTCCGGGTTCGCTGTTTCCGAGCATCCCTAAACATAGCCCTAGCCGGCATCGAAGACGACTGAAAACTCAGGCCCCAGGAAATGCGATACAAGCCCCATTCGCCCATCCAAAATTGCCCCCAAAGGAAGGCTTTGCATACAAGTGAACTCCCCAGGAGAGCCTTTACGCAGCGCCACATGCTACTGGACCCTCCGGGTTCGCTGTTTCCGAGCATCCCTAAACATAACCCTAGCCGGCATAGAAGACGACTGAAAAATCAGGCCCCAGGAAATGCGTTGCAAGCCCTTTTCGCCCATCCAAAAGTGCCCCCAAAGGAAGGCTTTGGGTACAAGAGAACTCCCCAGGGGAGCCTTTACGCAGCCCCACATGCAACTGGACCCTTCGGGTTCGATTTTTCTGAACAACCCTAAATATATCCCTAGCCGGCATGGGAGAAGACTGAAAAATCAGGCCCCAGAAAACGCGTTGCAAGCCCCTTTGGACCATTCCAAAGTGTCACCAAAGGAAGGCTTTTGGTACAAGTGAACTCCCCAGGGGAGCCTTTACGCAGCCCCACATGCAACTGGACCGTCCGGGTTCGCTGTTTCCGAGCATCCCTAAACATAGCGCTAGCCGGCATCGATGACGACTGAAAAATCAGGCCCCAGGAAATGCGTTACAAGCCCCATTCGCCCATCCAAAAGTGCCCCCAAAGGAAGGTTTTGGGTACAAGTGAACTCCCCAGGGGAGCCTTTACGCAGCCCCACATGCAACTGGACCCTCCGGGTTCGCTGTTTCCGAGCAACGCTAAATATATCACTAGCCGGCATGTGAGAAGACTGAAAACCCGGGCCCCAGAAAACACGTTGCAAGCCCTTTTGGACCATCCCAAAGTGTCACCAAAGGAAGGCTTTGGGTACAAGTGAACTCCCCAGGGGAGCCTTTACGCAGCCCCACATGCAACTGGACCCTCCGGGTTCGCTGTTCATGAGCAAACCTAAACGTAGCCCTAGCCCTCATCGGAGACGAGTGAAAAATCAGGCCCCACGAAAGGCGTTGCGAGCCCCTTTGGTCCATCCAAAAGTGCCCCGAAAGGAATGCTTTGGGTACATCTGAAGTTCCCAGGGGAGCCTTTACGCAGCCCCATATGCAACTGGACCCTCCGGATTCGATTTTTCCGAGCAACGCTAAATATATCACTAGCCGGCATGGGAGAAGACTGAAAACCCGGGCCCCAGAAAACGCGTTGCAAGCCCCTTTGGACCATCCCAAAGTGTCACCAAAGGAAGGCTTTGGGTACAAGTGAACTCCCCAGGGGAGCCTTTACGCAGCCCCACATGCAACTGGACCCTCCGGGTTCGCTGTTTCCGAGCATCCCTAAACATAGCGCTAGCCGGCATCGATGACGACTGAAAAATCAGGCCCCAGGAAATGCGTTACAAGCCCCATTCGCCCATCCAAAAGTGCCCCCAAAGGAAGGTTTTGGGTACAAGTGAACTCCCCAGGGGAGCCTTTACGCAGCCCCACATGCAACTGGACCCTCCGGGTTCGCTGTTTCCGAGCAACGCTAAATATATCACTAGCCGGCATGTGAGAAGACTGAAAACCCGGGCCCCAGAAAACACGTTGCAAGCCCTTTTGGACCATCCCAAAGTGTCACCAAAGGAAGGCTTTGGGTACAAGTGAACTCCCCAGGGGAGCCTTTACGCAGCCCCACATGCAACTGGACCCTCCGGGTTCGCTGTTCATGAGCAAACCTAAACGTAGCCCTAGCCCTCATCGGAGACGAGTGAAAAATCAGGCCCCACGAAAGGCGTTGCGAGCCCCTTTGGTCCATCCAAAAGTGCCCCGAAAGGAATGCTTTGGGTACATCTGAAGTTCCCAGGGGAGCCTTTACGCAGCCCCATATGCAACTGGACCCTCCGGATTCGATTTTTCCGAGCAACGCTAAATATATCACTAGCCGGCATGGGAGAAGACTGAAAACCCGGGCCCCAGAAAACGCGTTGCAAGCCCCTTTGGACCATCCCAAAGTGTCACCAAAGGAAGGCTTTGGGTACAAGTGAACTCCCCAGGGGAGCCTTTACGCAGCCCCACATGCAACTGGACCCTCCGGGTTCGCTATTTCCGAGCATCCCTAAACATATCCCTAGCCGGCATCGAAGACGACTGAAAAATCAGGCCCCAGGAAATGCGTTGCGAGCCCTTTTCGCCCATCCAAAAGTGCCCCCAAAGGAAGGCTTTGGGTACAAGTGAACTCCCCAGGGGAGCCTTTACGCAGCCCCACATGCAACTGGACCCTCAGGGTTCGCTGTTTCCGAGCATCCCTAAACATAGCCCTAGCCGGCATCGAAGCCGACTGAAAAATCAGGCCCCAGGAAATGCGTTACAAGCCCCATTCGCCCATCCAAAATTGCCCCCAAAGGAAGGCTTTGGATACAAGTGAACTCCCCAGGGGAGCCTTTACGCAGCGCCACATGCTACTGGACCCTCCGGGTTCGTTGTTTCCGAGCATCCCTAAACATAGCCCTAGCCGGCATAGAAGACGACTGAAAAATCAGGCCCCAGGAAATGCGTTGCGAGCCCTTTTCGCCCATCCAAAAGTGCCCCCAAAGGAAGGCTTTGGGTACAAGAGAACTCCCCAGGGGAGCCTTTACGCAGCCCCACATGCAACTGGACCCTCCGGGTTCGCTGTTCCTGAGCAAACCTAAACGTAGCCCTAGCTGTCCTTGGAGACGAGTGAAAAATCAGGCCCCAGGAATTGCGTTGCGAGCCCCTTTGGACCATCCAAAAGAGCCCCCAAAGGAAGGCTTTGGGTACAAGTGAACTCCCCAGGGGAGCCTTTACGCAGCCCCATATGCAACTGGACCCTCCGGATTCTCTGTTTCCGAGCATCCCTAAACATATCCCTAGCCGGCATCGAAGACGACTGAAAAATCAGGCCCCAGGAAATGCGTTGCAAGCCCTTTTCGCCCATCGATAAGTGCTCCCAAAGGAAGGCTAGGGTACAAGTGAACTCCCCAGCGGAGCCTTTACGCAGCCTCACATGCAACTGGACCCTCCGGGTTCGCTGTTTCCGAGCATGCCTAAACATAACACTAGCCGTCATCGGAGACGAGTGAAAAATCAGGCCCCAGGAAATGCGTTGCGAACCCGTTTGGACCATCCAAAAGAGCCCCCAAAGGAAGGCTTTGGGTACAAGTGAACTCCCCAGGGGAGCCTTTACGCAGCCCCACATGCAACTGGACCCTCCGGGTTCGATTTTTCTGAGCAACGCTAAATATATCACTAGCCGGCATGGGAGAAGACTGAAAACCCGGGCCCCAGAAAACGCGTTGCAAGCCCCTTTGCACCATCCAAAAGTGTCACCAAAGGAAGGCTTTGGGTACAAGTGAACTCCCCAGGGGAGCCTTTACGCAGCCCCACATGCAACTGGACCCTCCGGGTTCGCTGTTTCCAGGCATCCCTAAACATAGCCCTTGCCGGCATTGAAGACGACTGAAAAATCAGGCCCCAGGAAATGCGTTCCGAGCCCTTTTCGCCCATCCAAAAGTGCCCCCAAAGGAAGGCTTTGGGTACAAGTGAACTCCCCAGGGGAGCCTTTACGCAGCCCCACATGCCACTGGACCCTCCGGGTTCGCTATTTCTGAGCATCCCTAAACATAACCCTAGCCGGCATCGATGACGACTGAAAAATCAGGCCCCAGGAAATGTGTTGCGAGCCCTTTTCGCCCATCCAAACGTGCCCCCAAAGGAAGGCTTTGGGTACAAGTGAACTCCCCAGGGGAGCCTTTACGCAACCCCACATGCAACTGGACCCTCCGGGTTCGCTGTTTCCGAGCAACGCTAAATATATCACTAGCCGGCATTGGAGAAGACTGAAAACCCGGGCCCCAGAAAACGCGTTGCAAGCCCCTTTGGACCATCCAAAAGTGTCACCAAAGGAAGGCTTTGGGTACATCAGAAGTTCCCAGGGGAGCCTTTACGCAGCCCCATATGAAACTGGACCCTCCGTGTTCGCTGTTTCCGAGGAACCCTGAACATAACCCTAGCAGTCATTGGAAACGGCTGAAAAATCAGACCCCATGAAATGAGTTGCGAACCCCTTTGGACCATCCAAAACTGTCACCAAAGGAAGGCTTTGGGTACAAGTGAACTCCCCAGGGGAGCCTTTACGCAGCCCCACATGCAACTGGACCCTCCGGGTTCGCTGTTTCCGAGCATCCCTAAACATAGCGCTAGCCGGCATCGATGACGACTGAAAAATCAGGCCCCAGGAAATGCATTGCGAGCCCTTTTCGCCCATCCAAAAGTGCCCCCAAAGGAAGGCTTTGGGTACAAGTGAACTCCCCAGGGGAGCCTTTACGCAGCCCCACATGCAACTGGATCCTCCGGGTTCGCTGTTTCCGAGCATCCCTAAACATGGCCCTAGCCGGCATCGATGACGACTGAAAAATCAGGCCCCAGGAAATGCGTTAGAAGCCCCATTCGCGCATCCAAAAGTGCCCCCAAAGGAAGGCTTTGGGTACAAGTGAACTCCAAAGCGGAGCCTTTACGCAGCCCCACATGCAACTGGACACTCCGGGTTCGATTTTTTCGAGCAACGCTAAATATATAACTAGCTGGAATGGGAGAAGACTGAAAACCAGGGCCCCAGAAAACGCGTTGCAAGCCCCTTTGGACCATCCAAAATTGTCACCAAAGGAAGGCTTTGGGTACAAGTGAACTCCCCAGGGGAGACTTTACACTGCCCCACATGCAACTGGACCCTCCGGGTTCGCTGTTCATGAGCAAACCTAAACGTAGCCCTAGCCGTCATCGGAGACGAGTGAAAAATCAGACCCAGGAATTGCGTTGCGAGCCCCTTTGGACCATCCAAAAGTGCCCCCAAAGGAAGGCTTTGGGTACATCAGAAGTTCCCAGGGGAGCCTTTACGCAGCCCCATATGCAACTGGACCCTCCGGATTCGATTTTTCCGAGCAACGCGAAATATAGCTCTAGCTGGCATAGGAGAAGACTGAAAATGCGGGCCCCAGAAAACGCATTGCGATCCCCTTTGGACCATCCAAAAGTGTCACCAAAGGAAGGCTTTGGGTACAAGTGAACTCCCCAGGGGAGCCTTTACGCAGCCCCACATGCAACTGGACCCTCCGGGTTCGCTGTAACCGAGCAACCCTAAACATAGCCCTAGCAGTCATCGGAGACGAGTGAAAAATCAGACCCAGGAAATGCGTTCCGAGCCCTTTTGGACCATCCAAAAGTGTCACCAAAGGAAGGCTTTGGGTACAAGTGAACTCCCCAGGGGAACCTTTACGCAGCCCCACATGCAACTGGACCGTCCGGGTTCGCTGTTACCGAGCAACCCTAAACATAGCCCAAGACGGCATCGATGATGACTGAAAAATCAGGCCCCAGAAAATGCGTTGCAAGCCCCTTTGGACCATCCAAAAGTGTCACCAAAGGAAGGCTTTGGGTACAAGTGAACTCCCCAGGGGAGCCTTTACGCAGCCCCACATGCAACTGGACCCTCCGGGTTCGCTGCTTCCGAGCATCCCTAAACATAGCGCTAGGCGGCATCGATGATGACTGAAAAATAAGGCCCCAGGAAATGCGTTCCGAGCCTTTTCGCCCATCCAAAAGTGCCCCGAAAGGAAGGCTTTGGGTACAAGTGAACTCCGCAGGGGAGCCTTTACGCAGCCCCACATGCAACTGGACCCTCCGGGTTCGCTGTTCCTGAGCAAACCTAAACGTAGCCCTAGCCGTCATCGGAGACGAGTGAAAAATTAGGCCCCAGGAAATGCGTTGCGAACCCCTTTGGACCATCCAAAAGTGCCCCCAAAGGAAGGCTTTGGGTACAAGAGAACTCCCCAGGGGACCCTTTACACTGCCCTACATGCAACTGGACCCTCCGGGTTCGCTGTTCCTGACCAAAACTAAACGTATCCCTAGCCGTCATCTAAGACGTGTGAAAAATCAGGCCCCAGGAAATGAGTTGCGAGCCCTTTTCGCCCATCCAAAAGTGCCCCCAAAGGAAGGCTTTGGGTACAAGAGAACTCCCAGGGGAGCCTTTACGCAGCCCCACATGCAACTGGACCCTCCGGGTTCGCTGTTCCTGAGAAAAACTATACGTAGCCCTAGCCGTCATCGGAGACGAGTGAAATATCAGGCCCCAGAAAATTCGTTGCGAACCCCTTTGGACCATCCAAAAGTGCCCCCAAAGGAAGGCATTAGGTACAAGTGAACTCCCCAGGGGAGCCTTTACGCAGCCCCACATGCAACTGGACCCTCAGGGTTCGCTGTTTCCGAGCATCCCTAAACATAGACCTAGCCGGCATCGAAGAAGACTGAAAACCCGGGCCCCAGAAAAGGCGTTGCAAGCCCCTTTGGACCATCCAAAAGTGTCACCAAAGGAAGGCTTTTGGTACAAGTGAACTCCCCAGAAGAGCCTTTACACTGCCCCACGTCCAAGTGGACCCTCCGGGTTCGCTGTTCATGAGCAAACCTAAACGTAGCCCTTGCCGTCATCGGAGACGAGTGAAAAATCAGGCCCCAGGAAATGCGTTGCGAGCCCTTTTCGCCCATCCAAAAGTGCCCCCAAAGGAAGGCTTTGGGTACAAGAGAACTCCCCAGGGGAGCCTTTACGCAGCCCCACATGCAACTGTACCCTCCGGGTTCGCTGTTTCTGAGCATCCCTAAACATAGTCCTAACCGGCATCGAAGACGACTGAAAAATAAGGCCCCAGGAAATGTGTTGCGAGCCCTTTTCGCCCATCCAATAGTGCCCCCAAAGGAAGGCTTTTGGTACAAGTGAACTCCCCAGATGAGCCTTTACGCAGCCCCACATGCAACTGGACCCTCCGGGTTCGCTGTTTCCGAGCAACCATAAACGTAGCCCTAGCAGTCATCGGAGACGAGTGAAAAATCAGGCCCCAGGAAATGCGTTCTGAGCCCCTTTGGACCATCCAAAAGTGTCACCAAAGGAAGGCTTTGGGTACAAGAGAACTCCCCAGGGGAGCCTTTACGCAGCCCCACATGCAACTGGACCCTCCGGGTTCGCTGTTTCTGAGCATCCCTAACCATAGCCCTAGCCGGCATCGAAGACGACTGAAAAATCAGGCCCCAGGAAATGCGTTGCGAGCTTCTTTGGACCATCCAAAAGTGCCCCCAAAGGAAGGCTTTGGGTACATCTGAAGTTCCCAGGGGAGTCTTTACGCAGCCCCATATGCAACTGGACCCTCCGTGTTCACTGTTCCTGAGCAAACCTAAACGTAGCCCTAGCCGTCATCGGAGACGCCTGAAAAATCAGGCCCCAGGAAATGAGTTACGAGCCCTTTTCGCCCATCCAAAAGTGCCCCCAAAGGAAGGCTTTGGGTACAAGTGAACTCCCCAGGGGAGCCTTTACGCAGCCCCACATGCAACTGGACCCTCCGGGTTCGCTGTTTCCGAGCATCCCTAAACATAGCGCTAGCCGGCATCGATGACGACTGAAAAATCAGGCCTCAGGAAAAGGGATACGAGCCCTTTTCGCCCATCTAAAAGTGCCCCCAAAGGAAGGCTTTGGGTACAAGAGATCTCCCCAGGGGAGCCTTTACGCAGCCCCACATGCAACTGGACCGTCCGGGTTCGCTGTTTCCGAGCAACTCTAAATATATCACTAGCCGGCATAGGAGAAGACTGAAAACCCGAGCCCCAGAAAACGAGATGCAAGCCCCTTTGGACCATCCAAAAGTGTCACCAAAGGAAGGCTTTGGGTACATCAGAAGTTCCCAGGGGAGCCTTTATGCAGCCCCACATGCAACTGGACCCTCCATGTTCGCTGTTTCCGAACATCCCTAAACATAGCGCTAGCTGGCATTGATGAGGACTGAAAAATCAGGCCCCAGGAAATGCGTTACAAGCCCCATTCGCCCATCCAAAGTGCCCCCAAAGGAAGGCTTTGGGTACAAGTGCACTCCCCAGGGGAGCCTTTACGCAGCCCCACATGCAACTGGACCCTCCGGGTTCGCTGTTCCTGAGCAAACCTAAACATAGCCCTAGCCGTCTTTGGAGACGAGCGAAAAATCAGGCCCCAGGAAATGCGTTCCGAGCCCTTTTCGCCCATCCAAAAGTGCCCCCAAAGGAAGGCTTTGGGTACAAGTGAACTCCCCATGGGAGCCTTTACGCAGCCCAACATGCCACTGGACCCTCCGGGTTCGCTATTTTTGAGCATCCCTAAAAATATCCCTAGCCGGCTTCGATGACGACTGAAAAATCAGGCCCCAGGAAATGCGTTACGAGCCCTTTTCGCCCATCCAAAAGTGCCCCCAAAGGAAGGGTTTGGGTACAAGTGAACTCCCCAGGGGAGACTTTACGCAGCCCCACATGCAACTGGACCCTCCGGGTTCGCTGTTTCTGAGCATCCGTAAACATAACCCTAGCCGGCATCGAAGAAGACTGAAAAATCAGGCCCCAGGAAACGCGTTGCGAGCCCATTTCGCCCATCCAAAAGTGCCCCCAAAGGAAGGCTTTGGGTACAAGAGAACTCCCCAGGGGAGCCTTTACGCAACCCCACATGCAACTGGACCCTCCGGGTTCGCTGCTTCCGAGCAAGGCTAAATATATCACTAGCCGGCATTGGAGAAGACTGAGAACCCGGGCCCCAGAAAACGCGTTGCAAGCCCCTTTGGACCATCCAAAAGTGTCACCAAAGGAAGGCTTTGGGTACATCAGAAGTTCCCAGGGGAGCCTTTACGCAGCCCCATATGCAACTGGACCCTCCGTATTCGCTGTTTCCGAGCAACCCTAAACATAACCCTAGCAGTCATTGGAGACGGCTGAAAAATCAGACCCCATGAAATGAGTTGCGAACCCTTAGGACCATCCAAAACTGTCACCAAAGGAAGGCTTTGGGTACAAGTGAACTCCCCAGGGGAGCCTTTACGCAGCCCCACATGCAACTGGACCCTCCGGGTTTGCTGTTTCCGAGCATCCCTAAACATAGCGCTAGCCGGCATCGATGACGACTGAAAAATCAGGCCCCAGGAAATGCATTGCGAGCCCTTTTCGCCCATGCAAAACTGCCCCCAAAGGAAGGCTTTGGGTACAAGTGAACTCCCCAGGGGAGCCTTTACGCAGCCCCACATGCAACTGGACCGTCCGGGTTCGCTGTTACCGAGCAACCCTAAACATAGCCCAAGCCGGCATCGATGATGACTGAAAAATCAGGCCCCAGAAAATGCGTTGCAAGCCCCTTTGGACCATCCCAAAGTGTCACCAAAGGAAGGCTTTGGGTACAAGTGAACTCCCCAGGGGAGCCTTTACGCAGCCCCACATGCAACTGGAACCTCCGGGTTCGCTGTTTCCGAGCATCCCTAAACATAGCCCTAACCGGCATCTAAGACGACTGAAAAATCAGGCCCCACTAAATGCGTTGCGAGCCCTATTCGCCCATGCAAAAGTGCCCCCAAAGGAAGGCTTTGGGTACAAGAGAACTCCCCAGGGGAGCCTTTACGCAGCCCCACATGCAACTGGACCCTCCGGGTTCGCTGTTCCTGAGCAAAACTAAACGTAGCCCTAGCCGTCATCGGAGACGAGTGAAAAATTAGGCCCCAGGAAATGCGTTGCGAACCCCTTTGGACCATCCAAAAGTGCCACCATAGGAAGGCTTTGGGTACAAGAGAACTCCCCAGGGGAGCCTTTACGCAGCCCCACATGCAACTAGACCCTCCGGGTTCGATTTTTCCGAGCAACGCTAAATATATCCCTAGCCGGCATGGGAGAAGACTGAAAACCCGGGCCCCAGAAAACGCGTTGCAAGCCCCTTTGGACCATCCCAAAGTGTCACCAAATGAAGGCTTTGGGTACAAGTGAACTCCCCAGGGGAGCCTTTACACTGCCCCACATTCAACTGGACCCTCCGGGTTCGCTGTTCATGAGCAAACCTAAACGTAGCCCTAGCAGTCATCGGAGACGAGTGAAAAATCAGGCCCCAGGAAATGCGTTCCGAGCCCCTTTGGACCATCCCAAAGTGTCACCAAAGGAAGGCTTTGGGTACAAGTGAACTCCCCAGGGGAGCCTTTACGCAGCCCCACATGCAACTGGACCCTCCGGGTTCGCTGTTTCCGAGCATCCCTAAAAATAGCCCTAACCGGCATCTAAGACGACTGAAAAATCAGGTCCCAGGAAATGCGTTGCGAGCCCTTTTCACCCATCGAAAAGTGCCCCCAAAGGAAGGCTTTGGGTACAAGAGAACTGCCCAGGGGAGCCTTTACGCAGCCCCACATGCAACTGGACCGTCCGGGTTCGCTGTTACCGAGCAACCCTAAACATAGCCCAAGCCGGCATCGATGATGACTGAAAAATCAGGCCCCAGAAAATGCGTTGCAAGCCCCTTTGGACCATCCCAAAGTGTCACCAAAGGAAGGCTTTGGGTACAAGTGAACTCCCCAGGGGAGCCTTTACGCAGCCCCACATGCAACTGGACCCTCCGCGTTCGCTGTTTCCGAGCATCCCTAAACATAGCCCTAACCGGCACCTAAGACGACTGAAAAATCAGGCCCCAGGAAATGCGTTGCGAGCCCTTTTCGCCCATGCAAAAGTGCCCCCAAAGGAAGGCTTTGGGTACAAGAGAACTCCCCAGGGGAGCCTTTACGCAGCCCCACATGCAACTGGACCCTCCGGGTTCGCTGTTCCTGAGCAAAACTAAACGTAGCCCTAGCCGTCATCGGAGACGAGTGAAAAATTAGGCCCCAGGAAATGCGTTGCGAACCCCTTTGGACCATCCAAAAGTGTCCCCAAAGGAAGTCTTTGGGTACAAGAGAACTCCCCAGGGGAGCCTTTACGCAGCCCCACATGCAACTAGACCCTCCGGGTTCGATTTTTCCGAGCAACGCTAAATATATCACTAGCCGGCATAGGAGAAGACTGAAAACCCGGGCCCCAGAAAACGC
The DNA here is from genome assembly GCF_047663525.1 of Anas platyrhynchos. Lineage (NCBI taxonomy): Eukaryota > Metazoa > Chordata > Aves > Anseriformes > Anatidae > Anas > Anas platyrhynchos. The sequence goes on from NC_092602.1 coordinate 16,278,762, forward strand.
GTTGCAAGCCCCTTTGGACCATCCAAAAGTGTCACCAAATGAAGGCTTTGGGTACAAGTGAACTCCCCAGGGGAGCCTTTACACTGCCCCACATTCAACTGGACCCTCCGGGTTCGGTGTTCATGAGCAAACCTAAACGTAGCCCTAGCCGTCATCGGAGACGAGTGAAAAATCAGGCCCCAGGAAATGCGTTGCGAGCCCCTTTGGACCATCCAAAAGTGCCCCCAAAGCAAGGCATTGGGTACAAGTGAACTCCCCAGGGGAGCCTTTACGCAGCCCCACATGCAACTGGACCCTCCGGGTTCGCTGTTACCGAGCAACCCTAAACATAGCCCTAGCCGGCATCGAAGACGACTGAAAAATCAGGCCCCAGGAAACACGTTGCAAGCCCCTTTGGACCATCCAAAAGTGCCCCCAAAGGAAGGCTTTGGGTACAAGTGAACTCCCCAGGGGAGCCTTTACGAAGCCCCATATGCAACTGGACCCTCCGGGTTCGCTGTTTCCAAGCAACCCTAAACATAGCCCTAGCAGTCATCGGAGACGAGTGAAAAATCAGGCCCCAGGAAATGCGTTCCGAGCCCCTTTGGACCATCCCAAAGTGTCACCAAAGGAAGGCTTTGGGTACAAGTGAACTCCCCAGGGGAGCCTTTACGCAGCCCCACATGCAACTGGACCCTCCGGGTTCGCTGTTTCCGAGCATCCCTAAACATAGCCCTAACCGGCATCTAAGACGACTGAAAAATCAGGTCCCAGGAAATGCGTTGCGAGCCCTTTTCGCCCATGCAAAAGTGCCACCAAAGGAAGGCTTTGGGTACAAGAGAAATCCCCAGGGGGCCTTTACGCAGCCCCACATGCAACTGGACCCTCCGGGTTCGCTGTTCCTGAGCAAACCTAAACGTAGCCCTAGCCGTCATCGGAGACGAGTGAAAAATCAGGCCCCAGGAAATGCGTTGCGAGCCCCTTTGGACCATCCAAAAGTGCCCCCAAAGGAAGGCTTTGGGTACATCTGAAGTTCCCAGGGGAGTCTTTACGCAGCCCCATATGCAACTGGACCCTCCGGATTCGATTTTTCCGAGCAACTCGAAATATATCACTAGCCGGCATAGGAGAAGACTGAAAACCCGGGCCCCAGAAAACGCGTTGCGAGCCCCTTTGGACCATCCAAAAGTGTCACCAAAGGAAGGTTTTGGGTACAAGTGAACTCCCCAGGGGAGCCTTTACGCAGCCCCACATGCAACTGGACCGTCCGGGTTCGCTGTTACCGAGCAACCCTAAACATAGCCCTAGCAGTCGTCGGAGACGAGTGAAAAATCAGACCCAGGAAATGCGTTCCGAGCCCTTTTGGACCATCCAAAAGTGTCACCAAAGGAAGGCTTTGGGTACAAGTGAACTCCCCAGGGGAGCCTTTATGCAGCCCCACATGCAACTGGACCCTCCGGGTTCGCTGTTTCCGAGCATCCCTAAACATAGCCCTAACCGGCATCGATGATGACTGAAAAATCAGGCCCCAGGAAATGCGTTGCGAGCCCTTTTCGCCCATGCAAACGTGCCCCCAAAGGAAGGCTTTGGGTACAAGAGAACTCCCCAGGGGAGCCTTTACGCAGCCCCACATGCAACTGGACCCTCCGGGTTCGCTGTTCCTGAGCAAAACTAAACGTAGCCCTAGCCGTCATCGGAGACGAGTGAAAAATTAGGCCCCAGGAAATGCGTTGCGAACCCCTTTGGACCATCCAAAAGTGCCCCCAAAGGAAGGCTTTGGGTACAAGAGAACTCCCCAGGGGAGCCTTTACGCAGCCCCACATGCAACTAGACCCTCCGGGTTCGATTTTTCCGAGCAACGCTAAATATATCACTAGCCGGCATGGGAGAAGACTGAAAACCCGGGCCCCAGAAAACGCGTTACAAGCCCCGTTGGACCATCCCAAAGTGTCACGAAATGAAGGCTTTGGGTACAAGTGAACTCCCCAGGGGAGCCTTTACACTGCCCCACATTCAACTGGACCCTCCGGGTTCGCTGTTCATGAGCAAACATAAACGTAGCCCTAGCCGTCATCGGAGACGAGTGAAAAATCAGGCCCCAGGAAATGCGTTCCGAGCCCCTTTGGACCATCCAAAAGTGTCACCAAAGGAAGGCTTTGGGTACAAGTGAACTCCCCAGGGGAGCCTTTACGCAGCCCCACATGCAACTGGACCCTCCAGGTTCGCTGTTACCGAGCAACCGTAAACATAGCCCTAGCCGGCATCGAAGACGACTGAAAAATCAGGCCCCAGGAAACACGTTGCAAGCCCCTTTGGACCATCCAAAAGTGTCACCAAAGGAAGGCTTTGGGTACAAGTGAACTCCCCAGGGGAGCCTTTACGCAGCCCCACATGCAACTGGACCCTCCGGGTTCGCTGCTTCCGAGCATCCCTAAACATAGCGCTAGGCGGCATCGATGACGACTGAAAAATAAGGCCCCAGGAAATGCGTTCCGAGCCTTTTCGCCCATCCAAAAGTGCCCCGAAAGGAAGGCTTTGGGTACAAGTGAACTCCCCAGGGGAGCCTTTACGCAGCCCCACATGCAACTGGACCCTCCGGGTTCGCTGTTCCTGAGCAAACCTAAACGTAGCCCTAGCCGTCATCGGAGACGAGTGAAAAATCAGGCCCCAGGTAATGCGTTGCGAGCCCCTTTGGACCATCCAAAAGTGCCCCCAAAGGAAGGCTTTGGGTACATCTGAAGTTCCCAGGGGAGTCTTTACGCAGCCCCATATGCAACTGGACCCTCCGGATTCGATTTTTCCGAGCAACGCGAAATATATCACTAGCCGGCATAGGAGAAGACTGAAAACCCGGGCCCCAGAAAACGCGTTGCGAGCCCCTTTGGACCATCCAAAAGTGTCACCAAAGGAAGGTTTTGGGTACAAGTGAACTCCCCAGGGGAGCCTTTACGCAGCCCCACATGCAACTGGACCGTCCGGGTTCGCTGTTACCGAGCAACCCTAAACATAGCCCTAGCAGTCGTCGGAGACGAGTGAAAAATCAGGTCCCAGGAAATGCGTTCCGAGCCCTTTTGGACCATCCAAAAGTGTCACCAAAGGAAGGCTTTGGGTACAAGTGAAGTCCCCAGGGGAGCCTTTACGCAGCCCCACATGCAACTGGACCCTCCGGGTTCGCTGTTACCGAGCAACCCTAAACATAGCCCAAGCTGGCATCGATGATGACTGAAAAATCAGGCCCCAGAAAATGCGTTGCAAGCCCCTTTGGACCATCCCAAAGTGTCACCAAAGGAAGGCTTTGGGTACAAGTGAACTCCCCAGGGGAGCCTTTACGCAGCCCCACATGCAACTGGACCCTCCGGGTTCGCTGTTTCCGAGCATCCCTAAACATATCCCTAGCCGGCATCTAAGACGACTGAAAAATCAGGCCCCAGGAAATGCGTTGCGAGCCCTTTTCGCCCATGCAAAAGTGCCCCCAAAGGAAGGCTTTGGGTACAAGTGAACTCCCCAGGGGAGCCTTTACGCAGCCCCACATGCAACTGGACCCTCCGGGTTCGCTGTTTCCGAGCATCCCTAAACATATCCCTAGCCGGCATCGAAGACGACTGAAAAATCAGGCCCCAGGAAATGCGTTGCGAGTCCTTTTCGCCCATGCAAAAGTGCCCCCAAAGGAAGGCTTTGGGTACAAGAGAACTCCCCAGGGGAGCCTTTACGCAGCCCCACATGCAACTAGACCCTCCGGGTTCGATTTTTCCGAGCAACGCTAAATATATCACTAGCCGGCATGGGAGAAGACTGAAAACCCGGGCCCCAGAAAACGCGTTGCAAGCCCCTTTGGACCATCCCAAAGTGTCACCAAAGGAAGGCTTTTGGTACAAGTGAACTCCCCAGGGGAGCCTTTACACTGCCCCACATTCAACTGGACCCTCCGGGTTCGCTGTTCATGAGCAAACCTAAACGTAGCCCTAGCCATCATCGGAGACGAGTAAAAAATCAGGCCCCAGGAAATGCGTTCCGAGCCCCTTTGGACCATCCAAAAGTGTCACCAAAGGAAGGCTTTGGGTACAAGTGAACTCCCCAGGGGAGCCTTTACGCAGCCCCACATGCAACTGGACCCTCCGGGTTCGCTGTTACCGAGCAACCCTAAACATAGCCCTAGCCGGCATCGAAGACGACTGAAAAATCAGGCCCCAGGAAACACGTTGCAAGCCCCTTTGGACCATCCAAAAGTGCCCCCAAAGGAAGGCTTTGGGTACAAGTGAACTCCCCAGGGGAGCCTTTACGCAGCCCCACATGCAACTGGACCCTCCGGGTTCGCTGTTTCCAAGCAACCCTAAACATATCCCTAGCAGTCATCGGAGACGAGTGAAAAATCAGGCCCCAGGAAATGCGTTCCGAGCCCCTTTGGACCATCCCAAAGTGTCACCAAAGGAAGGCTTTGGGTACAAGTGAACTCCCCAGGGGAGCCTTTACGCAGCCCCACATGCAACTGGACCCTCCGGGTTCGCAGTTCATGAGCAAACATAAAAGTAGCCCTAGCCGTCATCGGAGACGAGTGCAAAATCAGGCCTCAGGAAATGCGTTGCGAACCCCTTTGGACCGTCCAAAAGTGCCCCCAAAGGAAGGCTTTGGGTACAAGTGAACTCCCCAGGGGAGCCTTTACGCAGCCCCACATGCAACTGGACCCTCCGGGTTCGCTGTTTCCGAGCATCCCTAAACAGAGCCCTAGCCGGCATCGAAGACGAGTGAAAAATCAGGCCCCAGGAAATGCGTTGCGAGCCCTTTTCACCCATCCAAAAGTGCCCCCAAAGGAAGGCTTTGGGTACAAGTGAACTGCCCAGGGGAGCCTTTACGCAGCCCCATATGCAACTGGACCCTCCGGGTTCGCTGTTTCCGAGCATCCCTAAACATAGCCCTAGCCGGCATCGAAGACGACTGAAAAATCAGGCCCCAGGAAATGCGTTGCGAGCCCTTTTCGCCCATCGAAAAGTGCCCCCAAAGGAAGGCTTTGGGTATAAGAGAACTCCCCAGGGGAGCCTTTACGCAGCCCCACATGCAACTGGACCCTCCGGGTTCGCTGTTCCTGACCAAAACTAAACGTAGCCCTAGCCGTCATCTAAGACGTGTGAAAAATCAGGCCCCAGGAAATGAGTTGCGAGCCCTTTTCGCCCATCCAAAAGTGCCCCCAAAGGAAGGCTTTGGGTACAAGAGAACTCCCAGGGGAGCCTTTACGCAGCCCCACATGCAACTGGACCCTCCGGGTTCGCTGTTCCTGAGCAAACCTAAACGTAGCCCTAGCCGTCATCGGAGACGAGTGAAAAATCAGGCCCCAGGAAATGCGTTGCGAGCCCCTTTGGACCATCCAAAAGTGCCCCCAAAGGAAGGCTTTGGGTACATCTGAAGTTCCCAGGGGAGACTTTACGCAGCCCCATATGCAACTGGACCCTCCGGATTCGATTTTTCCGAGCAACGCGAAATATATCACTAGCCGGCATAGGAGAAGACTGAAAACCCGGGCCCCAGAAAACGCGTTGCGAGCCCCTTTGGACCATCCAAAAGTGTCACCAAAGGAAGGTTTTGGGTACAAGTGAACTCCCCAGGGGAGCCTTTACGCAGCCCCACATGCAACTGGACCGTCCGGGTTCGCTGTTACCGAGCAACCCTAAACATAGCCCTAGCAGTCGTCGGAGACGAGTGAAAAATCAGACCCAGGAAATGCGTTCCGAGCCCTTTTGGACCATCCAAAAGTGTCACCAAAGGAAGGCTTTGGGTACAAGTGAACTCCCCAGGGGAGCCTTTATGCAGCCCCACATGCAACTGGACCCTCCGGGTTCGCTGTTTCCGAGCATCCCTAAACATAGCCCTAACCGGCATCGATGATGACTGAAAAATCAGGCCCCAGGAAATGCGTTGCGAGCCCTTTTCGCCCATGCAAACGTGCCCCCGAAGGAAGGCTTTGGGTACAAGAGAACTCCCCAGGGGAGCCTTTACGCAGCCCCACATGCAACTGGACCCTCCGGGTTCGCTGTTCCTGAGCAAAACTAAACGTAGCCCTAGCCGTCATCGGAGACGAGTGAAAAATTAGGCCCCAGGAAATGCGTTGCGAACCCCTTTGGACCATCCAAAAGTGCCCCCAAAGGAAGGCTTTGGGTACAAGAGAACTCCCCAGGGGAGCCTTTACGCAGCCCCACATGCAACTAGACCCTCCGGGTTCGATTTTTCCGAGCAACGCTAAATATATCACTAGCCGGCATGGGAGAAGACTGAAAACCCGGGCCCCAGAAAACGCGTTACAAGCCCCTTTGGACCATCCCAAAGTGTCACGAAATGAAGGCTTTGGGTACAAGTGAACTCCCCAGGGGAGCCTTTACACTGCCCCACATTCAACTGGACCCTCCGGGTTCGCTGTTCATGAGCAAACATAAACGTAGCCCTAGCCGTCATCGGAGACGAGTGAAAAATCAGGCCCCAGGAAATGCGTTCCGAGCCCCTTTGGACCATCCAAAAGTGTCACCAAAGGAAGGCTTTGGGTACAAGTGAACTCCCCAGGGGAGCCTTTACGCAGCCCCACATGCAACTGGACCCTCCAGGTTCGCTGTTACCGAGCAACCGTAAACATAGCCCTAGCCGGCATCGAAGACGACTGAAAAATCAGGCCCCAGGAAACACGTTGCAAGCCCCTTTGGACCATCCAAAAGTGTCACCAAAGGAAGGCTTTGGGTACAAGTGAACTCCCCAGGGGAGCCTTTACGCAGCCCCACATGCAACTGGACCCTCCGGGTTCGCTGCTTCCGAGCATCCCTAAACATAGCGCTAGGCGGCATCGATGACGACTGAAAAATAAGGCCCCAGGAAATGCGTTCCGAGCCCCTTTGGACCATCCCAAAGTGTCACCAAAGGAAGGCTTTGGGTACAAGTGAACTCCCCAGGGGAGCCTTTACGCAGCCCCACATGCAACTGGACCCTCCGGGTTCGCAGTTCATGAGCAAACATAAAAGTAGCCCTAGCCGTCATCGGAGACGAGTGCAAAATCAGGCCTCAGGAAATGCGTTGCGAACCCCTTTGGACCGTCCAAAAGTGCCCCCAAAGGAAGGCTTTGGGTACAAGTGAACTCCCCAGGGGAGCCTTTACGCAGCCCCACATGCAACTGGACCCTCCGGGTTCGCTGTTTCCGAGCATCCCTAAACAGAGCCCTAGCCGGCATCGAAGACGAGTGAAAAATCAGGCCCCAGGAAATGCGTTGCGAGCCCTTTTCACCCATCCAAAAGTGCCCCCAAAGGAAGGCTTTGGGTACAAGTGAACTGCCCAGGGGAGCCTTTACGCAGCCCCATATGCAACTGGACCCTCCGGGTTCGCTGTTTCCGAGCATCCCTAAACATAGCCCTAGCCGGCATCGAAGACGACTGAAAAATCAGGCCCCAGGAAATGCGTTGCGAGCCCTTTTCGCCCATCGAAAAGTGCCCCCAAAGGAAGGCTTTGGGTATAAGAGAACTCCCCAGGGGAGCCTTTACGCAGCCCCACATGCAACTGGACCCTCCGGGTTCGCTGTTCCTGACCAAAACTAAACGTAGCCCTAGCCGTCATCTAAGACGTGTGAAAAATCAGGCCCCAGGAAATGAGTTGCGAGCCCTTTTCGCCCATCCAAAAGTGCCCCCAAAGGAAGGCTTTGGGTACAAGAGAACTCCCAGGGGAGCCTTTACGCAGCCCCACATGCAACTGGACCCTCCGGGTTCGCTGTTCCTGAGCAAACCTAAACGTAGCCCTAGCCGTCATCGGAGACGAGTGAAAAATCAGGCCCCAGGAAATGCGTTGCGAGCCCCTTTGGACCATCCAAAAGTGCCCCCAAAGGAAGGCTTTGGGTACATCTGAAGTTCCCAGGGGAGACTTTACGCAGCCCCATATGCAACTGGACCCTCCGGATTCGATTTTTCCGAGCAACGCGAAATATATCACTAGCCGGCATAGGAGAAGACTGAAAACCCGGGCCCCAGAAAACGCGTTGCGAGCCCCTTTGGACCATCCAAAAGTGTCACCAAAGGAAGGTTTTGGGTACAAGTGAACTCCCCAGGGGAGCCTTTACGCAGCCCCACATGCAACTGGACCGTCCGGGTTCGCTGTTACCGAGCAACCCTAAACATAGCCCTAGCAGTCGTCGGAGACGAGTGAAAAATCAGACCCAGGAAATGCGTTCCGAGCCCTTTTGGACCATCCAAAAGTGTCACCAAAGGAAGGCTTTGGGTACAAGTGAACTCCCCAGGGGAGCCTTTATGCAGCCCCACATGCAACTGGACCCTCCGGGTTCGCTGTTTCCGAGCATCCCTAAACATAGCCCTAACCGGCATCGATGATGACTGAAAAATCAGGCCCCAGGAAATGCGTTGCGAGCCCTTTTCGCCCATGCAAACGTGCCCCCGAAGGAAGGCTTTGGGTACAAGAGAACTCCCCAGGGGAGCCTTTACGCAGCCCCACATGCAACTGGACCCTCCGGGTTCGCTGTTCCTGAGCAAAACTAAACGTAGCCCTAGCCGTCATCGGAGACGAGTGAAAAATTAGGCCCCAGGAAATGCGTTGCGAACCCCTTTGGACCATCCAAAAGTGCCCCCAAAGGAAGGCTTTGGGTACAAGAGAACTCCCCAGGGGAGCCTTTACGCAGCCCCACATGCAACTAGACCCTCCGGGTTCGATTTTTCCGAGCAACGCTAAATATATCACTAGCCGGCATGGGAGAAGACTGAAAACCCGGGCCCCAGAAAACGCGTTACAAGCCCCTTTGGACCATCCCAAAGTGTCACGAAATGAAGGCTTTGGGTACAAGTGAACTCCCCAGGGGAGCCTTTACACTGCCCCACATTCAACTGGACCCTCCGGGTTCGCTGTTCATGAGCAAACATAAACGTAGCCCTAGCCGTCATCGGAGACGAGTGAAAAATCAGGCCCCAGGAAATGCGTTCCGAGCCCCTTTGGACCATCCAAAAGTGTCACCAAAGGAAGGCTTTGGGTACAAGTGAACTCCCCAGGGGAGCCTTTACGCAGCCCCACATGCAACTGGACCCTCCAGGTTCGCTGTTACCGAGCAACCGTAAACATAGCCCTAGCCGGCATCGAAGACGACTGAAAAATCAGGCCCCAGGAAACACGTTGCAAGCCCCTTTGGACCATCCAAAAGTGTCACCAAAGGAAGGCTTTGGGTACAAGTGAACTCCCCAGGGGAGCCTTTACGCAGCCCCACATGCAACTGGACCCTCCGGGTTCGCTGCTTCCGAGCATCCCTAAACATAGCGCTAGGCGGCATCGATGACGACTGAAAAATAAGGCCCCAGGAAATGCGTTCCGAGCCTTTTCGCCCATCCAAAAGTGCCCCGAAAGGAAGGCTTTGGGTACAAGTGAACTCCCCAGGGGAGCCTTTACGCAGCCCCACATGCAACTGGACCCTCCGGGTTCGCTGTTCCTGAGCAAAACTAAACGTAGCCCTAGCCGTCATCGGAGACGAGTGAAAAATCAGGCCCCAGGTAATGCGTTGCGAGCCCCTTTGGACCATCCAAAAGTGCCCCCAAAGGAAGGCTTTGGGTACATCTGAAGTTCCCAGGGGAGCCTTTACGCAGCCCCATATGCAACTGGACCCTCCGGATTCGATTTTTCCGAGCAACGCGAAATATATCACTAGCCGGCATAGGAGAAGACTGAAAACCCGGGCCCCAGAAAACGCGTTGCGAGCCCCTTTGGACCATCCAAAAGTGTCACCAAAGGAAGGTTTTGGGTACAAGTGAACTCCCCAGGGGAGCCTTTACGCAGCCCCACATGCAACTGGACCGTCCGGGTTCGCTGTTACCGAGCAACCCTAAACATAGCCCTAGCAGTCGTCGGAGACGAGTGAAAAATCAGGTCCCAGGAAATGCGTTCCGAGCCCTTTTGGACCATCCAAAAGTGTCACCAAAGGAAGGCTTTGGGTACAAGTGAAGTCCCCAGGGGAGCCTTTACGCAGCCCCACATGCAACTGGACCCTCCGGGTTCGCTGTTTCCGAGCATCCCTAAACATATCCCTAGCCGGCATCTAAGACGACTGAAAAATCAGGCCCCAGGAAATGCGTTGCGAGCCCTTTTCGCCCATGCAAAAGTGCCCCCAAAGGAAGGCTTTGGGTACAAGTGAACTCCCCAGGGGAGCCTTTACGCAGCCCCACATGCAACTGGACCCTCCGGGTTCGCTGTTTCCGAGCATCCCTAAACATAGCCCTAGCCGTCATCGGAGACGACTGAAAAATCAGGCCCCAGGAAATGCGTTGCGAGTCCTTTTCGCCCATGCAAAAGTGCCCCCAAAGGAAGGCTTTGGGTACAAGAGAACTCCCCAGGGGAGCCTTTACGCAGCCCCACATGCAACTAGACCCTCCGGGTTCGATTTTTCCGAGCAACGCTAAATATATCACTAGCCGGCATGGGAGAAGACTGAAAACCCGGGCCCCAGAAAACGCGTTGCAAGCCCCTTTGGACCATCCCAAAGTGTCACCAAAGGAAGGCTTTGGTACAAGTGAACTCCCCAGGGGAGCCTTTACACTGCCCCACATTCAACTGGACCCTCCGGGTTCGCTGTTCATGAGCAAACCTAAACGTAGCCCTAGCCATCATCGGAGACGAGTAAAAAATCAGGCCCCAGGAAATGCGTTCCGAGCCCCTTTGGACCATCCAAAAGTGTCACCAAAGGAAGGCTTTGGGTACAAGTGAACTCCCCAGGGGAGCCTTTACGCAGCCCCACATGCAACTGGACCCTCCGGGTTCGCTGTTACCGAGCAACCCTAAACATAGCCCTAGCCGGCATCGAAGACGACTGAAAAATCAGGCCCCAGGAAACACGTTGCAAGCCCCTTTGGACCATCCAAAAGTGCCCCCAAAGGAAGGCTTTGGGTACAAGTGAACTCCCCAGGGGAGCCTTTACGCAGCCCCACATGCAACTGGACCCTCCGGGTTCGCTGTTTCCAAGCAACCCTAAACATATCCCTAGCAGTCATCGGAGACGAGTGAAAAATCAGGCCCCAGGAAATGCGTTCCGAGCCCCTTTGGACCATCCCAAAGTGTCACCAAAGGAAGGCTTTGGGTACAAGTGAACTCCCCAGGGGAGCCTTTACGCAGCCCCACATGCAACTGGACCCTCCGGGTTCGCTGTTTCCGAGCATCCCTAAACATATCCCTAGCCGGCATCGAAGACGACTGAAAAATCAGGCCCCAGGAAATGCGTTGAGAGTCCTTTTCGCCCATGCAAAAGTGCCCCCAAAGGAAGGCTTTGGGTACAAGAGAACTCCCCAGGGGAGCCTTTACGCAGCCCCACATGCAACTGGACCCTACGGGTTCGCTGTTACCGAGCAACCCAAAACATAGCCCTAGCCGGCATCGAAGACGACTGAAAAATCAGGCCCCAGGAAACACGTTGCAAGCCCCTTTGGACCATCCAAAAGTGTCACCAAAGGAAGGCTTTGGGTACAAGTGAACTCCCCAGGGGAGCCTTTACGCAGCCCCACATGCAACTGGACCCTCCGGGTTCGCTGTTCATGAGCAAACCTAAACTTAGCCCTAGCCGTCATCGGAGACGAGTGCAAAATCAGGCCTCAGGAAATGCGTTGCGAACCCCTTTGGACCGTCCAAAAGTGCCCCCAAAGGAAGGCTTTGGGTACAAGTGAACTGCCCAGGGGAGCCTTTACGCAGCCCCACATGCAACTGGACCCTCCGGGTTCGCTGTTTCCGAGCATCCCTAAACAGAGCCCTAGCCGGCATCGAAGACGAGTGAAAAATCAGGCCCCAGGAAATGCGTTGCAAGCCCTTTTCACCCATCCAAAAGTGCCCCCAAAGGAAGGCTTTGGGTACAAGTGAACTGCCCAGGGGAGCCTTTACGCAGCCCCATATGCAACTGGACCCTCCGGGTTCGCTGTTTCCGAGCATCCCTAAACATAGCCCTAGCCGGCATCGAAGACGACTGAAAAATCAGGCCCCAGGAAATGCGTTGCGAGCCCTTTTCGCCCATCGAAAAGTGCCCCCAAAGGAAGGCTTTGGGTATAAGAGAACTCCCCAGGGGAGCCTTTACGCAGCCCCACATGCAACTGGACCCTCCGGGTTCGCTGTTCCTGACCAAAACTAAACGTAGCCCTAGCCGTCATCTAAGACGTGTGAAAAATCAGGCCCCAGGAAATGAGTTGCGAGCCCTTTTCGCCCATCCAAAAGTGCCCCCAAAGGAAGGCTTTGGGTACAAGAGAACTCCCAGGGGAGCCTTTACGCAGCCCCACATGCAACTGGACCCTCCGGGTTCGCTGTTCCTGAGCAAACCTAAACGTAGCCCTAGCCGTCATCGGAGACGAGTGAAAAATCAGGCCCCAGGAAATGCGTTGCGAGCCCCTTTGGACCATCCAAAAGTGCCCCCAAAGGAAGGCTTTGGGTACATCTGAAGTTCCCACGGGAGTCTTTACGCAGCCCCATATGCAACTGGACCCTCCGGATTCGATTTTTCCGAGCAACTCGAAATATATCACTAGCCGGCATAGGAGAAGACTGAAAACCCGGGCCCCAGAAAACGCGTTGCGAGCCCCTTTGGACCATCCAAAAGTGTCACCAAAGGAAGGCTTTTGGTACAAGTGAACTCCCCAGGGGAGCCTTTACACTGCCCCACATGCAACTGGACCGTCCGGGTTCGCTGTTCATGAGCAAACCTAAACGTAGCGCTAGCCGTCATCGGAGACGAGTGAAAAATCAGGCCCCAGGAATTGCGTTACGAGCCCTTTTCGCCCATCCAAAAGTGCCCCCAAAGGAAGGCTTTGGGTACAAGAGAACTCCCCAGGGGAGCCTTTACGCAGCCCCACATGCAACTGGACCCTCCGGGTTCGCTGTTTCCGAGCATCCCTAAACATAGTCCTAACCGGCATCGAAGACGACTGAAAAATAAGGCCCCAGGAAATGTGTTGCGAGCCCTTTTCGCCCATGCAAAAGTGCCCCCAAAGGAAGGCTTTTGGTACAAGTGAACTCCCCAGATGAGCCTTTACGCAGCCCCACATGCAACTGGACCCTCCGGGTTCGCTGTTTCCGAGCATCCCTAAACATAGACCTAGCCGGCATCGATGACGACTGAAAAATCAGGCCACAGGAAATGCGTTCCGAGCCCCTTTGGACCATCCCGAAGTGTCAGCAAAGGAAGGCTTTGGGTACAAGTGAACTCCCCAGGGGAGCCTTTACGCAGCCCCACATGCAACTGGACCCTCCGGGTTCGCTGTTTCCGAGCATCCCTAAACATAGTCCTAACCTGCATCGAAGACGACTGAAAAATAAGGCCCCAGGAAATGTGTTGCGAGCCCTTTTCGCCCATCCAAAAGAGCCCCCAAAGGAAGGCTTTGGGTACAAGTGAACTCCCCAGGGGAGCCTTTACGCAGCCCCACATGCAACTGGACCCTCCGGGTTCGCTGTTTCCGAGCATCCCTAAACATAGCCCTAGCCGGCATCGAAGACGACTGAAAAATCAGGCCTCAGGAAATGCGTTGCGAATCCTTTTCGCCCATGCAAAAGTGCCCCCAAAGGAAGGCTTTGGGTACAAGAGAACTCCCCAGGGGAGCCTTTACGCAGCCCCACATGCAACTGGACCCTACGGGTTCGCTGTTACCGAGCAACCCTAAACATAGCCCTAGCCGGCATCGAAGACGACTGAAAAATCAGGCCCCAGGAAACACGTTGCAAGCCCCTTTGGACCATCCAAAAGTGTCACCAAAGGAAGGCTTTGGGTACAAGTGAACTCCCCAGGGGAGCCTTTACGCAGCCCCACATGCAACTGGACCCTCCGGGTTCGCTGTTCATGAGCAAACCTAAACTTAGCCCTAGCCGTCATCGGAGACGAGTGCAAAATCAGGCCTCAGGAAATGCGTTGCGAACCCCTTTGGACCGTCCAAAAGTGCCCCCAAAGGAAGGCTTTGGGTACAAGTGAACTGCCCAGGGGAGCCTTTACGCAGCCCCACATGCAACTGGACCCTCCGGGTTCGCTGTTTCCGAGCATCCCTAAACAGAGCCCTAGCCGGCATCGAAGACGAGTGAAAAATCAGGCCCCAGGAAATGCGTTGCAAGCCCTTTTCACCCATCCAAAAGTGCCCCCAAAGGAAGGCTTTGGGTACAAGTGAACTCCCCAGGGGAGCCTTTACGCAGCCCCACATGCAACTGGACCCTCCGGGTTCGCTGTTTCCGAGCATCCCTAAACATAGCCCTAGCCGGCATCGAAGACGACTGAAAAATCAGGCACCAGGAAATGCGTTGCGAGCCCTTTTCGCCCATCCAAAAGTGCCCCCAAAGGAAGGCTTTGGGTACAAGAGAACTCCCCAGGGGAGCCTTTACGCAGCCCCACATGCAACTGGACCCTCCGGGTTCGCTGTTTCCGAGCATCCCTAAACATAGACCTAGCCGGCATCGAAGAAGACTGAAAACCCGGGCCCCAGAAAACGCGTTGCAAGCCCCTTTGGACCATCCAAAAGTGTCACCAAAGGAAGGCTTTTGGTACAAGTGAACTCCCCAGGGGAGCCTTTACACTGCCCCACATGCAACTGGACCCTCCGGGTTCGCTGTTCATGAGCAAACCTAAACCTAGCCCTAGCCGTCATCGGAGACGAGTGAAAAATCAGGCCCCAGGAATTGCGTTACGAGCCCTTTTCGCCCATCCAAAAGTGCCCCCAAAGGAAGGCTTTGGGTACAAGAGAACTCCCCAGGGGAGCCTTTACGCAGCCCCACATGCAACTGGACCCTCCGGGTTCGCTGTTTCCGAGCATCCCTAAACATAGACCTAGCCGGCATCGATGACGACTGAAAAATCAGGCCACAGGAAATGCGTTCCGAGCACCTTTGGACCATCCCGAAGTGTCAGCAAAGGAAGGCTTTGGGTACAAGTGAACTCCCCAGGGGAGCCTTTACGCAGCCCCACATGCAACTGGACCCTCCGGGTTCGCTGTTTCCGAGCATCCCTAAACATAGCCCTAGCCGGCATCGAAGACGACTGAAAAATCAGGCCTCAGGAAATGCGTTGCGAATCCTTTTCGCCCATGCAAAAGTGCCCCCAAAGGAAGGCTTTGGGTACAAGAGAACTCCCCAGGGGAGCCTTTACGCAGCCCCACATGCAACTGGACCCTACGGGTTCGCTGTTACCGAGCAACCCTAAACATAGCCCTAGCCGGCATCGAAGACGACTGAAAAATCAGGCCCCAGGAAACACGTTGCAAGCCCCTTTGGACCATCCAAAAGTGTCACCAAAGGAAGGCTTTGGGTACAAGTGAACTCCCCAGGGGAGCCTTTACGCAGCCCCACATGCAACTGGACCCTCCGGGTTCGCTGTTCATGAGCAAACCTAAACTTAGCCCTAGCCGTCATCGGAGACGAGTGCAAAATCAGGCCTCAGGAAATGCGTTGCGAACCCCTTTGGACCGTCCAAAAGTGCCCCCAAAGGAAGGCTTTGGGTACAAGTGAACTGCCCAGGGGAGCCTTTACGCAGCCCCACATGCAACTGGACCCTCCGGGTTCGCTGTTTCCGAGCATCCCTAAACAGAGCCCTAGCCGGCATCGAAGACGAGTGAAAAATCAGGCCCCAGGAAATGCGTTGCAAGCCCTTTTCACCCATCCAAAAGTGCCCCCAAAGGAAGGCTTTGGGTACAAGTGAACTCCCCAGGGGAGCCTTTACGCAGCCCCACATGCAACTGGACCCTCCGGGTTCGCTGTTTCCGAGCATACCTAAACATAGCCCTAGCCGGCATCGAAGACGACTGAAAAATCAGGCACCAGGAAATGCGTTGCGAGCCCTTTTCGCCCATCGAAAAGTGCCCCCAAAGGAAGGCTTTGGGTACAAGAGAACACCCCAGGGGAGCCTTTACGCAGCCCCACATGCAACTGGACCCTCCGGGTTCGCTGTTTCCGAGCATCCCTAAACATAGACCTAGCCGGCATCGAAGAAGACTGAAAACCCGGGCCCCAGAAAACGCGTTGCAAGCCCCTTTGGACCATCCAAAAGTGTCACCAAAGGAAGGCTTTTGGTACAAGTGAACTCCCCAGGGGAGCCTTTACACTGCCCCACATGCAACTGGACCCTCCAGGTTCGCTGTTCATGAGCAAACCTAAACGTAGCCCTAGCCGTCATCGGAGACGAGTGAAAAATCAGGCCCCAGGAATTGCGTTACGAGCCCTTTTCGCCCATTCAAAAGTGCCCCCAAAGGAAGGCTTTGGGTACAAGAGAACTCCCCAGGGGAGCCTTTACGCAGCCCCACATGCAACTGGACCCTCCGGGTTCGCTGTTTTCGAGCATCCCTAAACATAGTCCTAACCGGCATCGAAGACGACTGAAAAATAAGGCCCCAGGAAATGTGTTGCGAGCCCTTTTCGCCCATCCAAAAGTGCCCCCAAAGGAAGGCTTTGGGTACAAGTGAACTCCCCAGGGGAGCCTTTACGCAGCCCCACATGCAACTGGACCCTCCGGGTTCGCTGTTTCCGAGCATCCCTAAACATAGACCTAGCCGGCATCGATGACGACTGAAAAATCAGGCCCCAGGAAATGCGTTACGAGCCCTTTTCGCCCATCCAAATGTGCCCCCAAAGGAAGGCTTTGGGTACAAGAGAACTCCCCAGGGGAGCCTTTACGCAGCCCCACATGCAACTGGACCCACCGGGTTCGCTGTTTCCGAGCAAACCTAAACATAGCCCTACCCGGCATCGAAGACGAGTGAAAAATCAGGCCCCAGGAAATGCGTTACGAGCCCTTTTCGCCCATCCCGAAGTGTCACCAAAGGAAGGCTTTGGGTACAAGTGAACTCCCCAGGGGAGCCTTTACGCAGCCCCACATGCAACTGGACCCTCCGGGTTCGCTGTTTCCGAGCATCCCTAAACATAGTCCTAACCGGCATCGAAGACGACTGAAAAATCAGGCCCCAGGAAAAGGGATACGAGCCCTTTTCGACCATCCAAAAGTGCCCCCAAAGGAAGGCTTTGGGTACAAGTGAACTCCCCAGGGGAGCCTTTACGCAGCCCCACATGCAACTGGACCCTCCGGGTTCGCTGTTTCCGAGCATCCCTAAACATAGACCTAGCCGGCATCGATGACGACTGAAAAATCAGGCCCCAGGAAATGCGTTCCGAGCCCTTTTCGCCCATCCAAAAGTGCCCCCACAGGAAGGCTTTGGGTACAAGAGAACTCCCCAGGGGAGCCTTTACGCAGCCCCACATGCAACTGGACCCTCCGGGTTCGCTGTTTCCGAGCATCCCTAAACATATCCCTAACCGGCATCTAAGACGACTGAAAAATCAGGCCTCAGGAAATGCGTTGCGAGTCCTTTTCGCCCATGCAAAAGTGCCCCCAAAGGAAGGCTTTGGGTACAAGAGAACTCCCCAGGGGAGCCTTTACGCAGCCCCACATGCAACTGGACCCTACGGGTTCGCTGTTACCGAGCAACCCTAAACATAGCCCTAGCCGGCATCGAAGACGACTGAAAAATCAGGCCCCAGGAAACACGTTGCAAGCCCCTTTGGACCATCCAAAAGTGTCACCAAAGGAAGGCTTTGGGTACAAGTGAACTCCCCAGGGGAGCCTTTACGCAGCCCCACATGCAACTGGACCCTCCAGGTTCGCTGTTCATGAGCAAACCTAAACGTAGCCCTAGCCGTCATCGGAGACGAGTGCAAAATCAGGCCTCAGGAAATGCGTTGCGAACCCCTTTGGACCGTCCAAAAGTGCCCCCAAAGGAAGGCTTTGGGTACAAGTGAACTGCCCAGGGGAGCCTTTACGCAGCCCCACATGCAACTGGACCCTCCGGGTTCGCTGTTTCCGAGCATCCGTAAACAGAGCCCTAGCCGGCATCGAAGACGACTGAAAAATCAGGCCCCAGGAAATGCGTTGCAAGCCCTTTTCACCCATCCAAAAGTGCCCCCAAAGGAAGGCTTTGGGTACAAGTGAACTCCCCAGGGGAGCCTTTACGCAGCCCCACATGCAACTGGACCCTCCGGGTTCGCTGTTTCCGAGCATCCCTAAACATAGCCCTAGCCGGCATCGAAGACGACTGAAAAATCAGGCCCCAGGAAATGCGTTGCGAGCCCTTTTCGCCCATCCAAAAGTGCCCCCAAAGGAAGGCTTTGGGTACAAGTGAACTCCCCAGGGGAGCCTTTACGCAGCCCCACATGCAACTGGACCCTTCGGGTTCGATTTTTCCGAGCAACCCTAAATAAATCCCTAGCCGGCATAGGAGAAGACTGAAAACCCAGGCCCCAGAAAACGCGTTGCAAGCCCCTTTGGACCATCCAAAAGTGTCACCAAAGGAAGGCTTTGGGTACAAGAGAACTCCCCAGGGGAGCCTTTACGCAGCCCCACATGCAACTGGACCCTCCGGGTTCGCTGTTTCCGAGCATCAGTAAATATAACACTAGCCGTCATCGGAGACGACTGAAAAATCAGGCCCCAGGAAGTGCGTTCCGAGCCCCTTTGGACCATCCAAAAGTGCCCCCAAAGGAAGGCATTGGGTACATCTGAAGTTCCCAGGGGAGCCTTTACGCAGCCCCATATGCAACTGGACCCTCCGGGTTCGCTGTTTCCGAGCAACCCTAAACATATCCCTAGCAGTCATCGGAGACGACTGAAAAATCAGGCCCCAGGAAATGCGTTGCAAGCCCCTTTGGACCATCCCAAAGTGTCACCAAAGGAAGGCTTTTGGTACAAGTGAATTCCCCAGGGGAGCCTTTACACTGCCCCACATGCAACTGGACCCTCCGGGTTCGCTGTTCATGAGCAAACCTAAACCTAGCCCTAGCCGTCATCGGAGACGAGTGAAAAATCAGGCCCCAGGAATTGCGTTACGAGCCCTTTTCGCCCATCCAAAAGTGCCCCCAAAGGAAGGCTTTGGGTACAAGAGAACTCCCCAGGGGAGCCTTTACGCAGCCCCACATGCAACTGGACCCTCCGGGTTCGCTGTTTCCGAGCATCCCTAAACATAGACCTAGCCGGCATCGATGACGACTGAAAAATCAGGCCACAGGAAATGCGTTCCGAGCCCCTTTGGACCATCCCGAAGTGTCAGCAAAGGAAGGCTTTGGGTACAAGTGAACTCCCCAGGGGAGCCTTTACGCAGCCCCACATGCAACTGGACCCTCCGGGTTCGCTGTTTCCGAGCATCCCTAAACATAGTCCTAACCTGCATCGAAGACGACTGAAAAATAAGGCCCCAGGAAATGTGTTGCGAGCCCTTTTCGCCCATCCAAAAGTGCCCCTAAAGGAAGGCTTTGGGTACAAGTGAACTCCCCAGGGGAGCCTTTACGCAGCCCCACATGCAACTGGACCCTCCGGGTTCGCTGTTTCCGAGCATCCCTAAACATATCCCTAGCCGGCATCGAAGACGACTGAAAAATCAGGCCTCAGGAAATGCGTTGCGAATCCTTTTCGCCCATGCAAAAGTGCCCCCAAAGGAAGGCTTTGGGTACAAGAGAACTCCCCAGGGGAGCCTTTACGCAGCCCCACATGCAACTGGACCCTACGGGTTCGCTGTTACCGAGCAACCCTAAACATAGCCCTAGCCGGCATCGAAGACGACTGAAAAATCAGGCCCCAGGAAACACGTTGCAAGCCCCTTTGGACCATCCAAAAGTGTCACCAAAGGAAGGCTTTGGGTACAAGTGAACTCCCCAGGGGAGCCTTTACGCAGCCCCACATGCAACTGGACCCTCCGGGTTCGCTGTTCATGAGCAAACCTAAACTTAGCCCTAGCCGTCATCGGAGACGAGTGCAAAATCAGGCCTCAGGAAATGCGTTGCGAACCCCTTTGGACCGTCCAAAAGTGCCCCCAAAGGAAGGCTTTGGGTACAAGTGAACTGCCCAGGGGAGCCTTTACGCAGCCCCACATGCAACTGGACCCTCCGGGTTCGCTGTTTCCGAGCATCCCTAAACAGAGCCCTAGCCGGCATCGAAGACGAGTGAAAAATCAGGCCCCAGGAAATGCGTTGCAAGCCCTTTTCACCCATCCAAAAGTGCCCCCAAAGGAAGGCTTTGGGTACAAGTGAACTCCCCAGGGGAGCCTTTACGCAGCCCCACATGCAACTGGACCCTCCGGGTTCGCTGTTTCCGAGCATCCCTAAACATAGCCCTAGCCGGCATCGAAGACGACTGAAAAATCAGGCACCAGGAAATGCGTTGCGAGCCCTTTTCGCCCATCGAAAAGTGCCCCCAAAGGAAGGCTTTGGGTACAAGAGAACTCCCCAGGGGAGCCTTTACGCAGCCCCACATGCAACTGGACCCTCCGGGTTCGCTGTTTCCGAGCATCCCTAAACATAGACCTAGCCGGCATCGAAGAAGACTGAAAACCCGGGCCCCAGAAAACGCGTTGCAAGCCCCTTTGGACCATCCAAAAGTGTCACCAAAGGAAGGCTTTTGGTACAAGTGAACTCCCCAGGGGAGCCTTTACACTGCCCCACATGCAACTGGACCCTCCGGGTTCGCTGTTCATGAGCAAACCTAAACCTAGCCCTAGCCGTCATCGGAGACGAGTGAAAAATCAGGCCCCAGGAATTGCGTTACGAGCCCTTTTCGCCCATCCAAAAGTGCCCCCAAAGGAAGGCTTTGGGTACAAGAGAACTCCCCAGGGGAGCCTTTACGCAGCCCCACATGCAACTGGACCCTCCGGGTTCGCTGTTACCGAGCAACCCTAAACATAGCCCTAGCCGGCATCGAAGACGACTGAAAAATCAGGCCCCAGGAAACACGTTGCAAGCCCCTTTGGACCATCCAAAAGTGCCCCCAAAGGAAGGCTTTGGGTACAAGTGAACTCCCCAGGGGAGCCTTTACGCAGCCTCACATGCAACTGGACCCTCCGGGTTCGCTGTTTCCAAGCAACCCTAAACATATCCCTAGCAGTCATCGGAGACGAGTGAAAAATCAGGCCCCAGGAAATGCGTTCCGAGCCACTTTGGACCATCCCAAAGTGTCACCAAAGGAAGGCTTTGGGTACAAGTGAACTCCCCAGGGGAGCCTTTACGCAGCCCCACATGCAACTGGACCCTACGGGTTCGCTGTTACCGAGCAACCCAAAACATATCCCTAGCCGGCATCGAAGACGACTGAAAAATCAGGCCCCAGGAAACACGTTGCAAGCCCCTTTGGACCATCCAAAAGTGTCACCAAAGGAAGGCTTTGGGTACAAGTGAACTCCCCAGGGGAGCCTTTACGCAGCCCCACATGCAACTGGACCCTCCGGGTTCGCTGTTCATGAGCAAACATAAAAGTAGCCCTAGCCGTCATCGGAGACGAGTGCAAAATCAGGCCTCAGGAAATGCGTTGCGAACCCCTTTGGACCGTCCAAAAGTGCCCCCAAAGGAAGGCTTTGGGTACAAGTGAACTCCCCAGGGGAGCCTTTACGCAGCCCCACATGCAACTGGACCCTCCGGGTTCGCTGTTTCCGAGCATCCCTAAACAGAGCCCTAGCCGGCATCGAAGACGAGTGAAAAATCAGGCCCCAGGAAATGCGTTGCAAGCCCTTTTCACCCATCCAAAAGTGCCCCCAAAGGAAGGCTTTGGGTACAAGTGAACTGCCCAGGGGAGCCTTTACGCAGCCCCATATGCAACTGGACCCTCCGGGTTCGCTGTTTCCGAGCATCCCTAAACATAGCCCTAGCCGGCATCGAAGACGACTGAAAAATCAGGCCCCAGGAAATGCGTTGCGAGCCCTTTTCGCCCATCGAAAAGTGCCCCCAAAGGAAGGCTTTGGGTACAAGTGAACTCCCCAGGGGAGCCTTTACGCAGCCCCACATGCAACTGGACCCTCCGGGTTCGCTGTTCCTGACCAAAACTAAACGTAGCCCTAGCCGTCATCTAAGACGTGTGAAAAATCAGGCCCCAGGAAATGAGTTGCGAGCCCTTTTCGCCCATCCAAAAGTGCCCCCAAAGGAAGGCTTTGGGTACAAGAGAACTCCCAGGGGAGCCTTTACGCAGCCCCACATGCAACTGGACCCTCCGGGTTCGCTGTTCCTGAGAAAAACTAAACGTAGCCCTAGCCGTCA
Source organism: Anas platyrhynchos (assembly GCF_047663525.1). Lineage (NCBI taxonomy): Eukaryota > Metazoa > Chordata > Aves > Anseriformes > Anatidae > Anas > Anas platyrhynchos. The sequence continues at coordinate 16,300,755 of NC_092602.1, forward strand.
TCGGAGACGAGTGAAATATCAGGCCCCAGAAAATGCGTTGCGAACCCCTTTGGACCATCCAAAAGTGCCCCCAAAGGAAGGCTTTGGGTACAAGTGAACTGCCCAGGGGAGCCTTTACGCAGCCCCACATGCAACTGGACCCTCCGGGTTCGCTGTTTCCGAGCATCCCCAAACATAGACCTAGCCGGCATCGAAGAAGACTGAAAACCGGGGCCCCAGAAAACGCGTTGCGAGCCCCTTTGGACCATCCAAAAGTGTCACCAAAGGAAGGCTTTTGGTACAAGTGAACTCCCCAGGGGAGCCTTTACACTGCCCCACATGCAACTGGACCCTCCGGGTTCGCTGTTCATGAGCAAACCTAAACGTAGCGCTAGCCGTCATCGGAGACGAGTGAAAAATCAGGCCCCAGGAATTGCGTTACGAGCCCTTTTCGCCCATCCAAAAGTGCCCCCAAAGGAAGGCTTTGGGTACAAGAGAACTCCCCAGGGGAGCCTTTACGCAGCCCCACATGCAACTGGACCCTCCGGGTTCGCTGTTTCCGAGCATCCCTAAACATAGTCCTAACCGGCATCGAAGACGACTGAAAAATAAGGCCCCAGGAAATGTGTTGCGAGCCCTTTTCGCCCATGCAAAAGTGCCCCCAAAGGAAGGCTTTTGGTACAAGTGAACTCCCCAGATGAGCCTTTACGCAGCCCCACATGCAACTGGACCCTCCGGGTTCGCTGTTTCCGAGCATCCGTAAACAGAGCCCTAGCCGGCATCGAAGACGACTGAAAAATCAGGCCCCAGGAAATGCGTTGCAAGCCCTTTTCACCCATCCAAAAGTGCCCCCAAAGGAAGGCTTTGGGTACAAGTGAACTCCCCAGGGGAGCCTTTACGCAGCCCCACATGCAACTGGACCCTCCGGGTTCGCTGTTTCCGAGCATCCCTAAACATAGTCCTAACCGGCATCGAAGACGACTGAAAAATAAGGCCCCAGGAAATGTGTTGCGAGCCCTTTTCGCCCATCCAAAAGTGCCCCCAAAGGAAGGCTTTGGGTACAAGTGAACTCCCCAGGGGAGCCTTTACGCAGCCCCACATGCAACTGGACCCTCCGGGTTCGCTGTTTCCGAGCATCCCTAAACATAACCCTAGCCGGCATCGAAGACGAGTGCAAAATCAGGCCTCAGGAAATGCGTTGCGAACCCCTTTGGACCGTCCAAAAGTGCCCCCAAAGGAAGGCTTTGGGTACAAGTGAACTGCCCAGGGGAGCCTTTACGCAGCCCCACATGCAACTGGACCCTCCGGGTTCGCTGTTTTCGAGCATCCCTAAACATAGTCCTAACCGGCATCAAAGACGACTGAAAAATAAGGCCCCAGGAAATGTGTTGCGAGCCCTTTTCGCCCATCCAAAAGTGCCCCCAAAGGAAGGCTTTGGGTACAAGTGAACTCCCCAGGGGAGCCTTTACGCAGCCCCACATGCAACTGGACCCTCCGGGTTCGCTGTTTCCGAGCATCCCTAAACATAGACCTAGCCGGCATCGATGACGACTGAAAAATCAGGCCCCAGGAAATGCGTTACGAGCCCTTTTCGCCCATCCAAAAGTGCCCCCAAAGGAAGGCTTTGGGTACAAGAGAACTCCCCAGGGGAGCCTTTACGCAGCCCCACATGCAACTGGACCCACCGGGTTCGCTGTTTCCGAGCAAACCTAAACATAGCCCTACCCGGCATCGAAGACGAGTGAAAAATCAGGCCCCAGGAAATGCGTTCCGAGCCCCTTTGGACCATCCCGAAGTGTCACCAAAGGAAGGCTTTGGGTACAAGTGAACTCCCCAGGGGAGCCTTTACGCAGCCCCACATGCAACTGGACCCTCCGGGTTCGCTGTTTCCGAGCATCCCTAAACATAGTCCTAACCGGCATCGAAGACGACTGAAAAATAAGGCCCCAGGAAATGTGTTGCGAGCCCTTTTCGACCATCCAAAAGTGCCCCCAAAGGAAGGCTTTGGGTACAAGTGAACTCCCCAGGGGAGCCTTTACGCAGCCCCACATGCAACTGGACCCTCCGGGTTCGCTGTTTCCGAGCATCCCTAAACATAGACCTAGCCGGCATCGATGACGACTGAAAAATCAGTCCCCAGGAAATGCGTTACGAGCCCTTTTCGCCCATCCAAAAGTGCCCCCACAGGAAGGCTTTGGGTACAAGAGAACTCCCCAGGGGAGCCTTTACGCAGCCCCACATGCAACTGGACCCTCCGGGTTCGCTGTTTCCGAGCATCCCTAAACATAGCCCTAACCGGCATCTAAGACGACTGAAAAATCAGGCCTCAGGAAATGCGTAGCGAGTCCTTTTCGCCCATGCAAAAGTGCCCCCAAAGGAAGGCTTTGGGTACAAGAGAACTCCCCAGGGGAGCCTTTACGCAGCCCCACATGCAACTGGACCCTCCGGGTTCGCTGTTACCGAGCAACCCTAAACATAGCCCTAGCCGGCATCGAAGACGACTGAAAAATCAGGCCCCAGGAAACACGTTGCAAGCCCCTTTGGACCATCCAAAAGTGTCACCAAAGGAAGGCTTTGGGTACAAGTGAACTCCCCAGGGGAGCCTTTACGCAGCCCCACATGCAACTGGACCCTCCGGGTTCGCTGTTCATGAGCAAACCTAAACGTAGCCCTAGCCGTCATCGGAGACGAGTGCAAAATCAGGCCTCAGGAAATGCGTTGCGAACCCCTTTGGACCGTCCAAAAGTGCCCCCAAAGGAAGGCTTTGGGTACAAGTGAACTGCCCAGGGGAGCCTTTACGCAGCCCCACATGCAACTGGACCCTCCGGGTTCGCTGTTTCCGAGCATCCGTAAACAGAGCCCTAGCCGGCATCGAAGACGACTGAAAAATCAGGCCCCAGGAAATGCGTTGCAAGCCCTTTTCACCCATCCAAAAGTGCCCCCAAAGGAAGGCTTTGGGTACAAGTGAACTCCCCAGGGGAGCCTTTACGCAGCCCCACATGCAACTGGACCCTCCGGGTTCGCTGTTTCCGAGCATCCCTAAACATAGCCCTAGCCGGCATCGAAGACGACTGAAAAATCAGGCCCCAGGAAATGCGTTGCGAGCCCTTTTCGCCCATCCAAAAGTGCCCCCAAAGGAAGGCTTTGGGTACAAGAGAACTCCCCAGGGGAGCCTTTACGCAGCCCCACATGCAACTGGACCCACCGGGTTCGCTGTTTCCGAGCAAACCTAAACATAGCCCTACCCGGCATCGAAGACGAGTGAAAAATCAGGCCCGAGGAAATGCGTTCCGAGCCCCTTTGGACCATCCCGAAGTGTCACCAAAGGAAGGCTTTGGGTACAAGTGAACTCCCCAGGGGAGCCTTTACGCAGCCCCACATGCAACTGGACCCTCCGGGTTCGCTGTTTCCGAGCATCCCTAAACATAGTCCTAACCGGCATCGAAGACGACTGAAAAATAAGGCCCCAGGAAATGTGTTGCGAGCCCTTTTCGCCCATCCAAAAGTGCCCCCAAAGGAAGGCTTTGGGTACAAGTGAACTCCCCAGGGGAGCCTTTACGCAGCCCCACATGCAACTGGACCCTCCGGGTTCGCTGTTTCCGAGCATCCCTAAATATAGACCTAGCCGGCATCGATGACGACTGAAAAATCAGTCCCCAGGAAATGCGTTACGAGCCCTTTTCGCCCATCCAAAAGTGCCCCCACAGGAAGGCTTTGGGTACAAGAGAACTCCCCAGGGGAGCCTTTACGCAGCCCCACATGCAACTGGACCCTCCGGGTTCGCTGTTTCCGAGCATCCCTAAACATAGCCCTAACCGGCATCTAAGACGACTGAAAAATCAGGCCTCAGGAAATGCGTAGCGAGTCCTTTTCGCCCATGCAAAAGTGCCCCCAAAGGAAGGCTTTGGGTACAAGAGAACTCCCCAGGGGAGCCTTTACGCAGCCCCACATGCAACTGGACCCTCCGGGTTCGCTGTTACCGAGCAACCCTAAACATAGCCCTAGCCGGCATCGAAGACGACTGAAAAATCAGGCCCCAGGAAACACGTTGCAAGCCCCTTTGGACCATCCAAAAGTGTCACCAAAGGAAGGCTTTGGGTACAAGTGAACTCCCCAGGGGAGCCTTTACGCAGCCCCACATGCAACTGGACCCTCCGGGTTCGCTGTTCATGAGCAAACCTAAACGTAGCCCTAGCCGTCATCGGAGACGAGTGCAAAATCAGGCCTCAGGAAATGCGTTGCGAACCCCTTTGGACCGTCCAAAAGTGCCCCCAAAGGAAGGCTTTGGGTACAAGTGAACTGCCCAGGGGAGCCTTTACGCAGCCCCACATGCAACTGGACCCTCCGGGTTCGCTGTTTCCGAGCATCCGTAAACAGAGCCCTAGCCGGCATCGAAGACGACTGAAAAATCAGGCCCCAGGAAATGCGTTGCAAGCCCTTTTCACCCATCCAAAAGTGCCCCCAAAGGAAGGCTTTGGGTACAAGTGAACTCCCCAGGGGAGCCTTTACGCAGCCCCACATGCAACTGGACCCTCCGGGTTCGCTGTTTCCGAGCATCCCTAAACATAGACCTAGCCGGCATCGATGACGACTGAAAAATCAGGCCCCAGGAAATGCGTTACGAGCCCTTTTCGCCCATCCAAAAGTGCCCCCAAAGGAAGGCTTTGGGTACAAGAGAACTCCCCAGGGGAGCCTTTACGCAGCCCCACATGCAACTGGACCCACCGGGTTCGCTGTTTCCGAGCAAACCTAAACATAGCCCTACCCGGAATCGAAGACGAGTGAAAAATCAGGCCCCAGGAAATGCGTTCCGAGCCCCTTTGGACCATCCCGAAGTGTCACCAACGGAAGGCTTTGGGTACAAGTGAACTCCCCAGGGGAGCCTTTACGCAGCCCCACATGCAACTGGACCCTCCGGGTTCGCTGTTTCCGAGCATCCCTAAACATAGTCCTAACCGGCATCGAAGACGACTGAAAAATAAGGCCCCAGGAAATGTGTTGCGAGCCCTTTTCGACCATCCAAAAGTGCCCCCAAAGGAAGGCTTTGGGTACAAGTGAACTCCCCAGGGGAGCCTTTACGCAGCCCCACATGCAACTGGACCCTCCGGGTTCGCTGTTTCCGAGCATCCCTAAACATAGACCTAGCCGGCATCGATGACGACTGAAAAATCAGTCCCCAGGAAATGCGTTACGAGCCCTTTTCGCCCATCCAAAAGTGCCCCCAAAGGAAGGCTTTGGGTACAAGAGAACTCCCCAGGGGAGCCTTTACGCAGCCCCACATGCAACTGGACCCTCCGGGTTCGCTGTTTCCGAGCATCCCTAAACATAGCCCTAACCGGCATCTAAGACGACTGAAAAATCAGGCCTCAGGAAATGCGTAGCGAGTCCTTTTCGCCCATGCAAAAGTGCCCCCAAAGGAAGGCTTTGGGTACAAGAGAACTCCCCAGGGGAGCCTTTACGCAGCCCCACATGCAACTGGACCCTCCGGGTTCGCTGTTACCGAGCAACCCTAAACATAGCCCTAGCCGGCATCGAAGACGACTGAAAAATCAGGCCCCAGGAAACACGTTGCAAGCCCCTTTGGACCATCCAAAAGTGTCACCAAAGGAAGGCTTTGGGTACAAGTGAACTCCCCAGGGGAGCCTTTACGCAGCCCCACATGCAACTGGACCCTCCGGGTTCGCTGTTCATGAGCAAACCTAAACGTAGCCCTAGCCGTCATCGGAGACGAGTGCAAAATCAGGCCTCAGGAAATGCGTTGCGAACCCCTTTGGACCGTCCAAAAGTGCCCCCAAAGGAAGGCTTTGGGTACAAGTGAACTGCCCAGGGGAGCCTTTACGCAGCCCCACATGCAACTGGACCCTCCGGGTTCGCTGTTTCCGAGCATCCGTAAACAGAGCCCTAGCCGGCATCGAAGACGACTGAAAAATCAGGCCCCAGGAAATGCGTTGCAAGCCCTTTTCACCCATCCAAAAGTGCCCCCAAAGGAAGGCTTTGGGTACAAGTGAACTCCCCAGGGGAGCCTTTACGCAGCCCCACATGCAACTGGACCCTCCGGGTTCGCTGTTTCCGAGCATCCCTAAACATAGCCCTAGCCGGCATCGAAGACGACTGAAAAATCAGGCCCCAGGAAATGCGTTGCGAGCCCTTTTCGCCCATCCAAAAGTGCCCCCAAAGGAAGGCTTTGGGTACAAGTGAACTCCCCAGGGGAGCCTTTACGCAGCCCCACATGCAACTGGACCCTTCGGGTTCGATTTTTCCGAGCAACCCTAAATAAATCCCTAGCCGGCATAGGAGAAGACTGAAAACCCAGGCCCCAGAAAACGCGTTGCAAGCCCCTTTGGACCATCCAAAAGTGTCACCAAAGGAAGGCTTTGGGTACAAGAGAACTCCCCAGGGGAGCCTTTACGCAGCCCCACATGCAACTGGACCCTCCGGGTTCGCTGTTTCCGAGCATCACTAAACATAACACTAGCCGTCATCGGAGACGACTGAAAAATCAGGCCCCAGGAAATGTGTTACGAGCCCTTTTCGCCCATCCAAAAGTGCCCACAAAGGAAGGCTTTGGGTACAAGTGAAGTCCCCTGGGGAGCCTTTACGCAGCCCCACATGCAACTGGACCCTCCGGGTTCGCTGTTCCTGAGCAAACCTAAACGTAGCCCTAGCCGTCATCGGAGACGAGTGAAAAATCAGGCCCCAGGAAATGCGTTCCGAGCCCCTTTGGACCATCCAAAAGTGCCCCCAAAGGAAGGCATTGGGTACATCTGAAGTTCCCAGGGGAGCCTTTACGCAGCCCCATATGCAACTGGACCCTCCGGGTTCGCTGTTTCCGAGCAACCCTAAACATATCCCTAGCAGTCATCGGAGACGACTGAAAAATCAGGCCCCAGGAAATGCGTTCCGAGACCCTTTGGACCATCCCAAAGTGTCACCAAAGGAAGGCTTTGGGTACAAGTGAACTCCCCAGGGGAGCCTTTACGCAGCCCCACATGCAACTGGACCCTCCGGGTTCGCTGTTTCCGAGCAACGCTAAATATATCACTAGCCGGCATGGGAGAAGACTGAAAAAACGGGCCCCAGAAAACGCGTTGCAAGCCCCTTTGCACCATCCCAAAGTGTCACCAAAGGAAGGCTTTGGGTACAAGTGAACTCCCCAGGGGAGCCTTTACGCAGCCCCACATGCAAATGGACCCTCCGGGTTCGATTTTTCCGAGCAACGCTAAATATATCACTAGCCGGCATGGGAGAAGACTGAAAACCCGGGCCCCAGAAAACGCATTGCAAGCCCCTTTGGACCATCCAAAAGTGTCACCAAAGGAAGGCTTTGGGTACAAGTGAACTCCCCAGGGGAGCCTTTACGCAGCCCCACATGCAACTGGACCCTCTTGGTTCGCTGTTCATGAGCAAACCTAAACATAACCCTAGCCGGCATCGGAGACGAGTGAAAAATCAGGCCCCAGGAAATGCGTTACGAGCCCTTTTCGCCCATCCAAAAGTGCCCCCAAAGGAAGGCTTTTCGTACAAGTGAACTCCCCAGGGGAGCCTTTACGCAGCCCCACATGCAACTGGACCCTCCGGGTTCGCTGTTTCCGAGCATCCCTAAACATAGTCCTAACCGGCATCGAAGACGACTGAAAAATAAGGCCCCAGGAAATGTGTTGCGAGCCCTTTTCGACCATCCAAAAGTGCCCCCAAAGGAAGGCTTTGGGTACAAGTGAACTCCCCAGGGGAGCCTTTACGCAGCCCCACATGCAACTGGACCCTCCGGGTTCGCTGTTTCCGAGCATCCCTAAACATAGACCTAGCCGGCATCGATGACGACTGAAAAATCAGTCCCCAGGAAATGCGTTACGAGCCCTTTTCGCCCATCCAAAAGTGCCCCCACAGGAAGGCTTTGGGTACAAGAGAACTCCCCAGGGGAGCCTTTACGCAGCCCCACATGCAACTGGACCCTCCGGGTTCGCTGTTTCCGAGCATCCCTAAACATAGCCCTAACCGGCATCTAAGACGACTGAAAAATCAGGCCTCAGGAAATGCGTAGCGAGTCCTTTTCGCCCATGCAAAAGTGCCCCCAAAGGAAGGCTTTGGGTACAAGAGAACTCCCCAGGGGAGCCTTTACGCAGCCCCACATGCAACTGGACCCTCCGGGTTCGCTGTTACCGAGCAACCCTAAACATAGCCCTAGCCGGCATCGAAGACGACTGAAAAATCAGGCCCCAGGAAACACGTTGCAAGCCCCTTTGGACCATCCAAAAGTGTCACCAAAGGAAGGCTTTGGGTACAAGTGAACTCCCCAGGGGAGCCTTTACGCAGCCCCACATGCAACTGGACCCTCCGGGTTCGCTGTTCATGAGCAAACCTAAACGTAGCCCTAGCCGTCATCGGAGACGAGTGCAAAATCAGGCCTCAGGAAATGCGTTGCGAACCCCTTTGGACCGTCCAAAAGTGCCCCCAAAGGAAGGCTTTGGGTACAAGTGAACTGCCCAGGGGAGCCTTTACGCAGCCCCACATGCAACTGGACCCTCCGGGTTCGCTGTTTCCGAGCATCCGTAAACAGAGCCCTAGCCGGCATCGAAGACGACTGAAAAATCAGGCCCCAGGAAATGCGTTGCAAGCCCTTTTCACCCATCCAAAAGTGCCCCCAAAGGAAGGCTTTGGGTACAAGTGAACTCCCCAGGGGAGCCTTTACGCAGCCCCACATGCAACTGGACCCTCCGGGTTCGCTGTTTCCGAGCATCCCTAAACATAGCCCTAGCCGGCATCGAAGACGACTGAAAAATCAGGCCCCAGGAAATGCGTTGCGAGCCCTTTTCGCCCATCCAAAAGTGCCCCCAAAGGAAGGCTTTGGGTACAAGTGAACTCCCCAGGGGAGCCTTTACGCAGCCCCACATGCAACTGGACCCTTCGGGTTCGATTTTTCCGAGCAACCCTAAATAAATCCCTAGCCGGCATAGGAGAAGACTGAAAACCCAGGCCCCAGAAAACGCGTTTCAAGCCCCTTTGGACCATCCAAAAGTGTCACCAAAGGAAGGCTTTGGGTACAAGAGAACTCCCCAGGGGAGCCTTTACGCAGCCCCACATGCAACTGGACCCTCCGGGTTCGCTGTTTCCGAGCATCACTAAACATAACACTAGCCGTCATCGGAGACGACTGAAAAATCAGGCCCCAGGAAATGTGTTACGAGCCCTTTTCGCCCATCCAAAAGTGCCCACAAAGGAAGGCTTTGGGTACAAGTGAAGTCCCCTGGGGAGCCTTTACGCAGCCCCACATGCAACTGGACCCTCCGGGTTCGCTGTTCCTGAGCAAACCTAAACGTAGCCCTAGCCGTCATCGGAGACGAGTGAAAAATCAGGCCCCAGGAAATGCGTTCCGAGCCCCTTTGGACCATCCAAAAGTGCCCCCAAAGGAAGGCATTGGGTACATCTGAAGTTCCCAGGGGAGCCTTTACGCAGCCCCATATGCAACTGGACCCTCCGGGTTCGCTGTTTCCGAGCAACCCTAAACATATCCCTAGCAGTCATCGGAGACGACTGAAAAATCAGGCCCCAGGAAATGCGTTCCGAGCCCCTTTGGACCATCCCAAAGTGTCACCAAAGGAAGGCTTTGGGTACAAGTGAACTCCCCAGGGGAGCCTTTACGCAGCCCCACATGCAACTGGACCCTCCGGGTTCGCTGTTTCCGAGCAACGCTAAATATATCACTAGCCGGCATGGGAGAAGACTGAAAAAACGGGCCCCAGAAAACGCGTTGCAAGCCCCTTTGCACCATCCCAAAGTGTCACCAAAGGAAGGCTTTGGGTACAAGTGAACTCCCCAGGGGAGCCTTTACGCAGCCCCACATGCAAATGGACCCTCCGGGTTCGCTGTTCATGAGCAAACCTAAACATAACCCTAGCCGGCATCGGAGACGACTGAAAAATCAGGCCCCAGGAAATGCGTTACAAGCCCTTTTCGCCCATCCAAAAGTGCCCCCAAAGGAAGGCTTTTCGTACAAGTGAACTCCCCAGGGGAGCCTTTACGCAGCCCCACATGCAACTGGACCCTCCGGGTTCGCTGTTTCCGAGCATCCCTAAACATAGCCCTAGCCGGCATCGATGACGACTGGAAAATCAGTCCCCAGGAAATGCGTTACGAGCCCTTTTCACCCATCCAAAAGTGCCCCCAAAGGAAGGCTTTGGCTACAAGAGAACTCCCAGGGGAGCCTTTACGCAGCCCCACATGCAACTGGACCCTCCGGTTTCGCTGTTCCTGAGCAAACCTAAATGTAGCCCTAGCCGTCATCGGAGACGAGTGAAAAATCAGGCCCCAGGAAATACGTTGCGAGCCCTTTTCGCCCATCCAAAAGTGTCACCAAAGGAAGGCTTTGGGTACAAGTGAACTCCCCAGGGCAGCCTTTACGCAGCCCCACATGCAACTGGACCCTCCGGGTTCGCTTTTTCTGAGCAACCCTAAACATAGCCCTAGCCGGCATCGAAGACGACTGAAAAATCAGGCCCCAGGAAACACGTTGAAAGTCCCTTTGGACCATCCAAAAGTGTCACCAAAGGAAGGCTTTGGGTGCGAGAGAACTTCCCAGGGGAGCCTTTACGCAGCCCCACATGCAACTGGACCCTCCGGGTTCGCTGTTTCCGAGCAACCATAAACGTAGCCCTAGCCGGCATCGAAGACGACTGAAAAATCAGGCCCCAGGAAATGCGTTCCGAGCCCCTTTGGACCATCCAAAAGTGCCCCCAAAGGAAGGCTTTGGGTACATCTGAAGTTCCCAGGGGAGCCTTTACGAAGCCCCATATGCAACTGGACCCTCCGGGTTCGCTGTTTCCGAGCAACCATAAACGTAGCCCTAGCAGTCATCGGAGACGAGTGAAAAATCAGGCCCCAGGAAATGCGTTCCGAGCCCCTTTGGACCATCCAAAAGTGTCACCAAAGGAAGGCTTTGGGTACAAGTGAACTCCCCAGGGGAGCCTTTACGCAGTCCCACATGCAACTGGACCCTCTGGGTTCGCTGTTTCCGAGCATCCCTAAACATAGCCCTTGCCGGCATCGAAGACGACTGAAAAATCAGGCCCCAGGAAATGCGTTCCGAGCCCCTTTGGACCATCCAAAAGTGCCCCCAAAGGAAGGCTTTGGGTACAAGTGAACTCCCAAGGGGAGCCTTTACGCAGCCCCACATGCAACTGGACCCTCCGGGTTCGCTGTTTCCGAGCATCCCTAAACATAACCCTAGCCGGCATCGCTGACGACTGAAAAATCAGACCCCAGAAAATGCGTTACGAGCCCTTTTTGCCCATGCAAATGTGCCCCCAAAGGAAGGCGTTGGGTACAAGTGAACTCCCCAGGGGAGACTTTACGCAGCCCCACATGCAACTGGACCCTCCGGGTTCGCTGTTCATGAGCAAACCTAAACGTAGCCCTAGCCGACCTTGGAGACGAGTGAAAAATCAGGCCCCAGGAAATGCGTTGCAAGCCCTTTTCGCCCATCCAAAGGTGCCCCCAAAAGAAGGCTTTGGGTACAAGAGAACTCCCCAGGGGAGCCTTTACGCAGCCCCACATGCAACTGGACCCTCCGGGTTCGCTGTTTCCGAGCATCCCTAAACATATCCCTAGCCGGCATCGAAGACGAGTGAAAAATCAGGCCCCAGGAAATGCGTTGCGAGCCCTTTTCGCCCATGCAAACGTGCCCCCAAAGGAAGGCTTTGGGTACAAGAGAACTCCCCAGGGGAGCCTTTACGCAGCCCCACATGCAACTGGACCCTCCGAGTTCGCTGTTCCTGAGCAAAACTAAACGTAGCCCTAGCCGTCATCGGAGACGAGTGAAAAATTAGGCCCCAGGAAATGCGTTGCGAACCCCTTTGGACCATCCAAAAGTGCCCCCAAAGGAAGGCTTTGGGTACAAGAGAACTCCCCAGGGGAGCCTTTACGCAGCCCCACATGCAACTAGACCCTCCGGGTTCGATTTTTCCGAGCAACGCTAAATATATCACTAGCCGGCATGGGAGAAGACTGAAAACCCGGGCCCCAGAAAACGCGTTACAAGCCCCTTTGGACCATCCCAAAGTGTCACGAAATGAAGGCTTTGGGTACAAGTGAACTCCCCAGGGGAGCCTTTACACTGCCCCACATTCAACTGGACCCTCCGGGTTCGCTGTTCATGAGCAAACCTAAACGTAGCCCTAGCCGTCATCGGAGACGAGTGAAAAATCAGGCCCCAGGAAATGCGTTCCGAGCCCCTTTGGACCATCCAAAAGTGTCACCAAAGGAAGGCTTTGGGTACAAGTGAACTCCCCAGGGGAGCCTTTACGCAGCCCCACATGCAACTGGACCCTCCAGGTTCGCTGTTACCGAGCAACCCTAAACATAGCCCTAGCCGGCATCGAAGACGACTGAAAAATCAGGCCCCAGGAAACACGTTGCAAGCCCCTTTGGACCATCCAAAAGTGTCACCAAAGGAAGGCTTTGGGTACAAGAGAACTCCCCAGGGGAGCCTTTACGCAGCCCCACATGCAACTGGACCCTCCGGGTTCGCTGCTTCCGAGCAGCCCTAAACATAGCGCTAGGCGGCATCGATGACGACTGAAAAATAAGGCCCCAGGAAATGCGTTCCGAGCCTTTTCGCCCATCCAAAAGTGCCCCGAAAGGAAGGCTTTGGGTACAAGTGAACTCCCCAGGGGAGCCTTTACGCAGCCCCACATGCAACTGAACCCTCCGGGTTCGCTGTTCCTGAGCAAACCTAAACGTAGCCCTATCCGTCATCGGAGACGAGTGAAAAATCAGGCCCCAGGTAATGCGTTGCGAGCCCCTTTGGACCATCCAAAAGTGCCCCCAAAGGAAGGCTTTGGGTACATCTGAAGTTCCCAGGGGAGCCTTTACGCAGCCCCATATGCAACTGGACCCTCCGGATTCGATTTTTCCGAGCAACGCGAAATATATCACTAGTCGGCATAGGAGAAGACTGAAAACCCGGGCCCCAGAAAACGCGTTGCGAGCCCCTTTGGACCATCCAAAAGTGTCACCAAAGGAAGGTTTTGGGTACAAGTGAACTCCCCAGGGGAGCCTTTACGCAGCCCCACATGCAACTGGACCGTCCGGGTTCGCTGTTACCGAGCAACCCTAAACATAGCCCTAGCAGTCGTCGGAGACGAGTGAAAAATCAGGCCCCAGGAAATGCGTTCCGAGCCCTTTTGGACCATCCAAAAGTGTCACCAAAGGAAGGCTTTGGGTACAAGTGAAGTCCCCAGGGGAGCCTTTACGCAGCCCCACATGCAACTGGACCCTCCGGGTTCGCTGTTACCGAGCAACCCTAAACATAGCCCAAGCCGGCATCGATGATGACTGAAAAATCAGGCCCCATAAATGCGTTGCAAGCCCCTTTGGACCATCCCAAAGTGTCACCAAAGGAAGGCTTTGGGTACAAGTGAACTCCCCAGGGGAGCCTTTACGCAGCCCCACATGCAACTGGACCCTCCGGGTTCGCTGTTTCCGAGCATCCCTAAACATATCCCTAGCCGGCATCTAAGACGACTGAAAAATCAGGCCCCAGGAAATGCGTTGCGAGCCCTTTTCACCCATGCAAAAGTGCCCCCACAGGAAGGCTTTGGGTACAAGAGAACTCCCCAGGGGAGCCTTTACGCAGCCCCACATGCAACTGGACCCTCCGGGTTCGCTGTTCCTGAGCAAAACTAAACGTAGCCCTAGCCGTCATCGGAGACGAGTGAAAAATTAGGCCCCAGGAAATGCGTTGCGAACCCCTTTGGACCATCCAAAAGTGCCCCCAAAGGAAGGCTTTGGGTACAAGAGAACTCCCCAGGGGAGCCTTTACGCAGCCCCACATGCAACTAGACCCTCCGGGTTCGATTTTTCCGAGCAACGCTAAATATATCACTAGCCGGCATGGGAGAAGACTGAAAACCCGGGCCCCAGAAAACGCGTTGCAAGCCCCTTTGGACCATCCCAAAGTGTCACCAAAGGAAGGCTTTGGGTACAAGTGAACTCCCCAGGGGAGCCTTTACACTGCCCCACATTCAACTGGACCCTCCGGGTTCGCTGTTCATGAGCAAACCTAAACGTAGCCCTAGCCGTCATCGGAGACGAGTGAAAAATCAGGCCCCAGGAAATTCGTTCCGAGCCCCTTTGGACCATCCAAAAGTGTCACCAAAGGAAGGCTTTGGGTACAAGTGAACTCCCCAGGGGAGCCTTTACGCAGCCCCACATGCAACTGGACCCTCCGGGTTCGCTGTTACAGAGCAACCCTAAACATAGCCCTAGCCGGCATCGAAGACGACTGAAAAATCAGGCCCCAGGAAACACGTTGCAAGCCCCTTTGGACCATCCAAAAGTGCCCCCAAAGGAAGGCTTTGGGTACAAGTGAACTCCCCAGGGGAGCCTTTACGCAGCCCCACATGCAACTGGACCCTCCGGGTTCGCTGTTTCCAAGCAACCCTAAAAATAGCCCTAGCAGTCATCGGAGACGACTGAAAAATCAGGCCCCAGGAAATGCGTTCCGAGCCCCTTTGGACAATCCCAAAGTGTCACCAAAGGAAGGCTTTGGGTACAAGTGAACTCCCCAGGGGAGCCTTTACGCAGCCCCACATGCAAATGGACCCTCCGGGTTCGCTGTTTCCGAGCATCCCTAAACATATCCCTAGCCGGCATCGAAGACGACTGAAAAATCAGGCCCCAGGAAATGCGTTGCGAGTCCTTTTCGCCCATGCAAAAGTGCCCCCAAAGGAAGGCTTTGGGTACAAGAGAACTCCCCAGGGGAGCCTTTACGCAGCCCCACATGCAACTAGACCCTCCGGGTTCGATTTTTCCGAGCAACGCTAAATATATCACTAGCCGGCATGGGAGAAGACTGAAAACCCGGGCCCCAGAAAACGCGTTGCAAGCCCCTTTGGACCATCCCAAAGTGTCACCAAAGGAAGGCTTTGGGTACAAGTGAACTCCCCAGGGGAGCCTTTACACTGCCCCACATTCAACTGGACCCTCCGGGTTCGCTGTTCATGAGCAAACCTAAACGTAGTCCTAGCCATCATCGGAGACGAGTGAAAAATCAGGCCCCAGGAAATGCGTTCCGAGCCCCTTTGGACCATCCAAAAGTGTCACCAAAGGAAGGCTTTGGGTACAAGTGAACTCCCCAGGGGAGCCTTTACGCAGCCCCACATGCAACTGGACCCTCCGTGTTCGCTGTTACCGAGCAACCCTAAACATAGCCCTAGCCGGCATCGAAGACGACTGAAAAATCAGGCCCCAGGAAACACGTTGCAAGCCCCTTTGGACCATCCAAAAGTGCCCCCAAAGGAAGGCTTTGGGTACAAGTGAACTCCCCAGGGGAGCCTTTACGCAGCCCCACATGCAACTGGACCCTCCGGGTTCGCTGTTTCCAAGCAACCCTAAACATATCCCTAGCAGTCATCGGAGACGAGTGAAAAATCAGGCCCCAGGAAATGCGTTCCGAGCCCCTTTGGACCATCCCAAAGTGTCACCAAAGGAAGGCTTTGGGTACAAGTGAACTCCCCAGGGGAGCCTTTACGCAGCCCCACATGCAACTGGACCCTCCGGGTTCGCTGTTACCGAGCAACCCTAAACATAGCCCTAGCCGGCAAAGAAGACGACTGAAAAATCAGGCCCCAGGAAATGCGTTGCGAGCCCTTTTCGCCCATGCAAAAGTGCCCCCACAGGAAGGCTTTGGGTACAAGAGAACTCCCCAGGGGAGCCTTTACGCAGCCCCACATGCAACTGGACCCTCCGGGTTCGCTGTTACCGAGCAACCCAAAACATAGCCCTAGCCGGCATCGAAGACGACTGAAAAATCAGGCCCCAGGAAACACGTTGCAAGCCCCTTTGGACCATCCAAAAGTGTCACCAAAGGAAGGCTTTGGGTACAAGTGAACTCCCCAGGGGAGCCTTTACGCAGCCCCACATGCAACTGGACCCTCCGGGTTCGCTGTTCATGAGCAAACATAAAAGTAGCCCTAGCCGTCATCGGAGACGAGTGCAAAATCAGGCCTCAGGAAATGCGTTGCGAACCCCTTTGGACCGTCCAAAAGTGCCCCCAAAGGAAGGCTTTGGGTACAAGTGAACTGCCCAGGGGAGCCTTTACGCAGCCCCACATGCAACTGGACCCTCCGGGTTCGCTGTTTCCGAGCATCCCTAAACAGAGCCCTAGCCGGCATCGAAGACGAGTGAAAAATCAGGCCCCAGGAAATGCGTTGCAAGCCCTTTTCACCCATCCAAAAGTGCCCCCAAAGGAAGGCTTTGGGTACAAGTGAACTGCCCAGGGGAGCCTTTACGCAGCCCCATATGCAACTGGACCCTCCAGGTTCGCTGTTTCCGAGCATCCCTAAACATAGCCCTAGCCGGCATCGAAGACGACTGAAAAATCAGGCCCCAGGAAATGCGTTGCGAGCCCTTTTCGCCCATCGAAAAGTGCCCCCAAAGGAAGGCTTTGGGTATAAGAGAACTCCCCAGGGGAGCCTTTACGCAGCCCCACATGCAACTGGACCCTCCGGGTTCGCTGTTCCTGACCAAAACTAAACGTATCCCTAGCCGTCATCTAAGACGTGTGAAAAATCAGGCCCCAGGAAATGAGTTGCGAGCCCTTTTCGCCCATCCAAAAGTGCCCCCAAAGGAAGGCTTTGGGTACAAGAGAACTCCCAGGGGAGCCTTTACGCAGCCCCACATGCAACTGGACCCTCCGGGTTCGCTGTTCCTGAGAAAATCTAAACGTAGCCCTAGCCGTCATCGGAGACGAGTGAAATATCAGGCCCCAGAAAATGCGTTGCGAACCCCTTTGGACCATCCAAAAGTGCCCCCAAAGGAAGGCTTTGGGTACAAGTGAACTCCCCAGGGGAGCCTTTACGCAGCCCCACATGCAACTGGACCCTCCGGGTTCGCTGTTTCCGAGCATCCCCAAACATAGACCTAACCGGCATCGAAGAAGACTGAAAACCCGGGCCCCAGAAAACGCGTTGCGAGCCCCTTTGGACCATCCAAAAGTGTCACCAAAGGAAGGCTTTTGGTACAAGTGAACTCCCCAGGGGAGCCTTTACACTGCCCCACATGCAACTGGACCCTCCGGGTTCGCTGTTCATGAGCAAACCTAAACGTAGCGCTAGCCGTCATCGGAGACGAGTGAAAAATCAGGCCCCAGGAATTGCGTTACGAGCCCTTTTCGCCCATCCAAAAGTGCCACCAAAGGAAGGCTTTGGGTACAAGAGAACTCCCCAGGGGAGCCTTTACGCAGCCCCACATGCAACTGGACCCTCCGGGTTCGCTGTTTCCGAGCATCCCTAAACATAGTCCTAACCGGCATCGAAGACGACTGAAAAATAAGGCCCCAGGAAATGTGTTGCGAGCCCTTTTCGCCCATCCAAAAGTGCCCCCAAAGGAAGGCTTTGGGTACAAGTGAACTCCCCAGGGGAGCCTTTACGCAGCCCCACATGCAACTGGACCCTCCGGGTTCGCTGTTTCCGAGCATCCCTAAACATATCCCTAGCCGGCATCGAAGACGACTGAAAAATCAGGCCCCAGGAAATGCGTTGCGAATCCTTTTCGCCCATGCAAAAGTGCCCCCAAAGGAAGGCTTTGGGTACAAGAGAACTCCCCAGGGGAGCCTTTACGCAGCCCCACATGCAACTGGACCCTACGGGTTCGCTGTTACCGAGCAACCCTAAACATAGCCCAAGCCGGCATCGAAGACGACTGAAAAATCAGGCCCCAGGAAACACGTTGCAAGCCCCTTTGGACCATCCAAAAGTGTCACCAAAGGAAGGCTTTGGGTACAAGTGAACTCCCCAGGGGAGCCTTTACGCAGCCCCACATGCAACTGGACCCTCCGGGTTCGCTGTTCATGAGCAAACCTAAACGTAGCCCTAGCCGTCATCGGAGACGAGTGCAAAATCAGGCCTCAGGAAATGCGTTGCGAACCCCTTTGGACCGTCCAAAAGTGCCCCCAAAGGAAGGCTTTGGGTACAAGTGAACTGCCCAGGGGAGCCTTTACGCAGCCCCACATGCAACTGGACCCTCCGGGTTCGCTGTTTCCGAGCATCCGTAAACAGAGCCCTAGCCGGCATCGAAGACGAGTGAAAAATCAGGCCCCAGGAAATGCGTTGCAAGCCCTTTTCACCCATCCAAATGTGCCCCCAAAGGAAGGCTTTGGGTACAAGTGAACTCCCCAGGGGAGCCTTTACGCAGCCCCACATGCAACTGGACCCTCCGGGTTCGCTGTTTCCGAGCATCCCTAAACATAGCCCTAGCCGGCATCGAAGACGACTGAAAAATCAGGCACCAGGAAATGCGTTGCGAGCCCTTTTCGCCCATCGAAAAGTGCCCCCAAAGGAAGGCTTTGGGTACAAGAGAACTCCCCAGGGGAGCCTTTACGCAGCCCCACATGCAACTGGACCCTCCGGGTTCGCTGTTTCCGAGCATCCCTAAACATAGACCTAGCCGGCATCGAAGAAGACTGAAAACCCGGGCCCCAGAAAACGCGTTGCAAGCCCCTTTGGACCATCCAAAAGTGTCACCAAAGGAAGGCTTTTGGTACAAGTGAACTCCCCAGGGGAGCCTTTACACTGCCCCACATGCAACTGGACCCTCCGGGTTCGCTGTTCATGAGCAAACCTAAACGTAGCCCTAGCCGTCATCGGAGACGAGTGAAAAATCAGGCCCCAGGAATTGCGTTACGAGCCCTTTTCGCCCATTCAAAAGTGCCCCCAAAGGAAGGCTTTGGGTACAAGAGAACTCCCCAGGGGAGCCTTTACGCAGCCCCACATGCAACTGGACCCTCCGGGTTCGCTGTTTTCGAGCATCCCTAAACATAGTCCTAACCGGCATCGAAGACGACTGAAAAATAAGGCCCCAGGAAATGTGTTGCGAGCCCTTTTCGCCCATCCAAAAGTGCCCCCAAAGGAAGGCTTTGGGTACAAGTGAACTCCCCAGGGGAGCCTTTACGCAGCCCCACATGCAACTGGACCCTCCGGGTTCGCTGTTTCCGAGCATCCCTAAACATAGACCTAGCCGGCATCGATGACGACTGAAAAATCAGGCCCCAGGAAATGCGTTACGAGCCCTTTTCGCCCATCCAAAAGTGCCCCCAAAGGAAGGCTTTGGGTACAAGAGAACTCCCCAGGGGAGCCTTTACGCAGCCCCACATGCAACTGGACCCACCGGGTTCGCTGTTTCCGAGCAAACCTAAACATAGCCCTACCCGGCATCGAAGACGAGTGAAAAATCAGGCCCCAGGAAATGCGTTACGAGCCCTTTTCGCCCATCCCGAAGTGTCACCAAAGGAAGGCTTTGGGTACAAGTGAACTCCCCAGGGGAGCCTTTACGCAGCCCCACATGCAACTGGACCCTCCGGGTTCGCTGTTTCCGAGCATCCCTAAACATAGTCCTAACCGGCATCGAAGACGACTGAAAAATCAGGCCCCAGGAAAAGGGATACGAGCCCTTTTCGACCATCCAAAAGTGCCCCCAAAGGAAGGCTTTGGGTACAAGTGAACTCCCCAGGGGAGCCTTTACGCAGCCCCACATGCAACTGGACCCTCCGGGTTCGCTGTTTCCGAGCATCCCTAAACATAGACCTAGCCGGCATCGATGACGACTGAAAAATCAGGCCCCAGGAAATGCGTTCCGAGCCCTTTTCGCCCATCCAAAAGTGCCCCCACAGGAAGGCTTTGGGTACAAGAGAACTCCCCAGGGGAGCCTTTACGCAGCCCCACATGCAACTGGACCCTCCGGGTTCGCTGTTTCCGAGCATCCCTAAACATATCCCTAACCGGCATCTAAGACGACTGAAAAATCAGGCCTCAGGAAATGCGTTGCGAGTCCTTTTCGCCCATGCAAAAGTGCCCCCAAAGGAAGGCTTTGGGTACAAGAGAACTCCCCAGGGGAGCCTTTACGCAGCCCCACATGCAACTGGACCCTACGGGTTCGCTGTTACCGAGCAACCCTAAACATAGCCCTAGCCGGCATCGAAGACGACTGAAAAATCAGGCCCCAGGAAACACGTTGCAAGCCCCTTTGGACCATCCAAAAGTGTCACCAAAGGAAGGCTTTGGGTACAAGTGAACTCCCCAGGGGAGCCTTTACGCAGCCCCACATGCAACTGGACCCTCCGGGTTCGCTGTTCATGAGCAAACCTAAACGTAGCCCTAGCCGTCATCGGAGACGAGTGCAAAATCAGGCCTCAGGAAATGCGTTGCGAACCCCTTTGGACCGTCCAAAAGTGCCCCCAAAGGAAGGCTTTGGGTACAAGTGAACTGCCCAGGGGAGCCTTTACGCAGCCCCACATGCAACTGGACCCTCCGGGTTCGCTGTTTCCGAGCATCCGTAAACAGAGCCCTAGCCGGCATCGAAGACGACTGAAAAATCAGGCCCCAGGAAATGCGTTGCAAGCCCTTTTCACCCATCCAAAAGTGCCCCCAAAGGAAGGCTTTGGGTACAAGTGAACTCCCCAGGGGAGCCTTTACGCAGCCCCACATGCAACTGGACCCTCCGGGTTCGCTGTTTCCGAGCATCCCTAAACATAGCCCTAGCCGGCATCGAAGACGACTGAAAAATCAGGCCCCAGGAAATGCGTTGCGAGCCCTTTTCGCCCATCCAAAAGTGCCCCCAAAGGAAGGCTTTGGGTACAAGTGAACTCCCCAGGGGAGCCTTTACGCAGCCCCACATGCAACTGGACCCTTCGGGTTCGATTTTTCCGAGCAACCCTAAATAAATCCCTAGCCGGCATAGGAGAAGACTGAAAACCCAGGCCCCAGAAAACGCGTTGCAAGCCCCTTTGGACCATCCAAAAGTGTCACCAAAGGAAGGCTTTGGGTACAAGAGAACTCCCCAGGGGAGCCTTTACGCAGCCCCACATGCAACTGGACCCTCCGGGTTCGCTGTTTCCGAGCATCAGTAAATATAACACTAGCCGTCATCGGAGACGACTGAAAAATCAGGCCCCAGGAAGTGCGTTCCGAGCCCCTTTGGACCATCCAAAAGTGCCCCCAAAGGAAGGCATTGGGTACATCTGAAGTTCCCAGGGGAGCCTTTACGCAGCCCCATATGCAACTGGACCCTCCGGGTTCGCTGTTTCCGAGCAACCCTAAACATATCCCTAGCAGTCATCGGAGACGACTGAAAAATCAGGCCCCAGGAAATGCGTTCCGAGCCCCTTTGGACCATCCCAAAGTGTCACCAAAGGAAGGCTTTGGGTACAAGTGAACTCCCCAGGGGAGCCTTTACGCAGCCCCACATGCAACTGGACCCTCCGGGTTCGCTGTTTCCGAGCATCCCTAAACATAGTCCTAACCGGCATCGAAGACGACTGAAAAATCAGGCCCCAGGAAAAGGGATACGAGCCCTTTTCGACCATCCAAAAGTGCCCCCAAAGGAAGGCTTTGGGTACAAGTGAACTCCCCAGGGGAGCCTTTACGCAGCCCCACATGCAACTGGACCCTCCGGGTTCGCTGTTTCCGAGCATCCCTAAACATAGACCTAGCCGGCATCGATGACGACTGAAAAATCAGGCCCCAGGAAATGCGTTCCGAGCCCTTTTCGCCCATCCAAAAGTGCCCCCACAGGAAGGCTTTGGGTACAAGAGAACTCCCCAGGGGAGCCTTTACGCAGCCCCACATGCAACTGGACCCTCCGGGTTCGCTGTTTCCGAGCATCCCTAAACATATCCCTAACCGGCATCTAAGACGACTGAAAAATCAGGCCTCAGGAAATGCGTTGCGAGTCCTTTTCGCCCATGCAAAAGTGCCCCCAAAGGAAGGCTTTGGGTACAAGAGAACTCCCCAGGGGAGCCTTTACGCAGCCCCACATGCAACTGGACCCTACGGGTTCGCTGTTACCGAGCAACCCTAAACATAGCCCTAGCCGGCATCGAAGACGACTGAAAAATCAGGCCCCAGGAAACACGTTGCAAGCCCCTTTGGACCATCCAAAAGTGTCACCAAAGGAAGGCTTTGGGTACAAGTGAACTCCCCAGGGGAGCCTTTACGCAGCCCCACATGCAACTGGACCCTCCGGGTTCGCTGTTCATGAGCAAACCTAAACGTAGCCCTAGCCGTCATCGGAGACGAGTGCAAAATCAGGCCTCAGGAAATGCGTTGCGAACCCCTTTGGACCGTCCAAAAGTGCCCCCAAAGGAAGGCTTTGGGTACAAGTGAACTGCCCAGGGGAGCCTTTACGCAGCCCCACATGCAACTGGACCCTCCGGGTTCGCTGTTTCCGAGCATCCGTAAACAGAGCCCTAGCCGGCATCGAAGACGACTGAAAAATCAGGCCCCAGGAAATGCGTTGCAAGCCCTTTTCACCCATCCAAAAGTGCCCCCAAAGAAAGGCTTTGGGTACAAGTGAACTCCCCAGGGGAGCCTTTACGCAGCCCCACATGCAACTGGACCCTCCGGGTTCGCTGTTTCCGAGCATCCCTAAACATAGCCCTAGCCGGCATCGAAGACGACTGAAAAATCAGGCCCCAGGAAATGCGTTGCGAGCCCTTTTCGCCCATCCAAAAGTGCCCCCAAAGGAAGGCTTTGGGTACAAGTGAACTCCCCAGGGGAGCCTTTACGCAGCCCCACATGCAACTGGACACTTCGGGTTCGATTTTTCCGAGCAACCCTAAATAAATCCCTAGCCGGCATAGGAGAAGACTGAAAACCCAGGCCCCAGAAAACGCGTTGCAAGCCCCTTTGGACCATCCAAAAGTGTCACCAAAGGAAGGCTTTGGGTACAAGAGAACTCCCCAGGGGAGCCTTTACGCAGCCCCACATGCAACTGGACCCTCCGGGTTCGCTGTTTCCGAGCATCAGTAAATATAACACTAGCCGTCATCGGAGACGACTGAAAACCCGGGCCCCAGAAAACCCATTGCAAGCCACTTTGGACCATCCCAAAGTGTCACCAAAGGAAGGCTTTGGGTACAAGTGAACTCCCCAGGGGAGCCTTTACGCAGCCCCACATGCAACTGGACCCTCCTGGTTCGCTGTTCATGAGCAAACCTAAACATAGCCCTAGCCGGCATCGGAGACGAGTGAAAAATCAGGCCCCAGGAAATGCGTTACGAGCCCTTTTCGCCCATCCAAAAGTGCCCCCAAAGGAAGGCTTTTCGTACAAGTGAACTCCCCAGGGGAGCCTTTACGCAGCCCCACATGCAACTGGACCCTCCGGGTTCGCTGTTTCCGAGCATCCCTAAACATAGCCCTAGCCGGCATCGAAGACGAGTGAAAAATCAGGCCCCAGGAAATGCGTTCCGACCCCTTTGGACCATCCAAAAGTGCCCCCAAAGGAACGCTTTGGGTACATCTGAAGTTCCCAGGGGAGCCTTTACGCAGCCCCATATGCAACTGGACCCTCCGGGTTCGCTGTTTCCGAGCAACCATAAACGTAGCCCTAGCAGTCATCGGAGACGAGTGAAAAATCAGGCCCCAGGAAATGCGTTCCGAGCCCCTTTGGACCATCCAAAAGTGTCACCAAAGGAAGGCTTTGGGTACAAGTGAACTCCCCAGGGGAGCCTTTATGTAGCCCCACATGCAACTGGACCCTCTGGGTTCGCTGTTTCCGAGCATCCCTAAACATAGCCCTTGCCGGCATCGAAGACGACTGAAAAATCAGGCCCCAGGAAATGCGTTCCGAGCCCCTTTGGACCATGCAAAAGTGCCCCCAAAGGAAGGCTTTGGGTACAAGAGAACTCCCCAGGGGAGCCTTTACGCAGCCCCACATGCAACTGGACCCTCCGGGTTCGCTGTTTCCGAGCATCCCTAAACATAACCCTAGCCGGCATCGATGACGACTGAAAAATCAGACCCAAGAAAATGCGTTACGAGCCTTTTTCGCCCATGCAAAAGTGCCCCCAAAGGAAGGCTTTGGGTACAAGTGAACTCCCCAGGGGAGCCTTTACGCAGCCCCACATGCAACTGGACCCTCCGGGTTCGCTGTTTCTGAGCATCCCTAAACATAGCCCTAGCCGGCATCGAAGACGACTAAAAATCAGGCCCAGGAAATGCGTTGCGAGCCCTTTTCGCCCATCCAAAAGTGCCCCCAAAGGAAGGCTTTGGGTATAAGTGAACTCCCCAGGGGAGCCTTTACGCAGCCCCACATGCAACTGGACCCTCCGCGTTCGCTGTTTCCGAGCATCCCTAAACATAGCCCTTCCCGGCATCGACGACGATTGAAAAATCAGGCCCCAGGAAATGCGTTACAAGCCCTTTTCGCCCATCCAAAAGTGCCCCCAAAGGAAGGCTTTGGGTACAAGTGAAGTCTCCAGGGGAGCCTTTACGCAGCCCCACATGCAATTGGACCCTCCGGGTTTGCTGTTTCCGAGCAACCCTAAACGTAGACCTAGCAGTCATCGGAGACGAGTGAAAAATCAGGCCCCAGGAAATGCGTTGCGAGTCCCTTTGGACCATCCAAAAGTGCCCCCAAAGGAAGGCTTTGGGTACAAGTGAACTCCCCAGGGGAGCCTTTACGCAGCCCCACATGCAACTGGACCCTTCGGGTTCGCTGTTCATGAGCAAACCTAAACGTAGCCCTAGCCGACCTTGGAGACGAGTGAAAAATCAGGCCCCAGGAAATGCGTTGCAAGCCCTTTTCGCCCATCCAAAGGTGCCCCCAAAAGAAGGCTTTGGGTACAAGAGAACTCCCCAGGGGAGCCTTTACGCAGCCCCACATGCAACTGGACCCTCCGGGTTCGCTGTTTCCGAGCAAACCTAAACATAGCCCTAGCCGTCTTCGGAGACGAGTGAAAAATCAGGCCCCAGGAAATGAGTTGCGAGCCCTTTTCGCCCATCCAAAAGTGCCCCCAAAGGAAGGCTTTGGGTACATCTGAAGTTCCCAGGGGAGCCTTTACGCAGCCCCATATGCAACTGGACCCTTTGGGTTCGCTGTTTCCAAGCAACCCTAAACATAGCCCTAGCAGTCATCGGAGACGAGTGAAAAATCAGACCCAGGAAATGCGTTCCGAGCCCCTTTGGACCATCCCGAAGTGCCCCCAAAGGAAGGCTTTGGGTACAAGAGAACTCCCCAGGGGAGCCTTTACGCAGCCCCACATGCAATTGGACCCTCCGGGTTCGATTCTTCCGAGCAACGCTAAATATATCACTAGCCGGCATGGGAGAAGACTGAAAACCCGGGCCCCAGAAAACGAGATGCAAGACCCTTTGGACCATCGAAAAGTGTCACCAAAGGAAGCTTTGGGTACAAGTGAACTCCCCAGGGGAGCCTTTACGCAGCCCCACATGCAACTGGACCCTACGGGTTCGCTGTTTCCGAGCATCCCTAAACATAGCGCAAGCCGGCATCGATGACGACTGAAAAATCAGGCCCCAGGAAATGCGTTGCGAGCCCTTTTCACCCATCCAAAAGTGTCCCCAAAGGAAGGCTTTGGGTACAAGAGAACTGCCCAGGGGAGCCTTTACGCAGCCCCACATGCAACTGGACCCTCCGGGTTCGCTGTTTCTCAGCATCCCTAAACATAGCCCTACCCGGCATCGAAGACGACTGAAAAATCAGGCCCCAGGAAATGCGTTTCGAGCCGTTTTCGCCCATCGATAAGTGCCCCCAAAGGAAGGCTTTGGGTACAAGTGAACTCCAAAGCGGAGCCTTTACGCAGCCCCATATGCAACTGGACCGTCCGGGTTCGCTGTTTCCGAGCAACGCTAAATATATCACTAGTCGGCATGGGAGAAGACTGAAATCCCAGGCCCTAGAAAATGCATTGCAAGCCCCTTTGGACCATCGAAAAGTGCCCCCAAAGGAAGGCTTTGGGTACATCAGAAGTTCCCAGGGGAGCCTTTACGCAGCCCCACATGCAACTGGACCCTCCGGGTTCGCTGTTTCCGAGCATCCCTAAACATATCGCTAGCTGACATCGAAGACGACTGAAAAATCAGGCCCCAGGAAATGCGTTACAAGCCCCATTCGCCCATCCAAAAGTGCCCCCAAAGGAAGTCTTTGGGTACAAGTGAACTCCAGAGGGGAGCCTTTACGCAGCCCCACATGCAACTGGACCCTCCGGGTTCGCTGTTTCCGAGCATCCCTAAACATAGCGCTAGCCGGCATAGAAGACGACTGAAAAATCAGGCCCCAGGAAATGCGTTGCGAGCCCTTTTCGCCCATGCAAAAGTGCCCCCAAAGGAAGGCTTTGGGTACAAGAGAACTCCCCAGGGGAGCCTTTACGCAGCCCCACATGCAACTGGACCCTTCGGGTTCGATTTTTCCAAGCAACCCTAAATATATTCCTAGTCGGCATAGGAGAAGACTGAAAACCCGGGCCCCAGAAAACGCGTTGCAAGCCCCTTTGGACCATCCCAAAGTGTCACCAAAGGAAGGCTTTGGGTACAAGAGAACTCCCCAGGGGAGCCTTTACGCAGCCCCACATGCAACTGGACCCTCTGGGTTCGCTGTTTCCGAGCATCCCTAAACATAGCCCTAGCCGGCATCGATGACGACTGAAAAATCAGGCCCCAGGAATTGCGTTGCGAGCCCTTTTCGCCCATCCAAAAGTGCCCCCAAAGGAAGGCTTTGGGTACAAGTGAACTCCCCAGGGGAGCCTTTACGCAGCCCCACATGCAACTGGACCCTCCGGGTTCGCTGTTTCCGAGCATCCCTAAACATAGACCTAGCCGGCATCGAAGACAACTGAAAAATCAGGCCCCAGGAAATGCGTTGCAAGCCCTTTTCGCCCATCCAAAAGTGCCCCCAAAGGAAGGCTTTGGGTACAAGTGAACTCCCCAGGGGAGCCTTTACGCAGCCCCACATGCAACTGGACCCTCCGGGTTCGCTGTTTCCGAGCATCCCTAAACATAGCGCTAGCCGGCATCGAAGACGACTGAAAAATCAGGCCCCAGGAAATGCGTTCCGAGCCCTTTTCGCCCATCCAAAAGTGCCCCCAAAGGAAGGCTTTGGGTACAAGTGAACTCCCCAGGGGAGCCTTTACGCAGCCCCACATGCAACTGGACCCTCCGGGTTCGCTGTTTCCGAGCATCCCTAAACATAGCCCTAGCCGGCATCGATGACGACTGAAAAATCTGGCCCCAGGAAATGCGTTGCGAGCCCTTTTCGCTTATCAAAAAGTTCAACCAAAGGAAGGCTTTGGGTACAAGAGAACTCCCCAGGGGAGCCTTTACGCAGCCCCACATGCAACTGGACCCTTCGGGTTCGATTTTTCCAAGCAACCCTAAATATATTCCTAGTCGGCATAGGAGAAGACTGAAAACCCGGGCCCCAGAAAACGCGTTGCAAGCCCCTTTGGACCATCCCAAAGTGTCACCAAAGGAAGGCTTTGGGTACAAGAGAACTCCCCAGGGGAGCCTTTACGCAGCCCCACATGCAACTGGACCCTCTGGGTTCGCTGTTTCCGAGCATCCCTAAACATAGCCCTAGCCGGCATCGATGACGACTGAAAAATCAGGCCCCAGGAATTGCGTTGCGAGCCCTTTTCGCCCATCCAAAAGTGCCCCCAAAGGAAGGCTTTGGGTACAAGTGAACTCCCCAGGGGAGCCTTTACGCAGCCCCACATGCAACTGGACCCTCCGGGTTCGCTGTTTCCGAGCATCCCTAAACATAGACCTAGCCGGCATCGAAGACGACTGAAAAATCAGGCCCCAGGAAATGCGTTGCAAGACCTTTTCGCCCATCCAAAAGTGCCCCCAAAGGAAGGCTTTGGGTACAAGTGAACTCCCCAGGGGAGCCTTTACGCAGCCCCACATGCAACTGGACCCTCCGGGTTCGCTGTTTCCGAGCATCCCTAAACATAGCGCTAGCCGGCATCGAAGACGACTGAAAAATCAGGCCCCAGGAAATGCGTTCCGAGCCCTTTTCGCCCATCCAAAAGTGCCCCCAAAGGAAGGCTTTGGGTACAAGTGAACTCCCCAGGGGAGCCTTTACGCAGCCCCACATGCAACTGGACCCTCCGGGTTCGCTGTTTCCGAGCATCCCTAAAAATAGCCCTAGCCGGCATCGATGACGACTGAAAAATCTGGCCCCAGGAAATGCGTTGCGAGCCCTTTTCGCTTATCAAAAAGTTCAACCAAAGGAAGGCTTTGGGTACAAGAGAACTCCCCAGGGGAGCCTTTACGCAGCCCCACATGCAACTGGACCCTCCGGTTTCGCTGTTCCTGAGCAAAACTAAACGTATCCCTAGCCGTCATCAAAGATGAGTGTAATATCAGGCCCCAGGAAATGCGTTGCAAGCCCCTTTGGACCATCCAAAAGTGTCACCAAAGGAAGGCTTTGGGTACAAGTGAACTCCCCAGGGGAGCCTTTACGCAGCCCCACATGCAACTGGACCCTCCGGGTTCGCTGTTTCCGAGCATCCCTAAACATAACGCTAAACGGCATCGATGACGACTGAAAAATCAGGCCGCAGGAAATGCGTTCCGAGCCCTTTTCACCCATCCAAAAGTGCCCCCAAAGGAAGGCTTTGGGTACAAGAGAACTCCCCAGGGGAGCCTTTACGCAGCCCCACATGCAACTGGACCCTCCGGGTTCGATTTTTCCGAGCAACGCTAAATATATCACTAGCCGGCATGGGAGAAGACTGAAAACCCGGGCCCCAGAAAACGAGATGCAAGACCCTTTGGACCATCGAAAAATGTCACCAAAGGAAGGCTTTGGGTACAAGTGAACTCCCCAGGGGAGCCTTTATGCAGCCCCACATGCAACTGGATCCTCCGCGTTCGCTGTTTCCGAGCATCCGTAAACAAATCGCTGGCCGGCATCGATGACGACTGAAAAATCAGGCCCCAGGAAATGCGTTCCGAGTCCCTTTGGACCATCCCGAAGTGTCACCAAAGGAAGGCTTTGGGTACAAGTGAACTCCCCAGGGGAGCCTTTACGCAGCCCCACATGCAACTGGACCCTCCGGGTCCGCTGTTTCCGAGCATCCCTAAACCTAGCGCTAGCCGGCATCGATGACGACTGAAAAATCAGGCCCCAGGAAATGCGTTGCGAGCCCTATTCACCCATCCAAAAGTGCCCCCAAAGGAAGGCTTTGGGTACAAGAGAACTGCCCAGGGGAGCCTTTACGCAGCCCCACATGCAACTGGACCCTCCGGGTTCGCTGTTTCTCAGCATCCCTAAACATATCCCTACCCGGCATCGAAGACGACTGAAAAATCAGGCCCCAGGAAATGCGTTTCGAGCCGTTTTCGCCCATCCAAAAGTGCCCCCAAAGGAAGGCTTTGGGTACAAGTGAACTCCAAAGCGGAGCCTTTACGCAGCCCCATATGCAACTGGACCGTCCGGGTTCGCTGTTTCCGAGCAACGCTAAATATATCACTAGTCGGCATGGGAGAAGACTGAAATCCCGGGCCCTAGAAAATGCATTGCAAGCCCCTTTGGACCATCGAAAAGTGCCCCCAAAGGAAGGCTTTGGGTACATCAGAAGTTCCCAGGGGAGCCTTTACGCAGCCCCACATGCAACTGGACCCTCCGGGTTCGCTGTTTCCGAGCATCCCTAAACATATCGCTAGCTGACATCGAAGACGACTGAAAAATCAGGCCCCAGGAAATGCGTTACAAGCCCCATTCGCCCATCCAAAAGTGCCCCCAAAGGAAGTCTTTGGGTACAAGTGAACTCCAGAGGGGAGCCTTTACGCAGCCCCACATGCAACTGGACCCTCCGGGTTCGCTGTTTCCGAGCAACGCTAAATATATCACTAGCCGGCATGGGAGAAGACTGAAAACCCGGGCCCCAGAAAACGTGTTGCAAGCCCCTTTGGACCATCCAAAAGTGTCACCAAATGAAGGCTTTGGGTACATCAGAAGTTCCCAGGGGAGCCTTTACGCAGCCCCATATGCAACTGGACCCTCCGGGTTCGCTGTTTCCGAGCAACCCTAAACATATCCCTAGCAGTCATCGGAGACGACAGAAAAATCAGACCCCATGAAATGCGTTGCGAACCCCTTTGGACCATCCAAAAGTGTCACTAAAGGAAGGCTTTTGGTACAAGTGAACTCCCCAGGGGAGCCTTTACGCAGCCCCACATGCAACTGGACCCTCCGGGTTCGCTGTTTCCGAGCATCCCTAAACATAGCCCTAGCCGGCATTGATGACGACTGAAAAATCAGGCCCCAGGAAATGCGTTACAAGCCCCATTCGCCCATCCAAACTTGCCCCCAAAGGAAGGCTTTGCTTACAATTGAACTCCCCAGGGGAGCCTTTACGTAGCGCCACATGCAACTGGACCCTCCGGGTTCGCTGTTTCCGAGCATCCCTAAACATAGCCCTAGCCGGCATAGAAGACGACTGAAAAATCAGGCCCCAGGAAATGCGTTGCAAGCCCTTTTCGCCCATCCAAAAGTGCCCCCAAAGGAAGGCTTTGGGTACAAGAGAACGCCCCAGGGGAGCCTTTACGCAGCGCCACATGCAACTGGACCCTCCGGGTTCGATTTTTCTGAACAACCCTAAATATATCCCTAGCCGGCATAGGAGAGGACTGAAAAGTCGTGCCCCAGAAAACGCGTTGCAAGCCCCTTTGGACCATTCCAAAGTGTCACCAAAGGAAGGCTTTGGGTACAAGTGAACTCCCCAGGGGAGCCTTTACGCAGCCCCACATGCAACTGGACCCTCCGGGTTCGCTGTTTCCGAGCATCCCTAAACATAGCGCTAGCCGGCATCGATGACGACTGAAAAATCAGGCCCCAGGAAATGCGTTACAAGCCCCATTCGCCCATCCAAAAGTGCCCCCAAAGGAAGGCTTTGGGTACAAGTGAACTCCCCAGGGGAGCCTTTACGCAGCCCCACATGCAACTGGACCCTCCGGGTTCGCTGTTTCCGAGCAACGCTAAATATATCACTAGCCGGCATGTGAGAAGACTGAAAACCCGGGCCCCAGAAAACGCGTTGCAAGCCCCTTTGGACCATCCAAATGTGTCACCAAAGGAAGGCTTTGGGTACATCAGAAGTTCCCAGGGGAGCCTTTACGCAGCCCCATATGGAACTGGACCGTCCGGGTTCGCTGTTTCCGAGCAACCCTAAACATAACCCTAGCAGTCATCGGAGACGACTGAAAAATCAGACCCCATGAAATGCGTTGCGAACCCCTTTGGACCATCCAAAACTGTCACTAAAGGAAGGCTTTGGGTACAAGTGAACTCCCCAGGGGAGCCTTTATGCAGCCCCACATGCAACTGGACCCTCCGGGTTCGCTGTTTCCGAGCAACGCTAAATATATCACTAGCCGGCATGTGAGAAGACTGAAAACCCGGGCCCCAGAAAACACGTTGCAAGCCCCTTTGGACCATCCCAAAGTGTCACCAAATGAAGGCTTTGGGTACAAGTGAACTCCCCAGGGGAGCCTTTACGCAGCCCCACATGCAACTGGACCCTCCGGGTTCGCTGTTCATGAGCAAACCTAAACGTAGCCCTAGCCCTCATCGGAGACGAGTGAAAAATCAGTCCCCACGAAAGGAGTTGCGAGCCCCTTTGGTCCATCCAAAAGTGCCCCCAAAGGAATGCTTTGGGTACATCTGAAGTTCCCAGGGGAGCCTTTACGTAGCCCCATATGCAACTGGACCCTCCGGGTTCGCTGTTTCCGAGCATCCCTAAACATAGCCCTAGCCGGCATAGAAGACGACTGAAAAATCAGGCCCCAGGAAATGCGTTGCGAGCCCTTTTCGCCCATGCAAAAGTGCCCCCAAAGGAAGGCTTTGGGTACAAGAGAACTCCCCAGGGGAGCCTTTACGCAGCCCCACATGCAACTGGACCCTTCGGGTTCGATTTTTCTGAGCAACCCTAAACATAGCCCTAGCCGGCATGGAAGAAGACTGAAAAATCAGGCCCCAGAAAACGCGTTGCAAGCCCCTTTGGACCATTCCAATGTGTCACCAAAGGAAGGCTTTTGGTACAAGTGAACTCCTCAGGGGAGCCTTTACGCAGCCCCACATGCAACTGGAACCTCCGGGTTCGCTGTTTCCGAGCATCCCTAAACATAGCGCTAACCGGCATCGATGACGACTGAAAAATAAGGCCCCAGGAAATGCGTTCCGAGCCCTTTTCGCCCATCGAAAAGTGCCCCCAAAGGAAGGCTTTGGGTACAAGTGAACTCCCCAGGGGAGCCTTTACGGAGCCCCACATGCAACTGGACCCTCCGCGTTCGCTGTTCCTGAGCAAACCTAAACGTAGCCCTAGCCGTCATTGGAGACGAGTGAAAAATCAGGCCCCAGGAAATACGTTGCAAGCCCCTTTGGACCATCCAAAAGTGTCACCAAAGGAAGGCTTTGGGTACAAGTGAACTCCCCAGGGGAGCCTTTACGCAGCCCCACATGCAACTGGACCCTCCGGGTTCGCTGTTTCCGAGCATCCCTAAACATAGCGCTAGCCGGCATCGAAGACGACTTAAAAATCAGGCCGCAGGAAATGCGTTGCAAGCCCTTTTCGCCCATCCAAAAGTGCCCCCAAAGGAAGGCTTTGGGTACAAGTGAACTCCCCAGGGGAGCCATTACGCAGCCCCACATGCAACTGGACCGTCCGGGTTCGCTGTTCCTGAGCATCCCTAAACATAGCCCTAGCCGGCATCGATGACGACTGAAAAATCAGGCCCCGGGAAATGCGTTCCGAGCCCTTTTCGCCCATCCAAAAGTGCAACCAAAGGAAGGCTTTGGGTACAAGTGAACTCCCCAGGGGAGCCTTTACGCAGCCCCACATGCAACTGGACCCTCCGGGTTCGATTTTTCCGAGCAACGCGAAATATATCCCTAGCCGGCATGGGAGAAGACTGAAAACCCGCGCCCCAGAAAACGCGTTGCAAGCCCCTTTGGACCATCCAAAAGTGTCACCAAATGAAGGCTTTGGGTACAAGTGAACTCCCCAGGGGTGCCTTTACGCAGCCCCACATGCAACTGGACCCTCCGCGTTCACTGTTTCCGAGCATCCCTAAGCAAACCCTACCCGGCATCGATGACAACTGAAAAATCAGGCCCCAGGAAATGCGTTACGAGCCCTTTTCACCCATCCAAAAGTGCCCCCAAAGGAAGGCTTTGGGTACAAGTGAACTCCCCAGGGGAGCCTTTACGCAGCCCCATATGCAACTGGACCCTCCGGTGACGCTGTTTCCAAGCAACCATAAACATAGCCCTAGCAGTCATCGGAGACGAGTGAAAAATCAGGCCCCAGGAAATGCGTTGCGAGCCCCTTTGGACCATCCAAAAGTGTCACCAAAGGAAGGCTTTGGGTACAAGTGAACTGCCCAGGGGAGCCTTTACGCAGCCCCACATGCAACTGGACCCTCCGGGTTCGCTGTTTCTGAGCATCCCTAAACATAGCCCTAGCCGGCATCGAATACGACTGAAAAATAAGGCCCCAGGAAATGCGTTGCAAGCCCTTTTCGCCCATCCAAAAGTGCCCCCAAAGGAAGGCTTTGGATACAAGTGAACTCCCCAGGGGAGCCTTTACGCAGCCCCACATGCAACTGGACCATCCGCGTTCGCTGTTTCCGAGCATCCCTAAACGTAGCCCTAGCCGTCTTCGGAGACGACTGAAAAGTCAGACCCCAGGAAATGCGTTGCGAGCCCTTTTCGCCAACCAAAAGTGCCCCCAAAGGAAGGCTTTGGATACAAGTGAACTCCCCAGGGGAGCCTTTACGCAGCCCCACATGCAACTGGACCCTCCGGGTTCGATTTTTCCGAGCAACGCTAAATATATCACTAGCCGGCATGGGAGAATACTGAAAACCCGGGACCCAGAAAACGCGTTGCAAGCCCCTTTGGACCATCCCAAAGTGTCACCAAAGGAAGGCTTTGGGTACAAGTGAACTCCCCAGGGGAGCCTTTACGCAGCCCCACATGCAACTGGACCCTCCGGGTTCGCTGTTCCTGAGCATCCCTAAACATAGCCCTAGCCCGAATCGATGACGACTGAAAAATCAGACCCCAGGAAATGCGTTACATGCCCCATTCGCCCATCCAAAATTGCCCGCAAAGGAAGGCTTTGGGTACAAGAGAACTCCCCAGGGGAGCCTTTACGCAGCCCCACATGCAACTGGACCCTCCGGGTTCGCTGTTTCCGAGCATCTCTAAACATAGCCCTAGCCGTCATCGGAGACGACTGAAAAATCAGGCCCCAGGAAATGCATTGCGAGCCCTTTTCGCCCATCCAAAAGTGCCCCCAAAGGAAGGCTTTGGGTACAAGAGAACTCCCCAGGGGAGCCTTTACGCAGCCCCACATGCAACTGGACCCTTCGGGTTCGATTTTTCTGAGCAACCCTAAATATATCCCTAGCCGGCATGGGAGAAGACTGAAAAATCAGGCCCCAGAAAACGCATTGCAAGCCCCTTTGGACCATCCCAAAGTGTCACCAAAGGAAGGCTTTTGGTACAAGTGAACTCCTCAGGGGAGCCTTTACGCAGCCCCACATGCAACTGGACCCTCCGGGTTCGCTGTTTCCGAGCATCCCTAAACATAGCGCTAACCGGCATCGATGACGACTGAAAAATAAGGCCCCAGGAAATGCGTTCCGAGCCCTTTTCGCCCATCCAAAAGTGCCCCCAAAGGAAGGCTTTGGGTACAAGTGAACTCCCCAGCGGAGCCTTTACGGAGCCCCACATGCAACTGGACCCTCCGGGTTCGCTGTTCCTGAGCAAACCTAAACGTAGCCCTAGCCGTCATTGGAGACGAGTGAAAAATCAGGCCCCAGGAAATATGTTGCAAGCCCCTTTGGACCATCCAAAAGTGCCCCCAAAGGAAGGCTTTGGGTACATCTGAAGTTCCCAGGGGAGCCTTTACACAGCCCCATATGCAACTGGACCCTTTGGGTTCGCTGTTTCCAAGCAAATCTAAACATAGCCCTAGGAGTCATCGGAGACGAGTGAAAAATCAAACCCAGGAAATGCGTTCCGAGCCCCTTTGGACCATCCAAAAGTGTCACCAAAGGAAGGCTTTGGGTACAAGTGAACTCCCCAGGGGAGCCTTTACGCAGCCCCACATGCAACTGGACCCTCCGGGTTCGCTGTTTCCGAGCATCCCTAAACATAGCGCTAGCCGGCATCGAAGACGACTGAAAAATCAGTCCCCAGGAAATGCGTTGCAAGCCCTTTTCGCCCATCCAAATGTGCCCCCAAAGGAAGGCTTTGGGTACAAGTGAACTCCCCAGGGGAGCCTTTACGCAGCCCCACATGCAACTGGACCCTTCGGGTTCGATTTTTCTGAGCAACCCTAAATATATCCCTAGCCGGCATGGGAGAATACTGAAAACCCGGGCCCCAGAAAATGCGTAGCAAGCCCCTTTGGACCATCCAAAAGTGTCACCAAAGGAAGGCTTTGGGTAAAAGAGAACTCCCCAGGGGAGCCTTTACGCAGCCCCACATGAAACTGGACCCTCCGGTTTCGCTGTTCATGAGCAAACCTAAACGTAGCCCTAGCCGTCATCGGAGACGAGTGAAAAATCAGGCCCCAGGAAATGCGTTCCTAGCCCCTTTGGACCATGCAAAAGTGCCCCCAAAAGAAGGCATTGGGTACAAGTGAACTCCCCAGGGGAGCCTTTACGCAGCCCCACATGCAACTGGACCCTCCGGATTCGCTGTTTCCGAGCATCCCTAAACATAGCCCTAGCCGGCATCGAAGACGACTGAAAAATCAGGCCCCAGGAAATGCGTTGCAAGCCCTTTTCGCCCATCGATAAGTGCCCCCAAAGGAAGGCTTTGGGTACAAGTGAACTCCCCAGCGGAGCCTTTACGCAGCCTCACATGCAACTGGACCCTCCGGGTTCGCTGTTTCCGAGCATGCCTAAACATAGCCCTAGCCGTCATCGGAGACGAGTGAAAAATCAGGCCCCAGGAAATGCGTTGCGAACCCGTTTAGACCATCCAAAAGAGCCCCCAAAGGAAGGCTTTGGGTACAAGTGAACTCCCCAGGGGAGCCTTTACGCAGCCCCACATGCAACTGGACCCTCCGGGTTCGCTGTTTCCAGGCATCCCTAAACATAGCCCTTGCCGGCATAGATGACGACTGAAAAATAAGGCCCCAGGAAATGCGTTCCGAGCCCTTTTCGCCCATCCAAAAGTGCAACCAAAGGAAGGCTTTGGGTACAAGTGAACTCCCCAGGGGAGCCTTTACGCAGCCCCACATGCAACTGGACCCTCCGGGTTCGCTGTTCCTGAGCAAACCTAAACGTATCCCTAGCCGTCATTGGAGACGAGTGAAAAATCAGGCCCCAGGAAATGCGTTGTGAGCCCCTTTCGACCATCCAAAAGTGCCCCCAAAGGAAGGCTTTGGATACAAGTGAACTCCCCAGGGGAGCCTTTACGCAGCCCCACATGCAACTAAACCCTCCGGGTTCGATTTTTCCGAGCAACGCGAAATATATCCCTAGCCGGCATGGGAGAAGACTGAAAACCCGGGACCCAGAAAACGCGTTGCAAGCCCCTTTGGACCATCCCAAAGTGTCACCAAAGGAAGGCTTTGGGTACAAGTGAACTCCCCAGGGGAGCCTTTACGCAGCCCCACATGCAACTGGACCCTCCGGGTTCGCTGTTCCTGAGCATCCCTAAACATAGCCCTAGCCCGAATCGATGACGACTGAAAAATCAGACCCCAGGAAATGCGTTACAAGCCCCATTCGCCCATCCAAAATTGCCCGCAAAGGAAGGCTTTGGGTACAAGTGAACTCCCCAGGGGAGCCTTTACGCAGCCCCACATGCAACTGGACCCTCCGGGTTCGCTGTTTCCGAGCATCTCTAAACATAGCCCTAGCCGTCATCGGAGACGACTGAAAAATCAGGCACCAGGAAATGCATTGCGAGCCCTTTTCGCCCATCCAAAAGTGCCCCCAAAGGAAGGCTTTGGGTACAAGAGAACTCCCCAGGGGAGCCTTTACGCAGCCCCACATGCAACTGGACCCTTCGGGTTCGATTTTTCTGAGCAACCCTAAATATATCCCTAGCCGGCATGGGAGAAGACTGAAAAATCAGGCCCCAGAAAACGCATTGCAAGCCCCTTTGGACCATCCCAAAGTGTCACCAAAGGAAGGCTTTTGGTACAAGTGAACTCCTCAGGGGAGCCTTTACGCAGCCCCACATGCAACTGGACCCTCCGGGTTCGCTGTTTCCGAGCATCCCTAAACATAGCGCTAACCGGCATCGATGACGACTGAAAAATAAGGCCCCAGGAAATGCGTTCCGAGCCCTTTTCGCCCATCCAAAAGTGCCCCCAAAGGAAGGCTTTGGGTACAAGTGAACTCCCCAGGGGAGCCTTTACGGAGCCCCACATGCAACTGGACCCTCCGGGTTCGCTGTTCCTGAGCAAACCTAAACGTAGCCCTAGCCGTCATTGGAGACGAGTGAAAAATCAGGCCCCAGGAAATACGTTGCAAGCCCCTTTGGACCATGCAAAAGTGCCCCCAAAGGAAGGCTTTGGGTACATCTGAAGTTCCCAGGGGAGCCTTTACACAGCCCCATATGCAACTGGACCCTTTGGGTTCGCTGTTTCCAAGCAACTCTAAACATAGCCCTAGGAGTCATCGGAGACGAGTGAAAAATCAAACCCAGGAAATGCGTTCCGAGCCCCTTTGGACCATCCAAAAGTGTCACCAAAGGAAGGCTTTGGGTACAAGTGAACTCCCCAGGGGAGCCTTTACGCAGCCCCACATGCAACTGGACCCTCCGGGTTCGCTGTTTCCGAGCATCCCTAAACATAGCGCTAGCCGGCATCGAAGACGACTGAAAAATCAGTCCCCAGGAAATGCGTTGCAAGCCCTTTTCGCCCATCCAAATGTGCCCCCAAAGGAAGGCTTTGGGTACAAGTGAACTCCCCAGGGGAGCCTTTACGCAGCCCCACATGCAACTGGACCCTTCGGGTTCGATTTTTCTGAGCAACCCTAAATATATCCCTAGCCGGCATGGGAGAATACTGAAAACCCGGGCCCCAGAAAATGCGTAGCAAGCCCCTTTGGACCATCCAAAAGTGTCACCAAAGGAAGGCTTTGGGTAAAAGAGAACTCCCCAGGGGAGCCTTTACGCAGCCCCACATGAAACTGGACCCTCCGGTTTCGCTGTTCATGAGCAAACCTAAACGTAGCCCTAGCCGTCATCGGAGACGAGTGAAAAATCAGGCCCCAGGAAATGCGTTCCTAGCCCCTTTGGACCATGCAAAAGTGCCCCCAAAAGAAGGCATTGGGTACAAGTGAACTCCCCAGGGGAGCCTTTACGCAGCCCCACATGCAACTGGACCCTCCGGATTCGCTGTTTCCGAGCATCCCTAAACATAGCCCTAGCCGGCATCGAAGACGACTGAAAAATCAGGCCCCAGGAAATGCGTTGCAAGCCCTTTTCGCCCATCGATAAGTGCCCCCAAAGGAAGGCTTTGGGTACAAGTGAACTCACCAGCGGAGCCTTTACGCAGCCTCACATGCAACTGGACCCTCCGGGTTCGCTGTTTCCGAGCATGCCTAAACATAGCCCTAGCCGTCATCGGAGACGAGTGAAAAATCAGGCCCCAGGAAATGCGTTGCGAACCCGTTTGGACCATCCAAAAGAGCCCCCAAAGGAAGGCTTTGGGTACAAGTGAACTCCCCAGGGGAGCCTTTACGCAGCCCCACATGCAACTGGACCCTCCGGGTTCGATTTTTCTGAGCAACGCTAAATATATCACTAGAAAGCATGGGAGAAGACTGAAAACCCGGGCCCCAGAAAACGCGTTGCAAGCCCCTTTGGACCATCCAAAAGTGTCACCAAAGGAAGGCTTTGGGTACAAGAGAACTCCCCAGGGGAGCCTTTACGCAGCCCCACATGCAACTGGACCCTCCGGGTTCGCTGTTTCTGAGCATCCCTAACCATAGCCCTAGCCGGCATCGAAGACGACTGAAAAATCAGGCCCCAGGAAATGCGTTGCGAGCCCCTTTGGACCATCCAAAAGTGCCCCCAAAGGAAGGCTTTGGGTACATCTGAAGTTCCCAGGGGAGTCTTTACGCAGCCCCATATGCAACTGGACCCTCCGGGTTCACTGTTCCTGAGCAAACCTAAACGTAGCCCTAGCCGTCATCGGAGACGCCTGAAAAATCAGGCCCCAGGAAATGAGTTACGAGCCCTTTTCGCCCATCCAAAAGTGCCCCCAAAGGAAGGCTTTGGGTACAAGTGAAGTCCCCAGGGGAGCCTTTACGCAGCCCCACATGCAACTGGACCCTCCGGGTTCGCTGTTTCCGAGCATCCCTAAACATAGCGCTAGCCGGCATCGATGACGACTGAAAAATCAGGCCCCAGGAAAAGGGATACGAGCCCTTTTCGCCCATCTAAAAGTGCCCCCAAAGGAAGGCTTTGGGTACAAGAGAACTCCCCAGGGGAGCCTTTACGCAGCCCCACATGCAACTGGACCCTCCGGGTTCGCTGTTTCCGAGCAACGCTAAATATATCACTAGCCGGCATGGGAGAAGACTGAAAACCCGGGCCCCAGAAAACGAGATGCAAGCCCCTTTGGACCATCCAAAAGTGTCACCAAAGGAAGGCTTTGGGGACATCAGAAGTTCCCAGGGGAGCCTTTACGCAGCCCCACATGCAACTGGACCCTCCGGGTTCGCTATTTCTGAGCATCCCTAAATATATCCCTAGCCGGCATGGGAGAAGACTGAAAAATCAGGCCCCATGAAATGAGTTGCGAACCCCTTTGGACCATCCAAAAGTGTCACCAAAGGAAGGCTTTGGGTACAAGTGAACTCCCCAGGGGAGCCTTTACGCAGCCCCACATGCAACTGGACCGTCCGGGTTCGCTGTTACCGAGCAACCCTAAACGTAGCCCAAGCCGGCATCGATGATGACTGAAAAATCAGGCCCCAGAAAATGCGTTGCAAGCCCCTTTGGACCATCCCAAAGTGTCACCAAAGGAAGGCTTTGGGTACAAGTGAACTCCCCAGGGGAGCCTTTACGCAGCCCCACATGCAACTGGACCCTCCGGGTTCGCTGTTTCCGAGCATCCCTAAACATAGCCCTAACCGGCATCTAAGACGACTGAAAAATCAGTTCCCAGGAAATGCGTTGCGAGCCCTTTTCGCCCATGCAAAAGTGCCCCCAAAGGAAGGCTTTGGGTACAAGAGAACTCCCCAGGGGAGCCTTTACGCAGCCCCACATGAAACTGGACCCTCCGGTTTCGCTGTTCATGAGCAAACCTAAACGTAGCCCTAGCCGTCATCGGAGACGAGTGAAAAATCAGGCCCCAGGAAATGCGTTCCTAGCCCCTTTGGACCATGCAAAAGTGCCCCCAAAAGAAGGCATTGGGTACAAGTGAACTCCCCAGGGGAGCCTTTACGCAGCCCCACATGCAACTGGACCCTCCGGATTCGCTGTTTCCGAGCATCCCTAAACATATCCCTAGCCGGCATCGAAGACGAGTGAAAAATCAGGCCCCAGGAAATGCGTTGCAAGCCCTTTTCGCCCATCGATAAGTGCCCCCAAAGGAAGGCTTTGGGTACAAGTGAACTCCCCAGCGGAGCCTTTACGCAGCCTCACATGCAACTGGACCCTCCGGGTTCGCTGTTTCCGAGCATGCCTAAACATAGCCCTAGCCGTCATCGGAGACGAGTGAAAAATCAGGCCCCAGGAAATG
The DNA here is from genome assembly GCF_047663525.1 of Anas platyrhynchos. Classification (NCBI taxonomy): domain Eukaryota; kingdom Metazoa; phylum Chordata; class Aves; order Anseriformes; family Anatidae; genus Anas; species Anas platyrhynchos. The sequence goes on from NC_092602.1 coordinate 16,341,247, forward strand.
CGTTGCGAACCCGTTTGGACCATCCCAAAGTGTCACCAAATGAAGGCTTTGGGTACAAGTGAACTCCCCAGGGGAGCCTTTACGCAGCCCCACATGCAACTGGACCCTCCGGGTTCGATTTTTCTGAGCAACGCTAAATATATCACTAGCCGGCATGGGAGAAGACTGAAAACCCGGGCCCCAGAAAACGCGTTGCAAGCCCCTTTGCACCATCCAAAAGTGTCACCAAAGGAAGGCTTTGGGTACAAGAGAACTCCCCAGGGGAGCCTTTACACAGCCCCACATGCAACTGGACCCTCCGGGTTCGCTGTTTCTGAGCATCCCTAACCATAGCCCTAGCCGGCATCGAAGACGACTGAAAAATCAGGCCCCAGGAAATGCGTTGCGAGCCCCTTTGGACCATCCAAAAGTGCCCCCAAAGGAAGGCTTTGGGTACATCTGAAGTTCCCAGGGGAGTCTTTACGCAGCCCCATATGCAACTGGACCCTCCGGGTTCACTGTTCCTGAGCAAACCTAAACGTAGCCCTAGCCGTCATCGGAGACGCCTGAAAAATCAGGCCCCAGGAAATGAGTTACGAGCCCTTTTCGCCCATCCAAAAGTGCCCCCAAAGGAAGGCTTTGGGTACAAGTGAAGTCCCCAGGGGAGCCTTTACGCAGCCCCACATGCAACTGGACCCTCCGGGTTCGCTGTTTCCGAGCATCCCTAAACATAGCGCTAGCCGGCATCGATGACGACTGAAAAATCAGGCCCCAGGAAAAGGGATACGAGCCCTTTTCGCCCATCTAAAAGTGCCCCCAAAGGAAGGCTTTGGGTACAAGAGAACTCCCCAGGGGAGCCTTTACGCAGCCCCACATGCAACTGGACCGTCCGGGTTCGCTGTTTCCGAGCAACGCTAAATATATCACTAGCCGGCATAGGAGAAGTCTGAAAACCCGGGCCCCAGAAAACGAGATGCAAGCCCCTTTGGACCATCCAAAAGTGTCACCAAAGGAAGGCTTTGGGGACATCAGAAGTTCCCAGGGGAGCCTTTACGCAGCCCCACATGCAACTGGACCCTCCGGGTTCGCTATTTCTGAGCATCCCTAAATATATCCCTAGCCGGCATGGGAGAAGACTGAAAAATCAGGCCCCATGAAATGAGTTGCGAACCCCTTTAGACCATCCAAAAGTGTCACCAAAGGAAGGCTTTGGGTACAAGTGAACTCCCCAGGGGAGCCTTTACGCAGCCCCACATGCAACTGGACCGTCCGGGTTCGCTGTTACCGAGCAACCCTAAACGTAGCCCAAGCCGGCATCGATGATGACTGAAAAATCAGGCCCCAGAAAATGCGTTGCAAGCCCCTTTGGACCATCCCAAAGTGTCACCAAAGGAAGGCTTTGGGTACAAGTGAACTCCCCAGGGGAGCCTTTACGCAGCCCCACATGCAACTGGACCCTCCGGGTTCGCTGTTTCCGAGCATCCCTAAACATAGCCCTAACCGGCATCTAAGACGACTGAAAAATCAGTTCCCAGGAAATGCGTTGCGAGCCCTTTTCGCCCATGCAAAAGTGCCCCCAAAGGAAGGCTTTGGGTACAAGAGAACTCCCCAGGGGAGCCTTTACGCAGCCCCACATGAAACTGGACCCTCCGGTTTCGCTGTTCATGAGCAAACCTAAACGTAGCCCTAGCCGTCATCGGAGACGAGTGAAAAATCAGGCCCCAGGAAATGCGTTCCTAGCCCCTTTGGACCATGCAAAAGTGCCCCCAAAAGAAGGCATTGGGTACAAGTGAACTCCCCAGGGGAGCCTTTACGCAGCCCCACATGCAACTGGACCCTCCGGATTCGCTGTTTCCGAGCATCCCTAAACATAGCCCTAGCCGGCATCGAAGACGAGTGAAAAATCAGGCCCCAGGAAATGCGTTGCAAGCCCTTTTCGCCCATCGATAAGTGCCCCCAAAGGAAGGCTTTGGGTACAAGTGAACTCCCCAGCGGAGCCTTTACGCAGCCTCACATGCAACTGGACCCTCCGGGTTCGCTGTTTCCGAGCATGCCTAAACATAGCCCTAGCCGTCTTCGGAGACGAGTGAAAAATCAGGCCCCAGGAAATGCGTTGCGAACCCGTTTGGACCATCCAAAAGAGCCCCCAAAGGAAGGCTTTGGGTACAAGTGAACTCCCCAGGGGAGCCTTTACGCAGCCCCACATGCAACTGGACCCTCCGGGTTCGATTTTTCTGAGCAACGCTAAATATATCACTAGCCGGCATGGGAGAAGACTGAAAACCCGGGCCCCAGAAAACGCGTTGCAAGCCCCTTTGCACCATCCAAAAGTGTCACCAAAGGAAGGCTTTGGGTACAAGAGAACTCCCCAGGGGAGCCTTTACACAGCCCCACATGCAACTGGACCCTCCGGGTTCGCTGTTTCTGAGCATCCCTAACCATAGCCCTAGCCGGCATCGAAGACGACTGAAAAATCAGGCCCCAGGAAATGCGTTGCGAGCCCCTTTGGACCATCCAAAAGTGCCCCCAAAGGAAGGCTTTGGGTACATCTGAAGTTCCCAGGGGAGTCTTTACGCAGCCCCATATGCAACTGGACCCTCCGGGTTCACTGTTCCTGAGCAAACCTAAACGTAGCCCTAGCCGTCATCGGAGACGCCTGAAAAATCAGGCCCCAGGAAATGAGTTACGAGCCCTTTTCGCCCATCCAAAAGTGCCCCCAAAGGAAGGCTTTGGGTACAAGTGAAGTCCCCAGGGGAGCCTTTACGCAGCCCCACATGCAACTGGACCCTCCGGGTTCGCTGTTTCCGAGCATCCCTAAACATAGCGCTAGCCGGCATCGATGACGACTGAAAAATCAGGCCCCAGGAAAAGGGATACGAGCCCTTTTCGCCCATCTAAAAGTGCCCCCAAAGGAAGGCTTTGGGTACAAGAGAACTCCCCAGGGGAGCCTTTACGCAGCCCCACATGCAACTGGACCGTCCGGGTTCGCTGTTTCCGAGCAACGCTAAATATATCACTAGCCGGCATAGGAGAAGTCTGAAAACCCGGGCCCCAGAAAACGAGATGCAAGCCCCTTTGGACCATCCAAAAGTGTCACCAAAGGAAGGCTTTGGGGACATCAGAAGTTCCCAGGGGAGCCTTTACGCAGCCCCACATGCAACTGGACCCTCCGGGTTCGCTATTTCTGAGCATCCCTAAATATATCCCTAGCCGGCATGGGAGAAGACTGAAAAATCAGGCCCCATGAAATGAGTTGCGAACCCCTTTAGACCATCCAAAAGTGTCACCAAAGGAAGGCTTTGGGTACAAGTGAACTCCCCAGGGGAGCCTTTACGCAGCCCCACATGCAACTGGACCGTCCGGGTTCGCTGTTACCGAGCAACCCTAAACGTAGCCCAAGCCGGCATCGATGATGACTGAAAAATCAGGCCCCAGAAAATGCGTTGCAAGCCCCTTTGGACCATCCCAAAGTGTCACCAAAGGAAGGCTTTGGGTACAAGTGAACTCCCCAGGGGAGCCTTTACGCAGCCCCACATGCAACTGGACCCTCCGGGTTCGCTGTTTCCGAGCATCCCTAAACATAGCCCTAACCGGCATCTAAGACGACTGAAAAATCAGTTCCCAGGAAATGCGTTGCGAGCCCTTTTCGCCCATGCAAAAGTGCCCCCAAAGGAAGGCTTTGGGTACAAGAGAACTCCCCAGGGGAGCCTTTACGCAGCCCCACATGAAACTGGACCCTCCGGTTTCGCTGTTCATGAGCAAACCTAAACGTAGCCCTAGCCGTCATCGGAGACGAGTGAAAAATCAGGCCCCAGGAAATGCGTTCCTAGCCCCTTTGGACCATGCAAAAGTGCCCCCAAAAGAAGGCATTGGGTACAAGTGAACTCCCCAGGGGAGCCTTTACGCAGCCCCACATGCAACTGGACCCTCCGGATTCGCTGTTTCCGAGCATCCCTAAACATAGCCCTAGCCGGCATCGAAGACGAGTGAAAAATCAGGCCCCAGGAAATGCGTTGCAAGCCCTTTTCGCCCATCGATAAGTGCCCCCAAAGGAAGGCTTTGGGTACAAGTGAACTCCCCAGCGGAGCCTTTACGCAGCCTCACATGCAACTGGACCCTCCGGGTTCGCTGTTTCCGAGCATGCCTAAACATAGCCCTAGCCGTCTTCGGAGACGAGTGAAAAATCAGGCCCCAGGAAATGCGTTGCGAACCCGTTTGGACCATCCAAAAGAGCCCCCAAAGGAAGGCTTTGGGTACAAGTGAACTCCCCAGGGGAGCCTTTACGCAGCCCCACATGCAACTGGACCCTCCGGGTTCGCTGTTTCCGAGCATCCCTAAACATAGCCCTAACCGGCATCTAAGACGACTGAAAAATCAGTTCCCAGGAAATGCGTTGCGAGCCCTTTTCGCCCATGCAAAAGTGCCCCCAAAGGAAGGCTTTGGGTACAAGAGAACTCCCCAGGGGAGCCTTTACGCAGCCCCACATGCAACTGGACCGTCCGGGTTCGCTGTTCCAGAGCAAAATTAAACGTAGCCCTAGCCGTCATCGGAGACGAGTGAAAAATTAGGCCCCAGGAAATGCGTTGCGAACCCCTTTGGACCATCCAAAAGTGCCCCCAAAGGAAGGCTTTGGGTACAAGAGAACTCCCCAGGGGAGCCTTTACGCAGCCCCACATGCAACTAGACCCTCCGGGTTCGATTTTTCCGAGCAACGCTAAATATATCACTAGCCGGCATGGGAGAAGACTGAAAACCCGGGCCCCAGAAAACGCGTTGCAAGCCCCTTTGGACCATCCAAAAGTGTCACCAAATGAAGGCTTTCGGTAGAAGTGAACTCCCCAGGGGAGCCTTTACACTGCCCCACATTCAACTGGAACCTCCGGGTTCGCTGTTCATGAGCAAACCTAAACGTAGCCCTAGCCCTCATCGGAGACGAGTGAAAAATCAGGCCCCAGGAAATGCGTTCCGAGCCCCTTTTGACCATCCCAAAGTGCCCCCAAAGGAAGGCTTTGGGTACAAGTGAACTCCCCAGGGGAGCCTTTACGCAGCCCCACATGCAACTGGACCCTCCGGGTTCGCTGTTACCGAGCAACCCTAAACATAGCCCTAGCCGGCATCGAAGACGACTGAAAAATCAGGCCCCAGGAAACACGTTGCAAGCCCCTTTGGACCATCCAAAAGTGCCCCCAAAGGAAGGCTTTGGGTACAAGTGAACTCCCCAGGGGAGCCTTTACGCAGCCCCATATGCAACTGGACCCTCCGGGTTCGATTTTTCCAAGCAACCCTAAACATAACCCTAGCAGTCATCGGAGACGAGTGAAAAATCAGGCCCCAGGAAATGCGTTCCGAGCCCCTTTGGACCATCCAAAAGTGTCACCAAAGGAAGGCTTTGGGTACAAGTGAGCTCCCCAATGGAGCCTTTACGCAGCCCCACATGCAACTGGACCCTCCGGGTTCGCTGTTTCCGAGCAACGCTAAATATATCACTAGCTGGAATGGGAGAAGACTGAAAACCCGGGCCCCAGAAAACGAGTTGCAAGCCCCTTTGGACCATCCAAAATTGTCACCAAAGGAAGGCTTTGGGTACAAGTGAACTCCCCAGGGGAGCCTTTACACTGCCCCACATGCAACTGGACCCTCCGGGTTCGCTGTTCATGAGCAAACCTAAACGTAGCCCTAGCCGTCATCGGAGACGAGTGCAAAATCAGACCCAGGAAATGCGTTGCAAGCCCCTTTGGACCATCCAAAAGTGCCCCCAAAGGAAGGCTTTGGGTACATCTGAAGTTCCCAGGGGAGCCTTTACGCAGCCCCATATGCAACTGGACCCTCCGGATTCGATTTTTCCGAGCAACGCGAAATATATCACTAGCCGGCATAGGAGAAGACTGAAAACCCGGGCCCCAGAAAACGCGTTGCGAGCCCCTTTGGACCATCCAAAAGTGTCACCAAATGAAGGCTTTTGGTACAAGTGAACTCCCCAGGGGAGCCTTTACGCAGCCCCACATGCAACTGGACCCTCCGGGTTCGCTGTAACCGAGCAACCCTAAACATAGCCCTAGCAGTCATCGGAGACGAGTGAAAAATCAGACCCAGGAAATGCGTTCCGAGCCCCTTTGGACCATCCAAAAGTGTCACCAAAGGAAGGCTTTGGGTACAAGTGAACTCCCCAGGGGAGCCTTTACGCAGCCCCACATGCAACTGGACCGTCCGGGTTCGCTCTTACCGAGCATCCCTAAACATAGCCCTAACCGGCATCTAAGACGACTGAAAAATCAGGCCCCAGGAAATGCGTTGCGAGCCCTTTTCGCCCATCCAAAAGTGCCCCCAAAGGAAGGCTTTGGGTACAAGAGAACTCCCCAGGGGAGCCTTTACGCAGCCCCACATGCAACTGGACCCTCCGGGTTCGCTGTTCCTGAGCAAAACTAAACGTAGCCCTAGCCGTCATCGGAGACGAGTGAAAAATCAGGCCCCAGGAAATGCGTTGCGAACCCCTTTGGACCATCCAAAAGTGCCCCCAAAGGAAGGCTTTGGGTACAAGAGAACTCCCCAGGGGAGCCTTTACGCAGCCCCACATGCAACTAGACACTCCGGGTTCGATTTTTCCGAGCAACGCTAAATATATCACTAGCCGGCATGGGAGAAGACTGAAAACCCGGGCCCCAGAAAACGCGTCGCAAGCCCCTTTGGACCATCCAAAAGTGTCACCAAATGAAGGCTTTCGGTACAAGTGAACTCCCCAGGGGAGCCTTTACGCAGCCCCACTTGCAACTGGACCCTCCGGGTTCGCTGTTCATGAGCAAAACTAAACGTAGCCCTAGCCGCCATCTAAGACGTGTGAAAAATCAGGCCATAGTAAATGAGTTGCGAGCCCTTTTCGCCCATCCAAAAGTGCCCCCAAAGGAAGGCTTTGGGTACAAGAGAACTCCCAGGGGAGCCTTTACGCAGCCCCACATGCAACTGGACCCTCCGGGTTCGCTGTTCCTGAGCAAAACTAAACGTAGCCCTAGCCGTCATCGGAGACGAGTGAAATATCAGGCCCCAGAAAATTCGTTGCGAACCCCTTTGGACCATCCAAAAGTGCCCCCAAAGGAAGGCTTTGGGTACAAGAGAACTCCCCAGGGGAGCCTTTACACTGCCCCACATGCAACTGGACCCTCCGGTTTCGCTGTTCATGAGCAAACCTAAACGTAGCCCTAGCCGTCATCGGAGACGAGTGAAAAATCAGGCCCCAGGAAATGCGTTCCGAGCCCTTTTCGCCCATCCAAAAGTGCCCCCAAAGGAAGGCTTTGGGTACAAGAGAACTCCCCAGGGGAGCCTTTACGCAGCCCCACATGCAACTGTAACCTCCGGGTTCGCTGTTTCTGAGCATCCCTAAACATAGTCCTAACCGGCATCGAAGACGACTGAAAAATAAGGCCCCAGGAAATGTGTTGCGAGCCCTTTTCGCCCATCCAAAAGTGCCCCCAAAGGAAGGCTTTGGGTACAAGTGAACTCCCCAGGGGAGCCTTTACGCAGCCCCACATGCAACTGGACCCTCCGGGTTCGCTGTTTCCGAGCAACCATAAACATAGCCCTAGCAGTCATCGGAGACGAGTGAAAAATCAGGCCCCAGGAAATGCGTTGCGAGCCCCTTTGGACCATCCAAAAGTGTCACCAAAGGAAGGCTTTGGGTACAAGAGAACTCCCCAGGGGAGCCTTTACGCAGCCCCACATGCAACTGGACCCTCCAGGTTCGCTGTTTCTGAGCATCCCTAACCATAGCCCTAGCCGGCATAGGAGAAGTCTGAAAACCCGGGCCCCAGAAAACGAGATGCAAGCCCCTTTGGACCATCCAAAAGTGTCACCAAAGGAAGGCTTTGGGTACATCAGAAGTTCCCAGGGGAGCCTTTACGCAGCCCCATATGCAACTGGACCCTCCGTGTTCGCTGTTTCCGAGCAACCCTAAACATAACCCTAGCAGTCATTGGAGACGGCTGAAAAATCAGACCCCATGAAATGAGTTGCGAACCCCTTTGGACCATCCAAAACTGTCACCAAAGGAAGGCTTTGTGTACAAGTGAACTCCCCAGGGGAGCCTTTACGCAGCCCCACATGCAACTGGACCCTCCGGGTTCGCTGTTTCCGAGCATCCCTAAACATAGCCCTAGCCGTCATCGGAGACGACTGAAAAATCAGGCCCCAGGAAATGCGTTGCGAGCCCTTTTCGCCCATCCAAAAGTGCCCCCAAAGGAAGGCTTTGGGTACAAGAGACCTCCCCAGGGGAGCCTTTACGCAGCCCCACATGCAACTGTACCCTTCGGGTTCGTTTTTTCTGAGCAACCCTAAATATATCCCTAGCCCTCATGGGAGAAGACTGAAAAATCAGGCCCCAGAAAACGCGTTGCAAGCCCCTTTGGACCATCCCAAAGTGTCACCAAAGGAAGGCTTTTGGTACAAGTGAACTCCTCAGGGGAGCCTTTACGCAGCCCCACATGCAACTAAACCCTCCGGGTTCGATTTTTCCGAGCAACGCTAAATATATCACTAGCCGGCATGGGAGAAGACTGAAAACCCTGGCCCCAGAATACGCGTTGCAAGCCCCTTTGGACCATCCCAAAGTGTCACCAAATGAAGGCTTTGGGTACAAGTGAACTCCCCAGGGGTGCCTTTACGCAGCCCCACATGCAACTGGACCCTCCGGGTTCGCTGTTTCCGAGCATCCCTAAACAAAGCCCTACCCGGCATCGATGACGACTGAAAAATCAGGCCCCAGGAAATGCGTTACGAGCCCTTTTCACCCATCCAAAAGTGCCCCCAAAAGGAAGGCTTTGGGTACATCTGAAGTTCCCAGGGGAGCCTTTACGCAGCCCCATATGCAACTGGACCCTCCGGTTACGCTGTTTCCAAGCAACCCTAAACATAGCCCTAGCAGTCATCGGAGACGAGTGAAAAATCAGGCCCCAGGAAATGCGTTCCGAGCCCCTTTGGACCATCCAAAAGTGTCACCAAAGGAAGGCTTTGGGTACAAGTGAACTGCCCAGGGGAGCCTTTACGCAGCCCCACATGCAACTGGACCCTCCGGGTTCGCTGTTTCCGAGCAACCATAAACGTAGCCCTAGCAGTCATCGGAGACGAGTGAAAAATCAGGCCCCAGGAAATGCGTTGCTAGCCCCTTTGGACCATCCAAAAGTGTCACCAAAGGAAGGCTTTGGGTACAAGAGAACTCCCCAGGGGAGCCTTTACGCAGCCCCACATGCAACTGGACCCTCCAGGTTCGCTGTTTCTGAGCATCCATAACCATAGCCCTAGCCGGCATCGAAGACGACTGAAAAATCAGGCCCCAGGAAATGCGTTGCGAGCCCCTTTGGACCATCCAAAAGTGCCCCAAAGGAAGGCTTTGGGTACATCTGAAGTTCCCAGGGGAGTCTTTACGCAGCCCCATATGCAACTGGACCCTCCGGGTTCACTGTTCCTGAGCAAACCTAAACGTAGCCCTAGCCGTAATCGGAGACGCCTGAAAAATCAGGCCCCAGGAAATGAGTTACGAGCCCTTTTCGCCCATCCAAAAGTGCCCCCAAAGGAAGGCTTTGGGTACAAGTGAAGTCCCCAGGGGAGCCTTTACGCAGCCCCACATGCAACTGGACCCTCCGGGTTCGCTGTTTCCGAGCATCCCTAAACATAGCGCTAGCCGGCATCGATGACGACTGAAAAATCAGGCCCCAGGAAAAGGGATACGAGCCCTTTTCGCCCATCTAAAAGTGCCCCCAAAGGAAGGCTTTGGGTACAAGAGAACTCCCCAGGGGAGCCTTTACGCAGCCCCACATGCAACTGGACCGTCCGGGTTCGCTGTTTCCGAGCAACGCTAAATATATCACTAGCCGGCATAGGAGAAGTCTGAAAACCCGGGTCCCAGAAAACGAGATGCAAGCCCCTTTGGACCATCCAAAAGTGTCACCAAAGGAAGGCTTTGGGTACATCAGAAGTTCCCAGGGGAGCCTTTACGCAGCCCCATATGCAACTGGACCCTCCGTGTTCGCTGTTTCCGAGCAACCCTAAACATAACCCTAGCAGTCATTGGAGACGGCTGAAAAATCAGACCCCATGAAATGAGTTGCGAACCCCTTTGGACCATCCAAAACTGTCACCAAAGGAAGGCTTTGGGTACAAGTGAACTCCCCAGGGGAGCCTTTACGCAGCCCCACATGCAACTGGACCCTCCGGGTTCGCTGTTTCCGAGCATCCCTAAACATAGCCCTAACCGTCATCGGAGACGACTGAAAAATCAGGCCCCAGGAAATGCGTTGCGAGCCCTTTTCGCCCATCCAAAAGTGCCCCCAAAGGAAGGCTTTGGGTACAAGAGAACTCCCCAGGGGAGCCTTTACGCAGCCCCACATGCAACTGGACCCTCCGGGTTCGCTGTTTCCGAGCAACCCTAAATATATCCCTAGCCGGCATGGGAGAAGACTGAAAAATCAGGCCCCAGAAAACGCGTTGCAAGCCCCTTTGGACCATCCCAAAGTGTCACCAAAGGAAGGCTTTTGGTACAAGTGAACTCCTCAGGGGAGCCTTTACGCAGCCCCACATGCAACTGGACCCTCCGGTTTCGCTGTTCATGAGCAAACCTAAACGTAGCCCTAGCCGTCATCGGAGACGAGTGAAAAATCAGGCCCCAGGAAATGCGTTCCGAGCCTCTTTGGACCATGCAAAAGTGCCCCCAAAAGAAGGCATTGGGTACAAGTGAACTCCCCAGGGGAGCCTTTACGCAGCCCCACATGCAACTGGACCCTCCGGATTCGCTGTTTCCGAGCTTCCTAAACATAGCCCTAGCCGGCATCGAAGACGACTGAAAAATCAGGCCCCAGGAAATGCGTTGCAAGCCCTTTTCGCCCATCGATAAGTGCCCCCAAAGGAAGGCTTTGGGTACAAGTGAACTCCCCATGGGAGCCTTTACGCAGCCTCACATGCAACTGGACCCTCCGGGTTCGCTGTTTCCGAGCATGCCTAAACATAGCCCTAGCCGTCATCGGAGACGACTGAAAAATCAGGCCCCAGGAAATGCGTTGCGAACCCGTTTGGACCATCCAAAAGAGCCCCCAAAGGAAGGCTTTGGGTACAAGTGAACTCCCCAGGGGAGCCTTTACGCAGCCCCACATGCAACTGGACCCTCCGGGTTCGCTGTTCATGAGCAAACCTAAACGTAGCCCTAGCCGTCATCGGAGACGAGTGAAAAATCAGGCCCCAGGAAATGCGTTGCGAGCCCTTTTCACCCATCTAAAAGTGCCCCCAAAAGGAAGGCTTTGGGTACAAGTGAACTCCCCAGGGGAGACTTTACGCAGCCCCATATGCAACAGGACCCTCCGGGTTCGCTGTTTCCAAGCAACCCTAAACATAGCCCTAGCAGTCATCGGAGACGAGTGAAAAATCGGGCCCCAGGAAATGCGTTCCGAGCCCTTTTCGCCCATCCAAAAGTGCCCCCAAAGGAAGGCTTTGGGTACAAGTGAAGTCCCCAGGGGAGCCTTTACGCAGCCCCACATGCAACTGCACCCTCCGGGTTCGCTGTTTCTGAGCATCCCTAAACATAGCCCTAGCCGGCATCGAAGACGACTGAAAAATCAGGCCCCAGGAAACACGTTGCAAGCCCCTTTGGACCAACCCAAATTGTCACCAAAGGAAGGCTTTGGGTACAAGTGAACTCCCCAGGGGAGCCTTTACGCAGCCCCACATGCAACTGGACCCTCCGGGTTCGCTGTTCATGAGCAAATGTAAACATATCCCTAGCCGTCATCGGAGACGAGTGAAAAATCAGGCCCCAGGAAATGCGTTGCGAGCCCCTTTGGACCATCCAAAAGTGTCACCAAAGGAAGGCTTTGGGTACATCTGAAGTTCCCAGGGGAGTCTTTACGCAGCCCCACATGCAACTGGACCCTCCAGGTTCGCTGTTTACGAGCAACCATAAACGTAGCCCTAGCAGTCATCGGAGACGAGTGAAAAATCAGGCCCCAGGAAATGCGTTGCGAGCCCCTTTGGACCATCCAAAAGTGCCCCCAAAGGAAGGCTTTGGGTACAAGTGAACTCCCCAGGGGAGCCTTTATGCAGCCCCACATGCAACTGGACCCTCCGGGTTCGCTGTTTCTGAGCATCCCTAAACATAGCCCTAGCCGGCATGGAAGACGAGTGAAAAATCAGGCCCCAGGAAATGCGTTGCGAGCCCCTTTGGACCATCCAAAAGTGCCCCCAAAGGAAGGCTTTGGGTACATCTGAAGTTCCCAGGGGAGTCTTTACGCAGCCCCATATGCAACTGGACCCTCCGGGTTCACTGTTCCTGAGCAACACTAAACGTAGCCCTAGCCGTCATCAGAGACGCCTGAAAAATCAGGCCCCAGGAAATGAGTTACGAGCCCTTTTCGCCCATCCAAAAGTGACCCCAAAGGAAGGCTTTGGGTACAAGTGAAGTCCCCAGGGGAGCCTTTACGCAGCCCCACATGCAACTGGACCCTCCGGGTTCGCTGTTTCCGAGCATCCCTAAACATAGCGCTAGCCGGCATCGATGACGACTGAAAAATCAGGCCCCAGGAAAAGGGATACGAGCCCTTTTCGCCCATCTAAAAGTGCCCCCAAAGGAAGGCTTTGGGTACAAGAGAACTCCCCAGGGGAGCCTTTACGCAGCCCCACATGCAACTGGACCGTCCGGGTTCGCTGTTTCCGAGCAACGCTTAATATATCACTAGCCGGCATGGGAGAAGACTGAAAACCCGGGCCCCAGAAAACGAGATGCAAGCCCCTTTGGACCATCCAAAAGTGTCACCAAAGGAAGGCTTTGGGTACATCAGAAGTTCCCAGGGGAGCCTTTACGCAGCCCCACATGCAACTGGACCCTCCGGGTTCGCTGTTTCCGAGCATCCCTAAAAATAGCGCTAGCCGGCATCGATGACGACTGAAAAATCAGGCCCCAGGAAAAGGGATACGAGCCCTTTTCGCCCATCCAAAAGTGTCCCCAAAGGAAGGCTTTGGGTACAAGAGAACTCCCCAGGGGAGCCTTTACGCAGCCCCACATGCAACTGGACCCTCCGGGTTCGCTGTTTCCGAGCAACGCTTAATATATCACTAGCCGGCATGGGAGAAGACTGAAAACCCGGGCCCCAGGAAATGCGTTCCGAGCCCTTTTCGCCCATCCAAATGTGCCCCCAAAGGAAGGCTTTGGGTACAAGAGAACTCCCCAGGGGAGCCTTTACGCAGCCCCACATGCAACTGGACCCTCCGGGTTCGCTATTTCTGAGCATCCCTAAACATAACCCTAGCCGGCTTCGATGACGACTGAAAAATCAGGCCCCAGGAAATGCGTTACGAGCCCTTTTCGCACATCCAAAAGTGTCACCAAAGGAAGGCTTTGGGTACAAGTGAACTCCCCAGGGGAGCCTTTACGCAGCCCCACATGCAACTGGACCGTCCGGGTTCGCTGTTTCCGAGCAACGCTTAATATATCACTAGCCGGCATGGGAGAAGACTGAAAACCCGGGCCCCAGGAAATGCGTTCCGAGCCCTTTTCGCCCATCCAAAAGTGCCCCCAAAGGAAGGCTTTGGGTACAAGTGAACTCCCCAGGGGAGCCTTTACGCAGCTCCACATGCCACTGGACCCTCCGGGTTCGCTATTTCTGAGCATCCCTAAACATAACCCTAGCCGGCTTCGATGACGACTGAAAAATCAGGCCCCAGGAAATGCGTTACGAGCCCTTTTCGCACATCCAAAAGTGTCACCAAAGGAAGGCTTTGGGTACAAGTGAACTCCCCAGGGGAGCCTTTACGCAGCCCCACATGCAACTGGACCCTCCGGGTTCGCTGTTTCTGAGCATCCCTAAACATAACACTAGCCGACATCGAAGAAGACTGAAAAATCAGGCCCCAGGAAATGCGTTGCGAGCCCTTTTCGCCCATCCAAAAGTGCCCCCAAAGGAAGGCTTTGGGTACAAGTGAACTCCCCAGGGGAGACTTTACGCAGCCCCACATGCAACTGGACCCTCCGGGTTCGCTGTTTCCGAGCAACGCTAAATATATCCCTAGCCGGCATGGGAGAAGACTGAAAAATCAGGCCCCAGAAAACGCGTTGCGAGCCCCTTTGGACCATCCCAAAGTGTCACCAAAGGAAGGCTTTGGGTACAAGTGAACTCCCCAGGGGAGCCTTTACGCAGCCCCACATGCAACTGGACCCTCCGGGTTCGCTGTTCCTGAGCATCCCTAAACATAGCCCTAGCCGGCATCGATGACGACTGAAAAATCAGGCCCCAGGAAATGCGTTACAAGCCCCATTCGCCCATGCAAAATTGCCCCCAAAGGAAGGCTTTGGGTACAAGTGAACTCCCCAGGGGAGCCTTTACGCAGCCCCACATGCAACTGGACCCTCCGCGTTCGCTGTTTCCGAGCATCCCTAAACGTAGCCCTAGCCGTCATCGGAGACGACTGAAAAATCAGGCCCCAGGAAATGCGTTGCGAGCCCTTTTCGCCCATCCAAAAGTGCCCCCAAAGGAAGGCTTTGGGTACAAGAGAACTCCCCAGGGGAGCCTTTACGCAGCCCCACATGCAACTGGACCCTTCGGGTTCGATTTTTCTGAGCAACCCTAAATATATCCCTAGCCGGCATGGGAGAAGACTGAAAACCCGGGCCCCAGAAAATGCGTAGCAAGCCCCTTTGGACCATCCAAAAGTGTCACCAAAGGAAGGCTTTGGGTAAAAGAGAACTCCCCAGGGGAGCCTTTACGCAGCCCCACATGAAACTGGACCCTCCGGGTTCGCTGTTACCGAGCAACCCTAAACGTAGCCCAAGCCGGCATCGATGATGACTGAAAAATCAGGCCCCAGAAAATGCGTTGCAAGCCCCTTTGGACCATCCCAAAGTGTCATCAAAGGAAGGCTTTGGGTACAAGTGAACTCCCCAGGGGAGCCTTTACGCAGCCCCACATGCAACTGGACCCTCCGGGTTCGCTGTTTCCGAGCATCCCTAAACATAGCCCTAACCGGCATCTAAGACGACTGAAAAATCAGTTCCCAGGAAATGCGTTGCGAGCCCTTTTCGCCCATGCAAAAGTGCCCCCAAAGGAAGGCTTTGGGTACAAGAGAACTCCCCAGGGGAGCCTTTACGCAGCCCCACATGCAACTGGACCCTCCGGTTTCGCTGTTCATGAGCAAACCTAAACGTAGCCCTAGCCGTCATCGGAGACGAGTGAAAAATCAGGCCCCAGGAAATGCGTTCCTAGCCCCTTTGGACCATGCAAAAGTGCCCCCAAAAGAAGGCATTGGGTACAAGTGAACTCCCCAGGGGAGCCTTTACGCAGCCCCACATGCAACTGGACCCTCCGGATTCGCTGTTTCCGAGCATCCCTAAACATAGCCCTAGCCGGCATCGAAGACGAGTGAAAAATCAGGCCCCAGGAAATGCGTTGCAAGCCCTTTTCGCCCATCGATAAGTGCCCCCAAAGGAAGGCTTTGGGTACAAGTGAACTCCCCAGCGGAGCCTTTACGCAGCCTCACATGCAACTGGACCCTCCGGGTTCGCTGTTTCCGAGCATGCCTAAACATAGCCCTAGCCGTCATCGGAGACGAGTGAAAAATCAGGCCCCAGGAAATGCGTTGCGAACCCGTTTGGACCATCCAAAAGAGCCCCCAAAGGAAGGCTTTGGGTACAAGTGAACTCCCCAGGGGAGCCTTTACGCAGCCCCACATGCAACTGGACCCTCCGGGTTCGATTTTTCTGAGTAACGCTAAATATATCACTAGCCGGCATGGGAGAAGACTGAAAACCCGGGCCCCAGAAAACGCGTTGCAAGCCCCTTTGCACCATCCAAAAGTGTCACCAAAGGAAGGCTTTGGGTACAAGAGAACTCCCCAGGGGAGCCTTTACACAGCCCCACATGCAACTGGACCCTCCGGGTTCGCTGTTTCTGAGCATCCCTAACCATAGCCCTAGCCGGCATCGAAGACGACTGAAAAATCAGGCCCCAGGAAATGCGATGCGAGCCCCTTTGGACCATCCAAAAGTGCCCCCAAAGGAAGGCTTTGGGTACATCTGAAGTTCCCAGGGGAGTCTTTACGCAGCCCCATATGAAACTGGACCCTCCGGGTTCGCTGTTTCCGAGCATCCCTAAACATATCGCTAGCCGGCATCGATGACGACTGAAAAATCAGGCCCCAGGAAAAGGGATACGAGCCCTTTTCGCCCATCTAAAAGTGCCCCCAAAGGAAGGCTTTGGGTACAAGAGAACTCCCCAGGGGAGCCTTTACGCAGCCCCACATGCAACTGGACCGTCCGGGTTCGCTGTTTCCGAGCAACGCTAAATATATCACTAGCCGGCATAGGAGAAGTCTGAAAACCCGGGCCCCAGAAAACGAGATGCAAGCCCCTTTGGACCATCCAAAAGTGTCACCAAAGGAAGGCTTTGGGGACATCAGAAGTTCCCAGGGGAGCCTTTACGCAGCCCCACATGCAACTGGACCCTCCGGGTTCGCTATTTCTGAGCATCCCTAAATATATCCCTAGCCGGCATGGGAGAAGACTGAAAAATCAGACCCCATGAAATGAGTTGCGAACCCCTTTGGACCATCCAAAAGTGTCACCAAAGGAAGGCTTTGGGTACAAGTGAACTCCCCAGGGGAGCCTTTACGCAGCCCCACATGCAACTGGACCGTCCGGGTTCGCTGTTACCGAGCAACCCTAAACGTAGCCCAAGCCGGCATCGATGATGACTGAAAAATCAGGCCCCAGAAAATGCGTTGCAAGCCCCTTTGGACCATCCCAAAGTGTCACCAAAGGAAGGCTTTGGGTACAAGTGAACTCCCCAGGGGAGCCTTTACGCAGCCCCACATGCAACTGGACCCTCAGGGTTCGCTGTTTCCGAGCATCCCTAAACATAGCCCTAACCGGCATCTAAGACGACTGAAAAATCAGTTCCCAGGAAATGCGTTGCGAGCCCTTTTCGCCCATGCAAAAGTGCCCCCAAAGGAAGGCTTTGGGTACAAGAGAACTCCCCAGGGGAGCCTTTACGCAGCCCCACATGCAACTGGACCCTCCGGTTTCGCTGTTCATGAGCAAACCTAAACGTAGCCCTAGCCGTCATCGGAGACGAGTGAAAAATCAGGCCCCAGGAAATGCGTTCCTAGCCCCTTTGGACCATGCAAAAGTGCCCCCAAAAGAAGGCATTGGGTACAAGTGAACTCCCCAGGGGAGCCTTTACGCAGCCCCACATGCAACTGGACCCTCCGGATTCGCTGTTTCCGAGCATCCCTAAACATAGCCCTAGCCGGCATAGAAGACGAGTGAAAAATCAGGCCCCAGGAAATGCGTTGCGAGCCCCTTTGGACCATCCAAAAGTGTCACCAAAGGAAGGCTTTGGGTACAAGAGAACTCCCCAGGGGAGCCTTTACGCAGCCCCACATGCAACTGGACCCTCCAGGTTCGCTGTTTCTGAGCATCCCTAACCATAGCCCTAGCCGGCATAGGAGAAGTCTGAAAACCCGGGCCCCAGAAAACGAGATGCAAGCCCCTTTGGACCATCCAAAAGAGCCCCCAAAGAAAGGCTTTGGGTACAAGTGAACTCCCCAGGGGAGCCTTTACGCAGCCCCACATGCAACTGGACCCTCCGGGTTCGCTGTTCCAGAGCAAAATTAAACGTAGCCCTAGCCGTCATCGGAGACGAGTGAAAAATTAGGCCCCAGGAAATGCGTTGCGAACCCCTTTGGACCATCCAAAAGTGCCCCCATAGGAAGGCTTTGGGTACAAGAGAACTCCCCAGGGGAGCCTTTACGCAGCCCCACATGCAACTAGACCCTCCGGGTTCGATTTTTCCGAGCAACGCTAAATATATCACTAGCCGGCATGGGAGAAGACTGAAAACCCGGGCCCCAGAAAACGCGTTGCAAGCCCCTTTGGACCATCCAAAAGTGTCACCAAATGAAGGCTTTCGGTAGAAGTGAACTCCCCAGGGGAGCCTTTACACTGCCCCACATTCAACTGGAACCTCCGGGTTCGCTGTTCATGAGCAAACCTAAACGTAGCCCTAGCCGTCATCGGAGACGAGTGAAAAATCAGGCCCCAGGAAATGCGTTCCGAGCCCCTTTTGACCATCCCAAAGTGCCCCCAAAGGAAGGCATTGGGTACAAGTGAACTCCCCAGGGGAGCCTTTACGCAGCCCCACATGCAACTGGACCCTCCGGGTTCGCTGTTACCGAGCAACCCTAAACATAGCCCTAGCCGGCATCGAAGACGACTGAAAAATCAGGCCCCAGGAAACACGTTGCAAGCCCCTTTGGACCATCCAAAAGTGCCCCCAAAGGAAGGCTTTGGGTACAAGTGAACTCCCCAGGGGAGCCTTTACGCAGCCCCACATGCAACTGGACCCTCCGGGTTCGCTGTTCCTGAGCATCCCTAAACATAGCCCTAGCCGGCATCGATGACGACTGAAAAATCAGGCCCCAGGAAATGCGTTACAAGCCCCATTCGCCCATGCAAAATTGCCCCCAAAGGAAGGCTTTGGGTACAAGTGAACTCCCCAGGGGAGCCTTTACGCAGCCCCACATGCAACTGGACCCTCCGCGTTCGCTGTTTCCGAGCATCCCTAAACGTAGCCCTAGCCGTCATCGGAGACGACTGAAAAATCAGGCCCCAGGAAATGCGTTGCGAGCCCTTTTCGCCCATCCAAAAGTGCCCCCAAAGGAAGGCTTTGGGTACAAGAGAACTCCCCAGGGGAGCCTTTACGCAGCCCCACATGCAACTGGACCCTTCGGGTTCGATTTTTCTGAGCAACCCTAAATATATCCCTAGCCGGCATGGGAGAAGACTGAAAACCCGGGCCCCAGAAAATGCGTAGCAAGCCCCTTTGGACCATCCAAAAGTGTCACCAAAGGAAGGCTTTGGGTAAAAGAGAACTCCCCAGGGGAGCCTTTACGCAGCCCCACATGAAACTGGACCCTCCGGGTTCGCTGTTACCGAGCAACCCTAAACGTAGCCCAAGCCGGCATCGATGATGACTGAAAAATCAGGCCCCAGAAAATGCGTTGCAAGCCCCTTTGGACCATCCCAAAGTGTCATCAAAGGAAGGCTTTGGGTACAAGTGAACTCCCCAGGGGAGCCTTTACGCAGCCCCACATGCAACTGGACCCTCCGGGTTCGCTGTTTCCGAGCATCCCTAAACATAGCCCTAACCGGCATCTAAGACGACTGAAAAATCAGTTCCCAGGAAATGCGTTGCGAGCCCTTTTCGCCCATGCAAAAGTGCCCCCAAAGGAAGGCTTTGGGTACAAGAGAACTCCCCAGGGGAGCCTTTACGCAGCCCCACATGAAACTGGACCCTCCGGTTTCGCTGTTCATGAGCAAACCTAAACGTAGCCCTAGCCGTCATCGGAGACGAGTGAAAAATCAGGCCCCAGGAAATGCGTTCCTAGCCCCTTTGGACCATGCAAAAGTGCCCCCAAAAGAAGGCATTGGGTACAAGTGAACTCCCCAGGGGAGCCTTTACGCAGCCCCACATGCAACTGGACCCTCCGGATTCGCTGTTTCCGAGCATCCCTAAACATAGCCCTAGCCGGCATCGAAGACGAGTGAAAAATCAGGCCCCAGGAAATGCGTTGCAAGCCCTTTTCGCCCATCGATAAGTGCCCCCAAAGGAAGGCTTTGGGTACAAGTGAACTCCCCAGCGGAGCCTTTACGCAGCCTCACATGCAACTGGACCCTCCGGGTTCGCTGTTTCCGAGCATGCCTAAACATAGCCCTAGCCGTCATCGGAGACGAGTGAAAAATCAGGCCCCAGGAAATGCGTTGCGAACCCGTTTGGACCATCCAAAAGAGCCCCCAAAGGAAGGCTTTGGGTACAAGTGAACTCCCCAGGGGAGCCTTTACGCAGCCCCACATGCAACTGGACCCTCCGGGTTCGATTTTTCTGAGCAACGCTAAATATATCACTAGCCGGCATGGGAGAAGACTGAAAACCCGGGCCCCAGAAAACGCGTTGCAAGCCCCTTTGCACCATCCAAAAGTGTCACCAAAGGAAGGCTTTGGGTACAAGAGAACTCCCCAGGGGAGCCTTTACACAGCCCCACATGCAACTGGACCCTCCGGGTTCGCTGTTTCTGAGCATCCCTAACCATAGCCCTAGCCGGCATCGAAGACGACTGAAAAATCAGGCCCCAGGAAATGCGTTGCGAGCCCCTTTGGACCATCCAAAAGTGCCCCCAAAGGAAGGCTTTGGGTACATCTGAAGTTCCCAGGGGAGTCTTTACGCAGCCCCATATGCAACTGGACCCTCCGGGTTCGCTGTTTCCGAGCATCCCTAAACATATCGCTAGCCGGCATCGATGACGACTGAAAAATCAGGCCCCAGGAAAAGGGATACGAGCCCTTTTCGCCCATCTAAAA
Organism: Anas platyrhynchos; assembly: GCF_047663525.1. Classification (NCBI taxonomy): domain Eukaryota; kingdom Metazoa; phylum Chordata; class Aves; order Anseriformes; family Anatidae; genus Anas; species Anas platyrhynchos. The sequence goes on from NC_092602.1 coordinate 16,361,603, forward strand.
GTGCCCCCAAAGGAAGGCTTTGGGTACAAGAGAACTCCCCAGGGGAGCCTTTACGCAGCCCCACATGCAACTGGACCGTCCGGGTTCGCTGTTTCCGAGCAACGCTAAATATATCACTAGCCGGCATAGGAGAAGTCTGAAAACCCGGGCCCCAGAAAACGAGATGCAAGCCCCTTTGGACCATCCAAAAGTGTCACCAAAGGAAGGCTTTGGGGACATCAGAAGTTCCCAGGGGAGCCTTTACGCAGCCCCACATGCAACTGGACCCTCCGGGTTCGCTATTTCTGAGCATCCCTAAATATATCCCTAGCCGGCATGGGAGAAGACTGAAAAATCAGGCCCCATGAAATGAGTTGCGAACCCCTTTGGACCATCCAAAAGTGTCACCAAAGGAAGGCTTTGGGTACAAGTGAACTCCCCAGGGGAGCCTTTACGCAGCCCCACATGCAACTGGACCGTCCGGGTTCGCTGTTACCGAGCAACCCTAAACGTAGCCCAAGCCGGCATCGATGATGACTGAAAAATCAGGCCCCAGAAAATGCGTTGCAAGCCCCTTTGGACCATCCCAAAGTGTCACCAAAGGAAGGCTTTGGGTACAAGTGAACTCCCCAGGGGAGCCTTTACGCAGCCCCACATGCAACTGGACCCTCAGGGTTCGCTGTTTCCGAGCATCCCTAAACATAGCCCTAACCGGCATCTAAGACGACTGAAAAATCAGTTCCCAGGAAATGCGTTGCGAGCCCTTTTCGCCCATGCAAAAGTGCCCCCAAAGGAAGGCTTTGGGTACAAGAGAACTCCCCAGGGGAGCCTTTACGCAGCCCCACATGCAACTGGACCCTCCGGTTTCGCTGTTCATGAGCAAACCTAAACGTAGCCCTAGCCGTCATCGGAGACGAGTGAAAAATCAGGCCCCAGGAAATGCGTTCCTAGCCCCTTTGGACCATGCAAAAGTGCCCCCAAAAGAAGGCATTGGGTACAAGTGAACTCCCCAGGGGAGCCTTTACGCAGCCCCACATGCAACTGGACCCTCCGGATTCGCTGTTTCCGAGCATCCCTAAACATAGCCCTAGCCGGCATCGAAGACGAGTGAAAAATCAGGCCCCAGGAAATGCGTTGCGAGCCCCTTTGGACCATCCAAAAGTGTCACCAAAGGAAGGCTTTGGGTACAAGAGAACTCCCCAGGGGAGCCTTTACGCAGCCCCACATGCAACTGGACCCTCCAGGTTCGCTGTTTCTGAGCATCCCTAACCATAGCCCTAGCCGGCATAGGAGAAGTCTGAAAACCCGGGCCCCAGAAAACGAGATGCAAGCCCCTTTGGACCATCCAAAAGAGCCCCCAAAGAAAGGCTTTGGGTACAAGTGAACTCCCCAGGGGAGCCTTTACGCAGCCCCACATGCAACTGGACCCTCCGGGTTCGCTGTTCCAGAGCAAAATTAAACGTAGCCCTAGCCGTCATCGGAGACGAGTGAAAAATTAGGCCCCAGGAAATGCGTTGCGAACCCCTTTGGACCATCCAAAAGTGCCCCCATAGGAAGGCTTTGGGTACAAGAGAACTCCCCAGGGGAGCCTTTACGCAGCCCCACATGCAACTAGACCCTCCGGGTTCGATTTTTCCGAGCAACGCTAAATATATCACTAGCCGGCATGGGAGAAGACTGAAAACCCGGGCCCCAGAAAACGCGTTGCAAGCCCCTTTGGACCATCCAAAAGTGTCACCAAATGAAGGCTTTCGGTAGAAGTGAACTCCCCAGGGGAGCCTTTACACTGCCCCACATTCAACTGGAACCTCCGGGTTCGCTGTTCATGAGCAAACCTAAACGTAGCCCTAGCCGTCATCGGAGACGAGTGAAAAATCAGGCCCCAGGAAATGCGTTCCGAGCCCCTTTTGACCATCCCAAAGTGCCCCCAAAGGAAGGCATTGGGTACAAGTGAACTCCCCAGGGGAGCCTTTACGCAGCCCCACATGCAACTGGACCCTCCGGGTTCGCTGTTACCGAGCAACCCTAAACATAGCCCTAGCCGGCATCGAAGACGACTGAAAAATCAGGCCCCAGGAAACACGTTGCAAGCCCCTTTGGACCATCCAAAAGTGCCCCCAAAGGAAGGCTTTGGGTACAAGTGAACTCCCCAGGGGAGCCTTTACGCAGCCCCATATGCAACTGGACCCTCCGGGTTCGATTTTTCCAAGCAACCCTAAACATAGCCCTAGCAGTCATCGGAGACGAGTGAAAAATCAGGCCCCAGGAAATGCGTTCCGAGCCCCTTTGGACCATCCAAAAGTGTCACCAAAGGAAGGCTTTGGGTACAAGTGAGCTCCCCAATGGAGCCTTTACGCAGCCCCACATGCAACTGGACCCTCCGGGTTCGCTGTTTCCGAGCAACGCTAAATATATCACTAGCTGGAATGGGAGAAGACTGAAAACCCGGGCCCCAGAAAACGAGTTGCAAGCCCCTTTGGACCATCCAAAATTGTCACCAAAGGAAGGCTTTGGGTACAAGTGAACTCCCCAGGGGAGCCTTTACACTGCCCCACATGCAACTGGACCCTCCGGGTTCGCTGTTCATGAGCAAACCTAAACGTAGCCCTAGCCGTCATCGGAGACGAGTGCAAAATCAGACCCAGGAAATGCGTTGCGAACCCCTTTGGACCATCCAAAAGTGCCCCCAAAGGAAGGCTTTGGGTACATCTGAAGTTCCCAGGGGAGCCTTTACGCAGCCCCATATGCAACTGGACCCTCCGGATTCGATTTTTCCGAGCAACGCGAAATATATCACTAGCCGGCATAGGAGAAGACTGAAAACCCGGGCCCCAGAAAACGCGTTGCGAGCCCCTTTGGACCATCCAAAAGTGTCACCAAATGAAGGCTTTTGGTACAAGTGAACTCCCCAGGGGAGCCTTTACGCAGCCCCACATGCAACTGGACCCTCCGGGTTCGCTGTAACCGAGCAACGCTAAACATAGCCCTAGCAGTCATCTAAGACGAGTGAAAAATCAGACCCAGGAAATGCGTTCCGAGCCCCTTTGGACCATCCAAAAGTGTCACCAAAGGAAGGCTTTGGGTACAAGTGAACTCCCCAGGGGAGCCTTTACGCAGCCCCACATGCAACTGGACCGTCCGGCTTCGCTCTTACCGAGCATCCCTAAACATAGCCCTAACCGGCATCTAAGACGACTGAAAAATCAGGCCCCAGGAAATGCGTTGCGAGCCATTTTCGCCCATCCAAAAGTGCCCCCAAAGGAAGGCTTTGGGTACAAGAGAACTCCCCAGGGGAGCCTTTACGCAGCCCCACATGCAACTGGACCCTCCGGGTTCGCTGTTCCTGAGCAAAACTAAACGTAGCCCTAGCCGTCATCGGAGACGAGTGAAAAATCAGGCCCCAGGAAATGCGTTGCGAACCCCTTTGGACCATCCAAAAGTGCCCCCAAAGGAAGGCTTTGGGTACAAGAGAACTCCCCAGGGGAGCCTTTACGCAGCCCCACATGCAACTAGACACTCCGGGTTCGATTTTTCCGAGCAACGCTAAATATATCACTAGCCGGCATGGGAGAAGACTGAAAACCCGGGCCCCAGAAAACGCGTCGCAAGCCCCTTTGGACCATCCAAAAGTGTCACCAAATGAAGGCTTTCGGTACAAGTGAACTCCCCAGGGGAGCCTTTACACTGACCCACTTGCAACTGGACCCTCCGGGTTCGCTGTTCATGAGCAAACCTAAACGTAGCCCTAGCCGTCATCGGAGACGAGTGAAAAATCAGGCCCCAGGAAATGCGTTCCGAGCCCCTTTGGACCATCCAAAAGTGTCACCAAAGGAAGGCTTTGGGTACAAGTGAATTCCCCAGGGGAGCCTTTACGCAGCCCCACATGCAACTGGACCCTCCGGGTTCGCTGTTCCTGACCAAAACTAAACGTAGCCCTAGCCGCCATCTAAGACGTGTGAAAAATCAGGCCATAGTAAATGAGCTGCGAGCCCTTTTCGCCCATCCAAAAGTGCCCCCAAAGGAAGGCTTTGGGTACAAGAGAACTCCCAGGGGAGCCTTTACGCAGCCCCACATGCAACTGGACCCTCCGGGTTCGCTGTTCCTGAGCAAAACTAAACGTAGCCCTAGCCGTCATCGGAGACGAGTGAAATATCAGGCCCCAGAAAATTCGTTGCGAACACCTTTGGACCATCCAAAAGTGCCCCCAAAGGAAGGCTTTGGGTACAAGAGAACTCCCCAGGGGAGCCTTTACACTGCCCCACATGCAACTGGACCCTCCGGTTTCGCTGTTCATGAGCAAACCTAAACGTAGCCCTAGCCGTCATCGGAGACGAGTGAAAAATCAGGCCCCAGGAAATGCGTTCCGAGCCCTTTTCGCCCATCCAAAAGTGCCCCCAAAGGAAGGCTTTGGGTACAAGAGAACTCCCCAGGGGAGCCTTTACGCAGCCCCACATGCAACTGTAACCTCCGGGTTCGCTGTTTCTGAGCATCCCTAAACATAGTCCTAACCGGCATCGAAGACGACTGAAAAATAAGGCCCCAGGAAATGTGTTGCGAGCCCTTTTCGCCCATCCAAAAGTGCCCCCAAAGGAAGGCTTTGGGTACAAGTGAACTCCCCAGGGGAGCCTTTACGCAGCCCCACATGCAACTGGACCCTCCGGGTTCGCTGTTTCCGAGCAACCATAAACATAGCCCTAGCAGTCATCGGAGACGAGTGAAAAATCAGGCCCCAGGAAATGCGTTGCGAGCCCCTTTGGACCATCCAAAAGTGTCACCAAAGGAAGGCTTTGGGTACAAGAGAACTCCCCAGGGGAGCCTTTACGCAGCCCCACATGCAACTGGACCCTCCAGGTTCGCTGTTTCTGAGCATCCCTAACCATAGCCCTAGCCGGCATAGGAGAAGTCTGAAAACCCGGGCCCCAGAAAACGAGATGCAAGCCCCTTTGGACCATCCAAAAGTGTCACCAAAGGAAGGCTTTGGGTACATCAGAAGTTCCCAGGGGAGCCTTTACGCAGCCCCATATGCAACTGGACCCTCCGTGTTCGCTGTTTCCGAGCAACCCTAAACATAACCCTAGCAGTCATTGGAGACGGCTGAAAAATCAGACCCCATGAAATGAGTTGCGAACCCCTTTGGACCATCCAAAACTGTCACCAAAGGAAGGCTTTGTGTACAAGTGAACTCCCCAGGGGAGCCTTTACGCAGCCCCACATGCAACTGGACCCTCCGGGTTCGCTGTTTCCGAGCATCCCTAAACATAGCCCTAGCCGTCATCGGAGACGACTGAAAAATCAGGCCCCAGGAAATGCGTTGCGAGCCCTTTTCGCCCATCCAAAAGTGCCCCCAAAGGAAGGCTTTGGGTACAAGAGACCTCCCCAGGGGAGCCTTTACGCAGCCCCACATGCAACTGTACCCTTCGGGTTCGTTTTTTCTGAGCAACCCTAAATATATCCCTAGCCGGCATGGGAGAAGACTGAAAAATCAGGCCCCAGAAAACGCGTTGCAAGCCCCTTTGGACCATCCCAAAGTGTCACCAAAGGAAGGCTTTTGGTACAAGTGAACTCCTCAGGGGAGCCTTTACGGAGCCCCACATGCAACTAAACCCTCCGGGTTCGATTTTTCCGAGCAACGCTAAATATATCACTAGCCGGCATGGGAGAAGACTGAAAACCCTGGCCCCAGAATACGCGTTGCAAGCCCCTTTGGACCATCCCAAAGTGTCACCAAATGAAGGCTTTGGGTAAAAGTGAACTCCCCAGGGGTGCCTTTACGCAGCCCCACATGCAACTGGACCCTCCGGGTTCGCTGTTTCCGAGCATCCCTAAACAAAGCCCTACCCGGCATCGATGACGACTGAAAAATCAGGCCCCAGGAAATGCGTTACGAGCCCTTTTCACCCATCCAAAAGTGCCCCCAAAGGAAGGCTTTGGGTACATCTGAAGTTCCCAGGGGAGCCTTTACGCAGCCCCATATGCAACTGGACCCTCCGGTTACGCTGTTTCCAAGCAACCCTAAACATAGCCCTAGCAGTCATCGGAGACGAGTGAAAAATCAGGCCCCAGGAAATGCGTTCCGAGCCCCTTTGGACCATCCAAAAGTGTCACCAAAGGAAGGCTTTGGGTACAAGTGAACTGCCCAGGGGAGCCTTTACGCAGCCCCACATGCAACTGGACCCTCCGGGTTCGCTGTTTCAGAGCAACCATAAACGTAGCCCTAGCAGTCATCGGAGACGAGTGAAAAATCAGGCCCCAGGAAATGCGTTGCTAGCCCCTTTGGACCATCCAAAAGTGTCACCAAAGGAAGGCTTTGGGTACAAGAGAACTCCCCAGGGGAGCCTTTACGCAGCCCCACATGCAACTGGACCCTCCAGGTTCGCTGTTTCTGAGCATCCCTAACCATAGCCCTAGCCGGCATCGAAGACGACTGAAAAATCAGGCCCCAGGAAATGCGTTGCGAGCCCCTTTGGACCATCCAAAAGTGCCCCAAAGGAAGGCTTTGGGTACATCTGAAGTTCCCAGGGGAGTCTTTACGCAGCCCCATATGCAACTGGACCCTCCGGGTTCACTGTTCCTGAGCAAACCTAAACGTAGCCCTAGCCGTAATCGGAGACGCCTGAAAAATCAGGCCCCAGGAAATGAGTTACGAGCCCTTTTCGCCCATCCAAAAGTGCCCCCAAAGGAAGGCTTTGGGTACATCTGAAGTTCCCAGGGGAGCCTTTACGCAGCCCCATATGCAACTGGACCCTCCGGATTCGATTTTTCCGAGCAACGCGAAATATATCACTAGCCGGCATAGGAGAAGACTGAAAACCCGGGCCCCAGAAAACGCGTTGCGAGCCCCTTTGGACCATCCAAAAGTGTCACCAAAGGAAGGCTTTGGGTACAAGTGAACTCCCCAGGGGAGCCTTTACGCAGCCCCACATGCAACTGGACCCTCCGGGTTCGCTGTAACCGAGCAACGCTAAACATAGCCCTAGCAGTCATCTAAGACGAGTGAAAAATCAGACCCAGGAAATGCGTTCCGAGCCGCTTTGGACCATCCAAAAGTGTCACCAAAGGAAGGCTTTGGGTACAAGTGAACTCCCCAGGGGAGCCTTTACGCAGCCCCACATGCAACTGGACCGTCCGGGTTCGCCTTTACCGAGCATCCCTAAACATAGCCCTAACCGTCATCTAAGACGACTGAAAAATCAGGCCCCAGGAAATGCGTTGCGAGCCCTTTTCGCCCATCCAAAAGTGCCCCCAAAGGAAGGCTTTGGGTACAAGAGAACTCCCCAGGGGAGCCTTTACGCAGCCCCACATGCAACTGGACCCTCCGGGTTCGCTGTTCCTGAGCAAAACTAAACGTAGCCCTAGCCGTCATCGGAGACGAGTGAAAAATCAGGCCCCAGGAAATGCGTTGCGAACCCCTTTGGACCATCCAAAAGTGCCCCCAAAGGAAGGCTTTGGGTACAAGAGAACTCCCCAGGGGAGCCTTTACGCAGCCCCACATGCAACTAGACACTCCGGGTTCGATTTTTCCGAGCAACGCTAAATATATCACTAGCCGGCATGGGAGAAGACTGAAAACCCGGGCCCCAGAAAACGCGTCGCAAGCCCCTTTGGACCATCCAAAAGTGTCACCAAATGAAGGCTTTCGGTACAAGTGAACTCCCCAGGGGAGCCTTTACACTGACCCACTTGCAACTGGACCCTCCGGGTTCGCTGTTCATGAGCAAACCTAAACGTAGCCCTAGCCGTCATCGGAGACGAGTGAAAAATCAGGCCCCAGGAAATGCGTTCCGAGCCCCTTTGGACCATCCAAAAGTGTCACCAAAGGAAGGCTTTGGGTACAAGTGAATTCCCCAGGGGAGCCTTTACGCAGCCCCACATGCAACTGGACCCTCCGGGTTCGCTGTTCCTGACCAAAACTAAACGTAGCCCTAGCCGCCATCTAAGACGTGTGAAAAATCAGGCCATAGTAAATGAGTTGCGAGCCCTTTTCGCCCATCCAAAAGTGCCCCCAAAGGAAGGCTTTGGGTACAAGAGAACTCCCAGGGGAGCCTTTACGCAGCCCCACATGCAACTGGACCCTCCGGGTTCGCTGTTCCTGAGCAAAACTAAACGTAGCCCTAGCCGTCATCGGAGACGAGTGAAATATCAGGCCCCAGAAAATTCGTTGCGAACCCCTTTGGACCATCCAAAAGTGCCCCCAAAGGAAGGCTTTGGGTACAAGAGAACTCCCCAGGGGAGCCTTTACACTGCCCCACATGCAACTGGACCCTCCGGTTTCGCTGTTCATGAGCAAACCTAAACGTAGCCCTAGCCGTCATCGGAGACGAGTGAAAAATCAGGCCCCAGGAAATGCGTTCCGAGCCCTTTTCGCCCATCCAAAAGTGCCCCCAAAGGAAGGCTTTGGGTACAAGAGAACTCCCCAGGGGAGCCTTTACGCAGCCCCACATGCAACTGTAACCTCCGGGTTCGCTGTTTCTGAGCATCCCTAAACATAGTCCTAACCGGCATCGAAGACGACTGAAAAATCAGGCCCCAGGAAATGTGTTGCGAGCCCTTTTCGCCCATCCAAAAGTGCCCCCAAAGGAAGGCTTTGGGTACAAGTGAACTCCCCAGGGGAGCCTTTACGCAGCCCCACATGCAACTGGACCCTCCGGGTTCGCTGTTTCCGAGCAACCATAAACATAGCCCTAGCAGTCATCGGAGACGAGTGAAAAATCAGGCCCCAGGAAATGCGTTGCGAGCCCCTTTGGACCATCCAAAAGTGTCACCAAAGGAAGGCTTTGGGTACAAGAGAACTCCCCAGGGGAGCCTTTACGCAGCCCCACATGCAACTGGACCCTCCAGGTTCGCTGTTTCTGAGCATCCCTAACCATAGCCCTAGCCGGCATAGGAGAAGTCTGAAAACCCGGGCCCCAGAAAACGAGATGCAAGCCCCTTTGGACCATCCAAAAGTGTCACCAAAGGAAGGCTTTGGGTACATCAGAAGTTCCCAGGGGAGCCTTTACGCAGCCCCATATGCAACTGGACCCTCCGTGTTCGCTGTTTCCGAGCAACCCTAAACATAACCCTAGCAGTCATTGGAGACGGCTGAAAAATCAGACCCCATGAAATGAGTTGCGAACCCCTTTGGACCATCCAAAACTGTCACCAAAGGAAGGCTTTGTGTACAAGTGAACTCCCCAGGGGAGCCTTTACGCAGCCCCACATGCAACTGGACCCTCCGGGTTCGCTGTTTCCGAGCATCCCTAAACATAGCCCTAGCCGTCATCGGAGACGACTGAAAAATCAGGCCCCAGGAAATGCGTTGCGAGCCCTTTTCGCCCATCCAAAAGTGCCCCCAAAGGAAGGCTTTGGGTACAAGAGACCTCCCCAGGGGAGCCTTTACGCAGCCCCACATGCAACTGTACCCTTCGGGTTCGTTTTTTCTGAGCAACCCTAAATATATCCCTAGCCGGCATGGGAGAAGACTGAAAAATCAGGCCCCAGAAAACGCGTTGCAAGCCCCTTTGGACCATCCCAAAGTGTCACCAAAGGAAGGCTTTTGGTACAAGTGAACTCCTCAGGGGAGCCTTTACGGAGCCCCACATGCAACTAAACCCTCCGGGTTCGATTTTTCCGAGCAACGCTAAATATATCACTAGCCGGCATGGGAGAAGACTGAAAACCCTGGCCCCAGAATACGCGTTGCAAGCCCCTTTGGACCATCCCAAAGTGTCACCAAATGAAGGCTTTGGGTAAAAGTGAACTCCCCAGGGGTGCCTTTACGCAGCCCCACATGCAACTGGACCCTCCGGGTTCGCTGTTTCCGAGCATCCCTAAACAAAGCCCTACCCGGCATCGATGACGACTGAAAAATCAGGCCCCAGGAAATGCGTTACGAGCCCTTTTCACCCATCCAAAAGTGCCCCCAAAGGAAGGCTTTGGTACATCTGAAGTTCCCAGGGGAGCCTTTACGCAGCCCCATATGCAACTGGACCCTCCGGTTACGCTGTTTCCAAGCAACCCTAAACATAGCCCTAGCAGTCATCGGAGACGAGTGAAAAATCAGGCCCCAGGAAATGCGTTCCGAGCCCCTTTGGACCATCCAAAAGTGTCACCAAAGGAAGGCTTTGGGTACAAGTGAACTCCCCAGGGGAGCCTTTACGCAGCCCCACATGCAACTGGACCCTCCGGGTTCGCTGTTTCCGAGCAACCATAGACGTAGCCCTAGCAGTCATCGGAGACGAGTGAAAAATGAGGCCCCAGGAAATGCGTTGCTAGCCCCTTTGGACCATCCAAAAGTGTCACCAAAGGAAGGCTTTGGGTACAAGAGAACTCCCCAGGGGAGCCTTTACGCAGCCCCACATGCAACTGGACCCTCCAGGTTCGCTGTTTCTGAGCATCCCTAACCATAGCCCTAGCCGGCATCGAAGACGACTGAAAAATCAGGCCCCAGGAAATGCGTTGCGAGCCCCTTTGGACCATCCAAAAGTGCCCCAAAGGAAGGCTTTGGGTACATCTGAAGTTCCCAGGGGAGTCTTTACGCAGCCCCATATGCAACTGGACCCTCCGGGTTCACTGTTCCTGAGCAAACCTAAACGTAGCCCTAGCCGTAATCGGAGACGCCTGAAAAATCAGGCCCCAGGAAATGAGTTACGAGCCCTTTTCGCCCATCCAAAAGTGCCCCCAAAGGAAGGCTTTGGGTACAAGTGAAGTCCCCAGGGGAGCCTTTACGCAGCCCCACATGCAACTGGACCCTCCGGGTTCGCTGTTTCCGAGCATCCCTAAACATAGCGCTAGCCGGCATCGATGACGACTGAAAAATCAGGCCCCAGGAAAAGGGATACGAGCCCTTTTCGCCCATCTAAAAGTGCCCCCAAAGGAAGGCTTTGGGTACAAGAGAACTCCCCAGGGGAGCCTTTACGCATCCCCACATGCAACTGGACCGTCCGGGTTCGCTGTTTCCGAGCAACGCTAAATATATCACTAGCCGGCATAGGAGAAGTCTGAAAACCTGGGTCCCAGAAAACGAGATGCAAGCCCCTTTGGACCATCCAAAAGTGTCACCAAAGGAAGGCTTTGGGTACATCAGAAGTTCCCAGGGGAGCCTTTACGCAGCCCCATATGCAACTGGACCCTCCGTGTTCGCTGTTTCCGAGCAACCCTAAACATAACCCTAGCAGTCATTGGAGACGGCTGAAAAATCAGACCCCATGAAATGAGTTGCGAACCCCTTTGGACCATCCAAAACTGTCACCAAAGGAAGGCTTTGGGTACAAGTGAACTCCCCAGGGGAGCCTTTACGCAGCCCCACATGCAACTGGACCCTCCGGGTTCGCTGTTTCCGAGCATCCCTAAACATAGCCCTAACCGTCATCGGAGACGACTGAAAAATCAGGCCCCAGGAAATGCGTTGCGAGCCCTTTTCGCCCATCCAAAAGTGCCCCCAAAGGAAGGCTTTGGGTACAAGAGAACTCCCCAGGGGAGCCTTTACGCAGCCCCACATGCAACTGTACCCTTCGGGTTCGATTTTTCTGAGCAACCCTAAATATATCCCTAGCCGGCATGGGAGAAGACTGAAAAATCAGGCCCCAGAAAACGCGTTGCAAGCCCCTTTGGACCATCCCAAAGTGTCACCAAAGGAAGGCTTTTGGTACAAGTGAACTCCTCAGGGGAGCCTTTACGCAGCCCCACATGCAACTAAACCCTCCGGGTTCGATTTTTCCGAGCAACGCTAAATATACCACTAGCCGGCATGGGAGAAGACTGAAAACCCTGGCCCCAGAAAACGCGTTGCAAGCCCCTTTGGACCATCCAAAAGTGTCACCAAATGAAGGCTTTGGGTACAAGTGAACTCCCCAGGGGTGCCTTTACGCAGCCCCACATGCAACTGGACCCTCCGGGTTCGCTGTTTCCGAGCATCCCTAAACAAAGCCCTACCCGGCATCGATGACGACTGAAAAATCAGGCCCCAGGAAATGCGTTACGAGCCCTTTTCACCCATCCAAAAGTGCCCCCAAAGGAAGGCTTTGGGTACAAGAGAACTCCCCAGGGGAGCCTTTACGCAGCCCCATATGCAACTGGACCCTCCGGTTACGCTGTTTCCAAGCAACCCTAAACATAGCCCTAGCAGTCATCGGAGACGAGTGAAAAATCAGGCCCCAGGAAATGCGTTCCGAGCCCCTTTGGACCATCCAAAAGTGTCACCAAAGGAAGGCTTTGGGTACAAGTGAACTGCCCAGGGGAGCCTTTACGCAGCCCCACATGCAACTGGACCCTCCGGGTTCGCTGTTTCTGAGCATCCCTAAACATAGCCCTAGCCGGCATCGAATACGACTTAAAAATAAGGCCACAGGAAATGCGTTGCAAGCCCTTTTCGCCCATCCAAAAGTGCCCCCAAAGGAAGGCTTTGGATACAAGTGAACTCCCCAGGGGAGCCTTTACGCAGCCCCACATGCAACTGGACCATCCGCGTTCGCTGTTTCCGAGCATCCCTAAACATAGCCCTAGCCGGCATAGAAGACGACTGAAAAATCAGGCCCCAGGAAATGCGTTGCGAGCCCTTTTCGCCAGTCCAAAAGTGCCCCCAAAGGAAGGCTTTGGATACAAGTGAACTCCCCAGGGGAGCCTTTACGCAGCCCCACATGCAACTGGACCCTCCGGGTTTGATTTTTCCGAGCAACGCTAAATATATCACTAGCCGGCATGGGAGAATACTGAAAACCCGGGACCCAGAAAACGCGTTGCAAGCCCCTTTGGACCATCCCAAAGTGTCACCAAAGGAAGGCTTTTGGTACAAGTGAACTCCCCAGGGGAGCCTTTACGCAGCCCCACATGCAACTGGACCCTCCGGGTTCGCTGTTCCTGAGCATCCCTAAACATAGCCCAAGCCCGCATCGATGACGACTGAAAAATCAGACCCTAGGAAATGCGTTACAAGCCCCATTCGCCCATCTAAAATTGCCCGCAAAGGAAGGCTTTGGGTACAAGTGAACTCCCCAGGGGAGCCTTTACGCAGCCCCACATGCAACTGGACCCTCCGGGTTCGCTGTTTCCGAGCATCCCTAAACATAGCCCTAGCCGTCATCGGAGACGACTGAAAAATCAGGCCCCAGGAAATGCGTTGCGAGCCCTTTTCGCCCATCCAAAAGTGCCCCCAAAGGAAGGCTTTGGGTACAAGAGAACTCCCCAGGGGAGCCTTTACGCAGCCCCACATGCAACTGGACCCTTCGGGTTCGATTTTTCTGAGCAACCCTAAATATATCCCTAGCCGGCATGGGAGAAGACTGAAAAATCAGGCCCCAGAAAACGCGTTGCAAGCCCCTTTGGACCATCCCAAAGTGTCACCAAAGGAAGGCTTTTGGTACAAGTGAACTCCCCAGGGGAGCCTTTACGCAGCCCCACATGCAACTGGACCCTCCGGGTTCGCTGTTTCCGAGCATCCCTAAACATAGCGCTAACCGGCATCGATGACGACTGAAAAATAAGGCCCCAGGAAATGCGTTCCGAGCCCTTTTCGCCCATCCAAAAGTGCCCCCAAAGGAAGGCTTTGGGTACAAGTGAACTCCCCAGGGGAGCCTTTACGGAGCCCCACATGCAACTGGACCCTCCGGGTTCGCTGTTCCTGAGGAAACCTAAACGTAGCCCAAGCCGTCATTGGAGACGAGTGAAAAATCAGGCCCCAGGAAATACGTTGCAAGCCCCTTTGGACCATCCAAAAGTGCCCCCAAAGGAAGGCTTTGGGTACAAGTGAACTCCCCAGGGGAGCCTTTACGCAGCCCCACATGCAACTGGACCCTCCGGGTTCGCTGTTCCTGAGCATCCATAAACATAGCCCTAGCCGGCATCGATGACGACTGAAAAATCAGGCCCCAGGAAATGCGTTACAAGCCCCATTCGCCCATCCAAAAGTGCCCCCAAAGGAAGGCTTTGCATACAAGAGAACTCCCCAGGGGAGCCTTTACGCAGCCCCACATGCAACTGGACCCTTCGGGTTCGATTTTTCTGAGCAACCCTAAATATATCCCTAGCCGGCATGGGAGAAGACTGAAAAATCAGGCCCCAGAAAACGCGTTGCGAGCCCCTTTGGACCATCCCAAAGTGTCACCAAAGGAAGGCTTTGGGTACAAGTGAACTCCCCATGGGAGCCTTTACGCAGCCCCACATGCAACTGGACCCTCCGGGTTCGCTGTTCCTGAGTATCCCTAAATATAGCCCTAGCCGGCATCGATGACGACTGAAAAATCAGGCCCCAGGAAATGCGTTACAAGCCCCATTCGCCCATGCAAAATTGCCCCCAAAGGAAGGCTTTGGGTACAAGTGAACTCCCCAGGGGAGCCTTTACGCAGCCCCACATGCAACTGGACCCTCCGCGTTCGCTGTTTCCGAGCATCCCTAAACATAGCCCTAGCCGTCATCAGAGACGACTGAAAAATCAGGCCCCAGGAAATGCGTTGCGAGCCCTTTTCGCCTATCCAAAAGTGCCCCCAAAGGAAGGCTTTGGGTACAAGAGAACTCCCCAGGGGAGCCTTTACGCAGCCCCACATGCAACTGGACCCTTCGGGTTCGATTTTTCTGAGCAACCCTAAATATATCCCTAGCCGGCATGGGAGAACACTGAAAACCCGGGCCCCAGAAAATGCGTAGCAAGCCCCTTTGGACCATCCAAAAGTGTCACCAAAGGAAGGCTTTGGGTAAAAGAGAACTCCCCAGGGGAGCCTTTACGCAGCCCCACATGAAACTGGACCCTCCGGTTTCGCTGTTCATGAGCAAACCTAAACGTAGCCCTAGCCGTCATCGGAGACGAGTGAAAAATCAGGCCCCAGGAAATGCGTTCCGAGCCTCTTTGGACCATGCAAAAGTGCCCCCAAAAGAAGGCATTGGGTACAAGTGAACTCCCCAGGGGAGCCTTTACGCAGCCCCACATGCAACTGGACCCTCCGGATTCGCTGTTTCCGAGCTTCCTAAACATAGCCCTAGCCGGCATCGAAGACGACTGAAAAATCAGGCCCCAGGAAATGCGTTGCAAGCCCTTTTCGCCCATCGATAAGTGCCCCCAAAGGAAGGCTTTGGGTACAAGTGAACTCCCCAGGGGAGCCTTTACGCAGCCTCACATGCAACTGGACCCTCCGGGTTCGCTGTTTCCGAGCATGCCTAAACATAGCCCTAGCCGTCATCGGAGACGACTGAAAAATCAGGCCCCAGGAAATGCGTTGCGAACCCCTTTGGACCATCCAAAAGTGTCACCAAAGGAAGGCTTTGGGTACATCTGAAGTTCCCAGGGGAGCCTTTACGCAGCCCCACATGCAACTGGACCCTCCGGGTTCGCTGTTCATGAGCAAACCTAAACGTAGCCCTAGCCGTCATCGGAGACGAGTGAAAAATCAGGCCCCAGGAAATGCGTTGCGAGCCCTTTTCACCCATCTAAAAGTGCCCCCAAAAGGAAGGCTTTGGGTACATCTGAAGTTCCCAGGGGAGCCTTTACGCAGCCCCATATGCAACAGGACCCTCCGGGTTCGCTGTTTCCAAGCAACCCTAAACATAGCCCTAGCAGTCATCGGAGACGAGTGAAAAATCGGGCCCCAGGAAATGCGTTCCGAGCCCTTTTCGCCCATCCAAAAGTGCCCCCAAAGGAAGGCTTTGGGTACAAGTGAAC
Organism: Anas platyrhynchos; assembly: GCF_047663525.1. Taxonomy (NCBI): domain Eukaryota; kingdom Metazoa; phylum Chordata; class Aves; order Anseriformes; family Anatidae; genus Anas; species Anas platyrhynchos. The sequence goes on from NC_092602.1 coordinate 16,377,210, forward strand.
TCCCCAGGGGAGCCTTTACGCAGCCCCACATGCAACTGGACCCTCCGGGTTCGCTGTTTCTGAGCATCCCTAAACATAGCCCTAGCCGGCATCGAAGACGACTGAAAAATCAGGCCCCAGGAAACACGTTGCAAGCCCCTTTGGACCAACCCAAATTGTCACCAAAGGAAGGCTTTGGGTACAAGTGAACTCCCCAGGGGAGCCTTTACGCAGCCCCACATGCAACTGGACCCTCCGGGTTCGCTGTTTCCAGGCATCCCTAAACATAGCCCTTGCCGGCATCGAAGACGACTGAAAAATCAGGCCCCAGGAAATGCGTTGCAAGCCCTTTTCGCCCATCCAAAAGTGCCCCGAAAGGAAGGCTTTGGGTACAAGTGAACTCCCCAGGGGAGCCTTTACGCAGCCCCACATGCAACTGGACCCTCCGGGTTCGCTGTTCATGAGCAAATGTAAACATATCCCTAGCCGTCATCGGAGACGAGTGAAAAATCAGGCCCCAGGAAATGCGTTGCGAGCCCCTTTGGACCATCCAAAAGTGCTCCCAAAGGAAGGCTTTGGGTACATCTGAAGTTCCCAGGGGAGTCTTTACGCAGCCCCACATGCAACTGGACCCTCCAGGTTCGCTGTTTCCGAGCAACCATAAACGTAGCCCTAGCAGTCATCGGAGACGAGTGAAAAATCAGGCCCCAGGAAATGCGTTGCGAGCCCCTTTGGACCATCCAAAAGTGCCCCCAAAGGAAGGCTTTGGGTACAAGTGAACTCCCCAGGGGAGCCTTTATGCAGCCCCACATGCAACTGGACCCTCCGGGTTCGCTGTTTCTGAGCATCCCTAAACATAGCCCTAGCCGGCATGGAAGACGAGTGAAAAATCAGGCCCCAGGAAATGCGTTGCGAGCCCCTTTGGACCATCCAAAAGTGCCCCCAAAGGAAGGCTTTGGGTACATCTGAAGTTCCCAGGGGAGTCTTTACGCAGCCCCATATGCAACTGGACCCTCCGGGTTCACTGTTCCTGAGCAACACTAAACGTAGCCCTAGCCGTCATCAGAGACGCCTGAAAAATCAGGCCCCAGGAAATGAGTTACGAGCCCTTTTCGCCCTATCCAAAAGTGACCCCAAAGGAAGGCTTTGGGTACAAGTGAAGTCCCCAGGGGAGCCTTTACGCAGCCCCACATGCAACTGGACCCTCCGGGTTCGCTGTTTCCGAGCATCCCTAAACATAGCGCTAGCCGGCATCGATGACGACTGAAAAATCAGGCCCCAGGAAAAGGGATACGAGCCCTTTTCGCCCATCGAAAAGTGCCCCCAAAGGAAGGCTTTGGGTACAAGAGAACTCCCCAGGGGAGCCTTTACGCAGCCCCACATGCAACTGGACCGTCCGGGTTCGCTGTTTCCGAGCAACGCTTAATATATCACTAGCCGGCATGGGAGAAGACTGAAAACCCGGGCCCCAGGAAATGCGTTCCGAGCCCTTTTCGCCCATCCAAAAGTGCCCCCAAAGGAAGGCTTTGGGTACAAGAGAACTCCCCAGGGGAGCCTTTACGCAGCCCCACATGCCACTGGACCCTCCGGGTTCGCTATTTCTGAGCATCCCTAAACATAACCCTAGCCGGCTTCGATGACGACTGAAAAATCAGGCCCCAGGAAATGCGTTACGAGCCCTTTTCGCACATCCAAAAGTGTAACCAAAGGAAGGCTTTGGGTACAAGTGAACTCCCCAGGGGAGCCTTTACGCAGCCCCACATGCAACTGGACCGTCCGGGTTCGCTGTTTCCGAGCAACGCTTAATATATCACTAGCCGGCATGGGAGAAGACTGAAAACCCGGGCCCCAGGAAATGCGTTCCGAGCCGTTTTCGCCCATCGATAAGTGCCCCCAAAGGAAGGCTTTGGGTACAAGTGAACTCCCCAGGGGAGCCTTTACGCAGCCCCACATGCAACTGGACCCTCCGGGTTCGCTGTTCCTGAGCATCCCTAAACATAGCCCTAGCCGGCATCGATGACGACTGAAAAATCAGGCCCCAGGAAATGCGTTACAAGCCCCATTCGCCCATGCAAAATTGCCCCCAAAGGAAGGCTTTGGGTACAAGTGAACTCCCCAGGGGAGCCTTTACGCAGCCCCACATGCAACTGGACCCTCCGGGTTCGCTGTTTCCGAGCATCCCTAAACATAGCCCTAGCCGTCATCGGAGACGACTGAAAAATCAGGCCCCAGGAAATGCGTTGCGAGCCCTTTTCGCCCATCCAAAAGTGCCCCCAAAGGAAGGCTTTGGGTACAAGAGAACTCCCCAGGGGAGCCTTTACGCAGCCCCACATGCAACTGGACCCTTCGGGTTCGATTTTTCTGAGCAACCCTAAATATATCCCTAGCCGGCATGGGAGAACACTGAAAACCCGGGCCCCAGAAAATGCGTAGCAAGCCCCTTTGGACCATCCAAAAGTGTCACCAAAGGAAGGCTTTGGGTAAAAGAGAACTCCCCAGGGGAGCCTTTACGCAGCCCCACATGAAACTGGACCCTCCGGGTTCGCTGTTCATGAGCAAACCTAAACGTAGCCCTAGCCGTCATCGGAGACGAGTGAAAAATCAGGCCCCAGGAAATGCGTTCCGAGCCTCTTTGGACCATGCAAAAGTGCCCCCAAAGGAAGGCTTTGGGTACATCTGAAGTTCCCAGGGGAGTCTTTACGCAGCCCCATATTCAACTGGACCCTCCGGGTTCACTGTTCCTGAGCAACCCTAAACGTAGCCCTAGCCGTCATCAGAGACGCCTGAAAAATCAGGCCCCAGGAAATGAGTTACGAGCCCTTTTCGCCCATCCAAAAGTGACCCCAAAGGAAGGCTTTGGGTACAAGTGAACTCCCCAGGGGAGCCTTTACGCAGCCCCACATGCAACTGGACCCTCCGGGTTCGCTGTTTCCGAGCATCCCTAAACATAGCGCTAGCCGGCATCGATGACGACTGAAAAATCAGGCCCCAGGAAAAGGGATACGAGCCCTTTTCGCCCATCGAAAAGTGCCCCCAAAGGAAGGCTTTGGGTACAAGAGAACTCCCCAGGGGAGCCTTTACGCAGCCCCACATGCAACTGGACCCTCCGGGTTCGCTGTTTCCGAGCAACGCTTAATAAATCACTAGCCGGCATGGGAGAAGACTGAAAACCCGGGCCCCAGAAAACGAGATGCAAGCCCCTTTGGACCATCCAAAAGTGTCACCAAAGGAAGGCTTTGGGTACATCAGAAGTTCCCAGGGGAGCCTTTACGCAGCCCCACATGCAACTGGACCGTCCGGGTTCGCTGTTTCCGAGCATCCCTAAAAATAGCGCTAGCCGGCATCGATGACGACTGAAAAATCAGGCCCCAGGAAAAGGGATACGAGCCCTTTTCGCCCATCCAAAAGTGTCCCCAAAGGAAGGCTTTGGGTACAAGAGAACTCCCCAGGGGAGCCTTTACGCAGCCCCACATGCAACTGGACCCTCCGGGTTCGCTGTTTCCGAGCAACGCTTAATATATCACTAGCCGGCATGGGAGAAGACTGAAAACCCGGGCCCCAGGAATAGGGATACGAGCCCTTTTCGCCCATCCAAAAGTGCCCCCAAAGGAAGGCTTTGGGTACAAGAGAACTCCCCAGGGGAGCCTTTACGCAGCCCCACATGCCACTGGACCCTCCGGGTTCGCTATTTCTGAGCATCCCTAAACATAACCCTAGCCGGCTTCGATGACGACTGAAAAATCAGGCCCCAGGAAATGCGTTACGAGCCCTTTTCGCACATCCAAAAGTGTCACCAAAGGAAGGCTTTGGGTACAAGTGAACTCCCCAGGGGAGCCTTTACGCAGCCCCACATGCAACTGGACCCTCCGGGTTCGCTGTTTCTGAGCATCCCTAAACATAACACTAGCCGACATCGAAGAAGACTGAAAAATCAGGCCCCAGGAAATGCGTTGCGAGCCCTTTTCGCCCATCCAAAAGTGCCCCCAAAGGAAGGCTTTGGGTACAAGTGAACTCCCCAGGGGAGACTTTACGCAGCCCCACATGCAACTGGACCCTCCGGGTTCGCTGTTTCCGAGCAACGCTAAATATATCCCTAGCCGGCATGGGAGAAGACTGAAAAATCAGGCCCCAGAAAACGCGTTGCGAGCCCCTTTGGACCATCCCAAAGTGTCACCAAAGGAAGGCTTTGGGTACAAGTGAACTCCCCAGGGGAGCCTTTACGCAGCCCCACATGCAACTGGACCCTCCGGGTTCGCTGTTCCTGAGCATCCCTAAACATAGCCCTAGCCGGCATCGATGACGACTGAAAAATCAGGCCCCAGGAAATGCGTTAAAAGCCCCATTCGCCCATGCAAAATTGCCCCCAAAGGAAGGCTTTGGGTACAAGTGAACTCCCCAGGGGAGCCTTTACGCAGCCCCACATGCAACTGTACCCTCCGCGTTCGCTGTTTCCGAGCATCCCTAAACATAGCCCTAGCCGTCATCGGAGACGACTGAAAAATCAGGCCCCAGGAAATGCGTTGCGAGCCCTTTTCGCCCATCCAAAAGTGCCCCCAAAGGAAGGCTTTGGGTACAAGAGAACTCCCCAGGGGAGCCTTTACGCAGCCCCACATGCAACTGGACCCTTCGGGTTCGATTTTTCTGAGCAACCCTAAATATATCCCTAGCCGGCATGGGAGAAGACTGAAAACCCGGGCCCCAGAAAATGCGTAGCAAGCCCCTTTGGACCATCCAAAAGTGTCACCAAAGGAAGGCTTTGGGTAAAAGAGAACTCCCCAGGGGAGCCTTTACGCAGCCCCACATGAAACTGGACCCTCCGGGTTCGCTGTTCATGAGCAAACCTAAACGTAGCCCTAGCCGTCATCGGAGACGAGTGAAAAATCAGGCCCCAGGAAATGCGTTCCGAGCCTCTTTGGACCATGCAAAAGTGCCCCCAAAAGAAGGCATTGGGTACAAGTGAACTCCCCAGGGGAGCCTTTACGCAGCCCCACATGCAACTGGACCCTCCGGGTTCGCTGTTTCCGAGCATCCCTAAACATAGCCCTAGCCGGCATCGAAGACGACTGAAAAATCAGGCCCCAGGAAATGCGTTGCAAGCCCTTTTCGCCCATCGATAAGTGCCCCAAAAGGAAGGCTTTGGGTACAAGTGAACTCCCCAGCGGAGCCTTTACGCAGCCTCACATGCAACTGGACCCTCCGGGTTCGCTGTTTCCGAGCATGCCTAAACATAGCCCTAGCCGTCATCGGAGACGAGTGAAAAATCAGGCCCCAGGAAATGCGTTGCGAACCCGTTTGGACCATCCAAAAGAGCCCCCAAAGGAAGGCTTTGGGTACAAGTGAACTCCCCAGGGGAGCCTTTACGCAGCCCCACATGCAACTGGACCCTCCGGGTTTGATTTTTCTGAGCAACGCTAAATATATCACTAGCCGGCATGGGAGAAGACTGAAAACCCGGGCCTCAGAAAACGCGTTGCAAGCCCCTTTGCACCATCCAAAAGTGTCACCAAAGGAAGGCTTTGGGTACAAGTGAACTCCCCAGGGGAGCCTTTACACTGCCCCACATGCAACTGGACCCTCCGGGTTCGCTGTTCATGAGCAAACCTAAACGTAGCCCTAGCCGTCATCGGAGACGAGTGAAAAATCAGGCCCCAGGAAATGCGTTTCGAGCCCTTTTCACCCATCTAAAAGTGCCCCCAAAGGAAGGCTTTGGGTACATCTGAAGTTCCCAGGGGAGCCTTTACGCAGCCCCATATGCAACAGGACCCTCCGGGTTCGCTGTTTCCAAGCAACCCTAAACATAGCCCTAGCAGTCATCGGAGACGAGTGAAAAATCGGGCCCCAGGAAATGCGTTCCGAGCCCTTTTCGCCCATCCAAAAGTGCCCCCAAAGGAAGGCTTTGGGTACAAGTGAACTCCCCAGGGGAGCCTTTACGCAGCCCCACATGCAACTGGACCCTCCGGGTTCGCTGTTTCTGAGCATCCCTAAACATAGCCCTAGCCGGCATCGAAGACGACTGAAAAATCAGGCCCCAGGAAACACGTTGCAAGCCCCTTTGGACCAACCCAAATTGTCACCAAAGTAAGGCTTTGGGTACAAGTGAACTCCCCAGGGGAGCCTTTACGCAGCCCCACATGCAACTGGACCCTCCGGGTTCGCTGTTTCCAGGCATCCCTAAACATAGCCCTTGCCGGCATCGAAGACGACTGAAAAATCAGGCCCCAGGAAATGCGTTGCAAGCCCTTTTCGCCCATCCAAAAGTGCCCCGAAAGGAAGGCTTTGGGTACAAGTGAACTCCCCAGGGGAGCCTTTACGCAGCCCCACATGCAACTGGACCCTCCGGGTTCGCTGTTCATGAGCAAATGTAAACATATCCCTAGCCGTAATCGGAGACGAGTGAAAAATCAGGCCCCAGGAAATGCGTTGCGAGCCCCTTTGGACCATCCAAAAGTGCTCCCAAAGGAAGGCTTTGGGTACATCTGAAGTTCCCAGGGGAGTCTTTACGCAGCCCCACATGCAACTGGACCCTCCAGGTTCGCTGTTTCCGAGCAACCATAAACGTAGCCCTAGCAGTCATCGGAGACGAGTGAAAAATCAGGCCCCAGGAAATGCGTTGCGAGCCCCTTTGGACCATCCAAAAGTGTCACCAAAGGAAGGCTTTGGGTACACGAGAACTCCCCAGGGGAGCCTTTACGCAGCCCCACATGCAACTGGACCCTCCGGGTTCGCTGTTTCTGAGCATCCCTAAACATAGCCCTAGCCGGCATGGAAGACGAGTGAAAAATCAGGCCCCAGGAAATGCGTTGCGAGCCCCTTTGGACCATCCAAAAGTGCCCCCAAAGGAAGGCTTTGGGTACATCTGAAGTTCCCAGGGGAGTCTTTACGCAGCCCCATATGCAACTGGACCCTCCGGGTTCACTGTTCCTGAGCAAACCTAAACGTAGCCCTAGCCGTCATCGGAGACGCCTGAAAAATCAGGCCCCAGGAAATGAGTTACGAGCCCTTTTCGCCCATCCAAAAGTGCCCCCAAAGGAAGGCTTTGGGTACAAGTGAAGTCCCCAGGGGAGCCTTTACGCAGCCCCACATGCAACTGGACCCTCCGGGTTCGCTGTTTCCGAGCATCCCTAAACATAGCGCTAGCCGGCATCGATGACGACTGAAAAATCAGGCCCCAGGAAAAGGGATACGAGCCCTTTTCGCCCATCGAAAAGTGCCCCCAAAGGAAGGCTTTGGGTACAAGAGAACTCCCCAGGGGAGCCTTTACGCAGCCCCACATGCAACTGGACCGTCCGGGTTCGCTGTTTCCGAGCAACGCTTAATATATCACTAGCCGGCTTCGATGACGACTGAAAAATCAGGCCCCAGGAAATGCGTTACGAGCCCTTTTCGCACATCCAAAAGTGTCACCAAAGGAAGGCTTTGGGTACAAGTGAACTCCCCAGGGGAGCCTTTACGCAGCCCCACATGCAACTGGACCCTCCGGGTTCGCTGTTTCCGAGCAACGCTTAATATATCACTAGCCGGCATGGGAGAAGACTGAAAACCCGGGCCCCAGGAAATGCGTTGCGAGCCCTTTTCGCCCATCCAAAAGTGCCCCCAAAGGAAGGCTTTGGGTACAAGTGAACTCCCCAGGGGAGCCTTTACGCAGCCCCACATGCCACTGGACCCTCCGGGTTCGCTATTTCTGAGCATCCCTAAACATAACCCTAGCCGGCTTCGATGACGACTGAAAAATCAGGCCCCAGGAAATGCGTTACGAGCCCTTTTCGCACATCCAAAAGTGTCACCAAAGGAAGGCTTTGGGTACAAGTGAACTCCCCAGGGGAGCCTTTACGCAGCCCCACATGCAACTGGACCCTCCGGGTTCGCTGTTTCTGAGCATCCCTAAACATAACACTAGCCGACAAAGAAGAAGACTGAAAAATCAGGCCCCAGGAAATGCGTTGCGAGCCCTTTTCGCCCATCCAAATGTGCCCCCAAAGGAAGGCTTTGGGTACAAGTGAACTCCCCAGGGGAGACTTTACGCAGCCCCACATGCAACTGGACCCTCCGGGTTCGCTGTTTCCGAGCAACGCTAAATATATCACTAGCCGGCATGGGAGAAGACTGAAAACCCGGGCCCCAGAAAACGCGTTGCAAGCCCCTTTGGACCATCCAAAAGTGTCACCAAAGGAAGGCTTTGGGTACATCAGAAGCTCCCAGGGGAGCCTTTACGCAGCCCCATATGCAACTGGACCCTCCGGGTTCGCTGTTTCCGAGCAACCCTAAACATAGCCCTAGCCGGCATCGAAGACAACTGAAAAATCAGGCCCCAGGAAACACGTTGCAAGCCCCTTTGGACCATCCAAAAGTGTCACCAAAGGAAGGCTTTGGGTACAAGTGAACTCCCCAGGGGAGCCTTTACGCAGCCCCACATGCAACTGGACCCTCCGGGTTCGCTGTTTCCGAGCATCCCTAAACATAGCGCTAGCCGGCATTGATGACGACTGAAAAATCAGGCCCCAGGAAATGCATTGCGAGCCCTTTTCGCCCATCCAAAAGTGCCCCCAAAGGAAGGCTTTGGGTACAAGTGAACTCCCCAGGGGAGCCTTTACGCAGCCCCACATGCAACTGGACCCTCCGGGTTCGCTGTTACCGAGCAACCCTAAACATATCCCTAGCAGTCATCGGAGACGAGTGAAAAATCAGACCCAGGAAATGCGTTCCGAGCCCTTTTGGACCATCCAAAAGTGTCACCAAAGGAAGGCTTTGGGTACAAGTGAACTCCCCAGGGGAGCCTTTACGCAGCCCCACATGCAACTGGACCGTCCGGGTTCGCTGTTACCGAGCAACCCTAAACATAGCCCAAGCCGGCATCGATGATGACTGAAAAATCAGGCCCCAGAAAATGCGTTGCAAGCCCCTTTGGACCATCCCAAAGTGTCACCAAAGGAAGGCTTTGGGTACAAGTGAACTCCCCAGGGGAGCCTTTACACAGCCCCACATGCAACTGGACCCTCCGGGTTCGCTGTTTCCGAGCATCCCTAAACATAGAACTAACCGGCATCTAAGACGACTGAAAAATCAGGCCCCAGGAAATGCGTTGCGAGCCCTTTTCGCCCATGCAAAAGTGCCCCCAAAGGAAGGCTTTGGGTACAAGAGAACTCCCCAGGGGAGCCTTTACGCAGCCCCACATGCAACTGGACCCTCCGGGTTCGCTGTTCCTGAGCAAAACTAAACGTAGCCCTAGCCGTCATCGGAGACGAGTGAAAAATTAGGCCCCAGGAAATGCGTTGCGAACCCCTTTGGACCATCCAAAAGTGCCCCCAAAGGAAGGCTTTGGGTACAAGAGAACTCCCCAGGGGAGCCTTTACGCAGCCCCACATGCAACTAGACCCTCCGGGTTCGATTTTTCCGAGCAACGCTAAATATATCACTAGCCGGCATGGGAGAAGACTGAAAACCCGGGCCCCAGAAAACGCGTTGCAAGCCCCTTTGGACCATCCAAAAGTGTCACCAAATGAAGGCTTTCGGTAGAAGTGAACTCCCCAGGGGAGCCTTTACACTGCCCCACATTCAACTGGACCCTCCGGGTTCGCTGTTCATGAGCAAACATAAACGTAGCCCTAGCCGTCATCGGAGACGAGTGAAAAATCAGGCCTCAGGAAATGCGTTCCGAGCCCCTTTGGACCATCCCAAAGTGCCCCCAAAGGAAGGCTTTGGGTACAAGTGAACTCCCCAGGGGAGCCTTGACGCAGCCCCACATGCAACTGGACCCTCCGGGTTCGCTGTTACCGAGCAACCCTAAACATAGCCCTACCCGGCATCGAAGACGACTGAAAAATCAGGCCCCAGGAAACACGTTGCAAGCCCCTTTGAACCATCCAAAAGTGCCCCCAAAGGAAGGCTTTGGGTACAAGTGAACTCCCCAGGGGAGCCTTTACGCAGCCCCATATGCAACTGGACCCTCCGGGTTCGCTGTTTCCAAGCAACCCTAAACATAACCCTAGCAGTCATCGGAGACGAGTGAAAAATCAGGCCCCAGGAAATGCGTTCCGAGCCCCTTTGGACCATCCAAAAGTGTCACCAAAGGAAGGCTTTGGGTACAAGTGAACTCCCCAGGGGAGCCTTGACGCAGCCCCACATGCAACTGGACCCTCCGGGTTCGCTGTTTCCGAGCATCCCTAAACATAGCCCTAACCGGCATCTAAGACGACTGAAAAATCAGTTCCCAGGAAATGCGTTGCGAGCCCTTTTCGCCCATGCAAAAGTGCCCCCAAAGGAAGGCTTTGGGTACAAGAGAACTCCCCAGGGGAGCCTTTACGCAGCCCCACATGCAACTAGACCCTCCGGGTTCGATTTTTCCGAGCAACGCTAAATATATCACTAGCTGAAATGGGAGAAGACTGAAAACCCGGGCCCCAGAAAACGCGTTGCAAGCCCCTTTGGACCATCCAAAATTGTCACCAAAGGAAGGCTTTGGGTACAAGTGAACTCCCCAGGGGAGCCTTTACACTGCCCCACATGCAACTGGACCCTCCGGGTTCGCTGTTCATGAGCAAACCTAAACGTAGCCCTAGCCGTCATCGGAGACGAGTGAAAAATCAGACCCAGGAAATGCGTTGCGAGCCCCTTTGGACCATCCAAAAGTGCCCCCAAAGGAAGGCTTTGGGTACATCTGAAGTTCCCAGGGGAGCCTTTACGCAGCCCCATATGCAACTGGACCCTCCGGATTCGATTTTTCCGAGCAACGCGAAATATATCACTAGCCGGCATAGGAGAAGACTGAAAACCCGGGCCCCAGAAAACGCGTTGCGAGCCCCTTTGGACCATCCAAAAGTGTCACCAAAGGAAGGCTTTGGGTACAAGTGAACTCCCCAGGGGAGCCTTTACGCAGCCCCACATGCAACTGGACCCTCCGGGTTCGCTGTAACCGAGCAACCCTAAACATAGCCATAGCAGTCATCCGAGACGAGTGAAAAATCAGACCCAGGAAATGCGTTCCGAGCCCTTTTGGACCATCCAAAAGTGTCACCAAAGGAAGGCTTTGGGTACAAGTGAACTCCCCAGGGGAGCCTTTACGCAGCCCCACATGCAACTGGACCGTCCGGGTTCGCTGTTACCGAGCAACCCTAAACATAGCCCAAGCCGGCATCGATGATGACTGAAAAATCAGGCCCCAGAAAATGCGTTGCAAGCCCCTTTGGACCATCCCAAAGTGTCACCAAAGGAAGGCTTTGGGTACAAGTGAACTCCCCAGGGGAGCCTTTACGCAGCCCCACATGCAACTGGACCCTCCGGGTTCGCTGTTTCCGAGCATCCCTAAACATAGCCCTAACCGGCATCTAAGACGACTGAAAAATCAGGCCCCAGGAAATGCATTGCGAGCCCTTTTCGCCATTGCAAAAGTGCCCCCAAAGGAAGGCTTTGGGTACAAGAGAACTCCCCAGGGGAGCCTTTACGCAGCCCCACATGCAACTGGACCCTCCGGGTTCGCTGTTCCTGAGCAAAACTAAACGTAGCCCTAGCCGTCATCGGAGACGAGTGAAAAATTAGGCCCCAGGAAATGCGTTGCGAACCCCTTTGGACCATCCAAAAGTGCCCCCAAAGGAAGGCTTTGGGTACAAGAGAACTCCCCAGGGGAGCCTTTACGCAGCCCCACATGCAACTAGACACTCCGGGTTCGCTGTTTCCGAGCATCCCTAAACATAGCCCTAGCAGTCATCGGAGACGAGTGAAAAATCAGGCCCCAGGAAATGCGTTGCGAGCCCCTTTGGACCATCCAAAAGTGTCACCAAAGGAAGGCTTTGGGTACAATAGAACTCCCCAGGGGAGCCTTTACGCAGCCCCACATGCAACTGGACCCTCCGGGGTCGCTGTTTCTGAGCATCCCTAACCATAGCCCTAGCCGGCATCGAAGACGACTGAAAAATCAGGCCCCAGGAAACACGTTGCAAGCCCCTTTGGACCATCCAAAAGTGCCCCCAAAGGAAGGCTTTGGGTACATCTGAAGTTCCCAGGGGAGTCTTTACGCAGCCCCATATGCAACTGGACCCTCCGGGTTCACTGTTCCTGAGCAAACCTAAACGTAGCCCTAGCCGTCATCGGAGACGCCTGAAAAATCAGGCCCCAGGAAATGAGTTACGAGCCCTTTTCGCCCATCCAAAAGTGCCCCCAAAGGAAGGCTTTGGGTACAAGTGAAGTCCCCAGGGGAGCCTTTACGCAGCCCCACATGCAACTGGACCCTCCGGGTTCGCTGTTTCCGAGCATCCCTAAACATAGCGCTAGCCGGCATCGATGACGACTGAAAAATCAGGCCCCAGGAAAAGGGATACGAGCCCTTTTCGCCCATCTAAAAGTGCCCCCAAAGGAAGGCTTTGGGTACAAGAGAACTCCCCAGGGGAGCCTTTACGCAGCCCCACATGCAACTGGACCGTCCGGGTTCGCTGTTTCCGAGCAACGCTAAATATATCACTAGGCGGCATAGGAGAAGTCTGAAAACCCGGGCCCCAGAAAACGAGATGCAAGCCCCTTTGGACCATCCAAAAGTGTCACCAAAGGAAGGCTTTGGGTACATCAGAAGTTCCCAGGGGAGCCTTTACGCAGCCCCACATGCCACTGGACCCTCCGGGTTCGCTATTTCTGAGCATCCCTAAACATAACCCTAGCCGTCTTCGATGACGACTGAAAAATCAGGCCCCAGGAAATGCGTTACGAGCCCTTTTCGCCCATGCAAAAGTGCCCCCAAAGGAAGGCATTGGGTACAAGTGAACTCCCCAGGGGAGCCTTTACGCAGCCCCACATGCAACTGGACCCTCCGGGTTCGCTGTTTCTGAGCATCCGTAAACATAACCCTAGCCGGCATCGAAGAAGACTGAAAAATCAGGCCCCAGGAAATGCGTTGCGAGCCCTTTTCGCCCATCCAAAAGTGCCCCCAATGGAAGGCTTTGGGTACAAGAGAACTCCCCAGGGGAGCCTTTACGCAGCCCCACATGCAACTAGACCCTCCGGGTTCGATTTTTCCGAGCAACGCTAAATATATCACTAGCCGGCATGGGAGAAGACTGAAAACCCGGGCCCCAGAAAACGCGTTGCAAGCCCCTTTGGACCATCCAAAAGTGTCACCAAATGAAGGCTTTCGGTAGAAGTGAACTCCCCAGGGGAGCCTTTACACTGCCCCACATTCAACTGGACCCTCCGGGTTCGCTGTTCATGAGCAAACATAAACGTAGCCCTAGCCGTCATCGGAGACGAGTGAAAAATCAGGCCCCAGGAAATGCGTTCCGAGCCCCTTTGGACCATCCCAAAGTGCCCCCAAAGGAAGGCATTGGGTACAAGTGAACTCCCCAGGGGAGCCTTTACGCAGCCCCACATGCAACTGGACCCTCCGGGTTCGCTGTTACCGAGCAACCCTAAACATAGCCCTAGCCGGCATCGAAGACGACTGAAAAATCAGGCCCCAGGAAACACGTTGCAAGCCCCTTTGAACCATCCAAAAGTGCCCCCAAAGGAAGGCTTTGGGTACAAGTGAACTCCCCAGGGGAGCCTTTACGCAGCCCCATATGCAACTGGACCCTCCGGGTTCGCTGTTTCCAAGCAACCCTAAACATAACCCTAGCAGTCATCGGAGACGAGTGAAAAATCAGGCCCCAGGAAATGCGTTCCGAGCCCCTTTGGACCATCCAAAAGTGTCACCAAAGGAAGGCTTTGGGTACAAGTGAACTCCCCAGGGGAGCCTTTACGCAGCCCCACATGCAACTGGACCCTCCGGGTTCGCTGTTTCCGAGCATCCCTAAACATAGCCCTAACCGGCATCTAAGACGACTGAAAAATCAGTTCCCAGGAAATGCGTTGCGAGCCCTTTTCGCCCATGCAAAAGTGCCCCCAAAGGAAGGCTTTGGGTACAAGAGAACTCCCCAGGGGAGCCTTTACGCAGCCCCACATGCAACTAGACCCTCCGGGTTCGATTTTTCCGAGCAACGCTAAATATATCACTAGCCGGCATGGGAGAAGACTGAAAACCCGGGCCCCAGAAAACGCGTTGCAAGCCCCTTTGGACCATCCCAAAGTGTCACCAAATGAAGGCTTTGGGTACAAGTGAACTGCCCAGGGGAGCCTTTACACTGCCCCACATGCAACTGGACCCTCCGGGTTCGCTGTTCATGAGCAAACATAAACGTAGCCCTAGCCGTCTTCGGAGACGAGTGAAAAATCAGGCCTCAGGAAATGCGTTGCGAGCCCCTTTGGACCATCCAAAAGTGCCCCCAAAGGAAGGCATTGGGTACAAGTGAACTCCCCAGGGGAGACTTTACGCAGCCCCACATGCAACTGGACCCTCCGGGTTCGCTGTTACCGAGCAACCCTAAACATAGCCCTAGCCGGCATCGAAGACGACAGAAAAATCAGGCCCCAGGAAACACGTTGCAAGCCCCTTTGGACCATCCAAAAGTGTCACAAATGGAAGGCTTTGGGTACAAGTGAACTCCCCAGGGGAGCCTTTACACAGCCCCACATGCAACTGGACCCTCCGGGTTCGCTGTTTCCGAGCATCCCTAAACATAGCCCTAGCCGGCATCGAAGACGACTGAAAAATCAGGCCCCAGGAAATGCGTTCCGAGCCCTTTTCGCCCATCCAAAAGTGCCCCCAAAGGAAGGCTTTTGGTACAAGTGAACTCCCCAGGGGAGCCTTTACGCAGCCCCACATGCAACTGGACCCTCCGGGTTCGCTGTTACCGAGCAACCCTAAACATAGCCCAAGCCGGCATCGAAGACGACTGAAAAATCAGGCCCCAGGAAATGCATTGCAAGCCCCTTTGGACCATCCCAAAGTGTCACCAAAGGAAGGCTTTGGGTACAAGTGAACTCCCCAGGGGAGCCTTTACGCAGCCCCACATGCAACTGGACCCTCCGGGTTCGCTGTTTCCGAGCATCCCTAAACATAGCCCTAACCGGCATCTAAGACGACTGAAAAATCAGGCCCCAGGAAATGCGTTGCGAGCCCTTTTCGACCATCCAAAAGTGCCCCCAAAGGAAGGCTTTGGGTACAAGAGAACTCCCCAGGGGAGCCTTTACGCAGCCCCACATGCAACTGGACCCTCCGGGTTCGCTGTTCCTGAGCAAAACTAAACGTAGCCCTAGCCGTCATCGGAGACGAGTGAAAAATTAGGCCCCAGGAAATGCGTTGCGAACCCCTTTGGACCATCCAAAAGTGCCCCCAAAGGAAGGCTTTGGGTACAAGAGAACTCCCCAGGGGAGCCTTTACGCAGCCCCACATGCAACTAGACCCTCCGGGTTCGATTTTTCCGAGCAACGCTAAATATATCACTAGCCGGCATGGGAGAAGACTGAAAACCCGGGCCCCAGAAAACGCGTTGCAAGCCCCTTTGGACCATCCAAAAGTGTCACCAAATGAAGGCTTTCGGTAGAAGTGAACTCCCCAGGGGAGCCTTTACACTGCCCCACATGCAACTGGACCCTCCGGGTTCGCTGTTCATGAGCAAACATAAACGTAGCCCTAGCCGTCTTCGGAGACGAGTGAAAAATCAGGCCACAGGAAATGCGTTGCGAGCCCCTTTGGACCATCCAAATGTGCCCCCAAAGGAAGGCATTGGGTACAAGTGAACTCCCCAGGGGAGCCTTTACGCAGCCCCACATGCAACTGGACCCTCCGGGTTCGCTGTTACCGAGCAACCCTAAACATAGCCCTAGCCGGCATCGAAGACAACTGAAAAATCAGGCCCCAGGAAACACGTTGCAAGCCCCTTTGGACCATCCAAAAGTGTCACCAAAGGAAGGCTTTGGGTACAAGTGAACTCCCCAGGGGAGCCTTTACGCAGCCCCACATGCAACTGGACCCTCCGGGTTCGCTGTTTCCGAGCATCCCTAAACATAGCCCTAGCCGGCATCGAAGACGACTGAAAAATCAGGCCCCAGGAAATGCGTTCCGAGCCCTTTTCGCCCATCCAAAAGTGCCCCCAAAGGAAGGCTTTGGGTACAAGTGAACTCCCCAGGGGAGCCTTTACGCAGCCCCACATGCAACTGGACCCTCCGGGTTCGTTGTTCCTGAGCAAACCTAAACGTAGCCCTAGCCGTCATCGGAGACGAGTGAAAAATCAGGCCCCAGAAATGCGTTGCGAGCCCCTTTGGACCATCCCAAAGTGCCCCCAAAGGAAGGCTTTGGGTACATCTGAAGTTCCCAGGGGAGCCTTTACGCAGCCCCATATGCAACTGGACCCTCCGGATTCGATTTTTCCGAGCAACGCGAAATATATCACTAGCCGGCATAGGAGAAGACTGAAAACCCGGGCCCCAGAAAACGCGTTGCGAGCCCCTTTGGACCATCCAAAAGTGTCACCAAAGGAAGGTTTTGGGTACAAGTGAACTCCCCAGGGGAGCCTTTACGCAGCCCCACATGCAACTGGACCCTCCGGGTTCGCTGTTACCGAGCAACCCTAAACATAGCCCAAGCCGGCATCGATGATGACTGAAAAATCAGGCCCCAGAAAATGCGTTGCAAGCCCCTTTGGACCATCCCAAAGTGTCACCAAAGGAAGGCTTTGGGTACAAGTGAACTCCCCAGTGGAGCCTTTACGCAGCCCCACATGCAACTGGACCCTCCGGGTTCGCTGTTTCCGAGCATCCCTAAACATAGCCCTAACCGGCATCTAAGACGACTGAAAAATCAGGCCCCAGGAAATGCGTTGCGAGCCCTTTTCGCCCATGCAAAAGTGCCCCCAAAGGAAGGCTTTGGGTACAAGAGAACTCCCCAGGGGAGCCTTTACGCAGCCCCACATGCAACTGGACCCTCCGGGTTCGCTGTTCCTGAGCAAAACTAAACGTAGCCCTAGCCGTCATCGGAGACGAGTGAAAAATTAGGCCCCAGGAAATGCGTTGCGAACCCCTTTGGACCATCCAAAAGTGCCCCCAAAGGAAGGCTTTGGGTACAAGAGAACTCCCCAGGGGAGCCTTTACGCAGCCCCACATGCAACTAGACCCTCCGGGTTCGATTTTTCCGAGCAACGCTAAATATATCACTAGCCGGCATGGGAGAAGACTGAAAACCCGGGCCCCAGAAAACGCGTTGCAAGCCCCTTTGGACCATCCCAAAGTGTCACCAAATGAAGGCTTTGGGTACAAGTGAACTCCCCAGGGGAGCCTTTACACTGCCCCACATTCAACTGGACCCTCCGGGTTCGCTGTTCATGAGCAAACCTAAACGTAGCCCTAGCCGGCATCGAAGACGACTGAAAAATCAGGCCCCAGGAAACACGTTGCAAGCCCCTTTGGACCATCCAAAAGTGCCCCCAAAGGAAGGCTTTGGGTACAAGTGAACTCCCCAGGGGAGCCTTTACGCAGCCCCATATGCAACTGGACCCTCCGGGTTCGCTGTTTCCAAGCAACCCTAAACATATCCCTAGCAGTCATCGGAGACGAGCGTAAAATTAGGCCCCAGGATATGCGTTCCGAGCCCCTTTGGACCATCCCAAAGTGTCACCAAAGGAAGGCTTTGGGTACAAGTGAACTCCCCAGGGGAGCCTTTACGCAGCCCCACATGCAACTGGACCCTCCGGGTTCGCTGTTTCCGAGCATCCCTAAACATAGCCCTAACCGGCATCTAAGACGACTGAAAAATCAGGCCCCAGGAAATGCGTTGCGAGTCCTTTTCGCCCATCCAAAAGTGCCCCCAAAGGAAGGCTTTGGGTACAAGAGAACTCCCCAGGGGAGCCTTTACGCAGCCCCACATGCGACTGGACCCTACGGGTTCGCTGTTACCGAGCAACCCTAAACATAGCCCTAGCCGGCATCGAAGACGACTGAAAAATCAGGCCCCAGGAAACACGTTGCAAGCCCCTTTGGACCATCCAAAAGTGTCACCAAAGGAAGGCTTTGGGTACAAGTGAACTCCCCAGGGGAGCCTTTACGCAGCCCCACATGCAACTGGACCCTCCGGGTTCGCTGTTCATGAGCAAACCTAAACGTAGCCCTAGCTGTCATCGGAGACGAGTGCAAAATCAGGCCTCAGGAAATGCGTTGCGAACCCCTTTGGACCGTCCAAAAGTGCCCCCAAAGGAAGGCTTTGGGTACAAGTAAACTGCCCAGGGGACCCTTTACGCAGCCCCACATGCAACTGGACCCTCTGGGTTCGCTGTTTCCGAGCATCCCTAAACAGAGCCCTAGCCGGCATCGAAGACGACTGAAAAATCAGGCCCCAGGAAATGCGTTGCAAGCCCTTTTCACCCATCCAAAAATGCCCCCAAAGGAAGGCTTTGGGTACAAGTGAACTCCCCAGGGGAGCCTTTACGCAGCCCCACATGCAACTGGACCCTCCGGGTTCGCTGTTTCCGAGCATCCCTAAACATAGCCCTAGCCGGCATCGAAGACGACTGAAAAATCAGGCCCCAGGAAATGCGTTCCGAGCCCTTTTCGCCCATCGAAAAGTGCCCCCAAAGGAAGGCTTTGGGTACAAGAGAACTCCCCAGGGGAGCCTTAACGCAGCCCCACATGCAACTGGACCCTCCGGGTTCGCTGTTCCTGACCAAAACTAAACGTAGCCCTAGCCGTCATCTAAGACGTGTGAAAAATCAGGCCCCAGGAAATGAGTTGCGAGCCCTTTTCGCCCATCCAAAAGTGCCCCCAAAGGAAGGCTTTTGGTACAAGTGAACTCCCCAGGGGAGCCTTTACGCAGCCCCACATGCAACTGGACCCTCCGGGTTCGCTGTTACCGAGCAACCCTAAACATAGCCCAAGCCGGCATCGAAGACGACTGAAAAATCAGGCCCCAGGAAATGCATTGCAAGCCCCTTTGGAACATCCCAAAGTGTCACCAAAGGAAGGCTTTGGGTACAAGTGAACTCCCCAGGGGAGCCTTTACGCAGCCCCACATGCAACTGGACCCTCCGGGTTCGCTGTTTCCGAGCATCCCTAAACATAGCCCTAACCGGCATCTAAGACGACTGAAAAATCAGGCCCCAGGAAATGCGTTGCGAGCCCTTTTCGCCCATGCAAAAGTGCCCCCAAAGGAAGGCTTTGGGTACAAGAGAACTCCCCAGGGGAGCCTTTACGCAGCCCCACATGCAACTGGACCCTCCGGGTTCGCTGTTCCTGAGCAAAACTAAACGTAGCCCTAGCCGTCATCGGAGACGAGTGAAAAATTAGGCCCCAGGAAATGCGTTGCGAACCCCTTTGGACCATCCAAAAGTGCCCCCAAAGGAAGGCTTTGGGTACAAGAGAACTCCCCAGGGGAGCCTTTACGCAGCCCCACATGCAACTAGACCCTCCGGGTTCGATTTTTCCGAGCAACGCTAAATATATCACTAGCCGGCATGGGAGAAGACTGAAAACCCGGGCCCCAGAAAACGCGTTGCAAGCCCCTTTGGACCATCCAAAAGTGTCACCAAATGAAGGCTTTCGGTAGAAGTGAACTCCCCAGGGGAGCCTTTACACTGCCCCACATGCAACTGGACCCTCCGGGTTCGCTGTTCATGAGCAAACATAAACGTAGCCCTAGCCGTCTTCGGAGACGAGTGAAAAATCAGGCCCCAGGAAATGCGTTGCGAGCCCCTTTGGACCATCCAAATGTGCCCCCAAAGGAAGGCATTGGGTACAAGTGAACTCCCCAGGGGAGCCTTTACGCAGCCCCACATGCAACTGGACCCTCCGGATTCGATTTTTCCGAGCAACGCGAAATATATCACTAGCCGGCATAGGAGAAGACTGAAAACCCGGGCCCCAGAAAACGCGTTGCGAGCCCCTTTGGACCATCCAAAAGTGTCACCAAAGGAAGGTTTTGGGTACAAGTGAACTCCCCAGGGGAGCCTTTACGCAGCCCCACATGCAACTGGACCCTCCGGGTTCGCTGTTACCGAGCAACCCTAAACATAGCCCTAGCAGTCATCGGAGACGAGTGAAAAATCAGACCCAGGAAATGCGTTCCGAGCCCTTTTGGACCATCCAAAAGTGTCACCAAAGGAAGGCTTTGGGTACAAGTGAACTCCCCAGGGGAGACTTTACGCAGCCCCACATGCAACTGGACCGTCCGGGTTCGCTGTTACCGAGCAACCCTAAACATAGCCCAAGCCGGCATCGATGATGACTGAAAAATCAGGACCCAGAAAATGCGTTGCAAGCCCCTTTGGACCATCCCAAAGTGTCACCAAAGGAAGGCTTTGGGTACAAGTGAACTCCCCAGGGGAGCCTTTACGCAGCCCCACATGCAACTGGACCCTCCGGGTTCGCTGTTTCCGAGCATCCCTAAACATAGCCCTAACCGGCATCTAAGACGACTGAAAAATCAGGCCCCAGGAAATGCGTTGCGAGCCCTTTTCGCCCATGCAAAAGTGCCCCCAAAGGAAGGCTTTGGGTACAAGAGAACTCCCCAGGGGAGCCTTTACGCAGCCCCACATGCAACTGGACCCTCCGGGTTCGCTGTTCCTGAGCAAAACTAAACGTAGCCCTAGCCGTCATCGGAGACGAGTGAAAAATTAGGCCCCAGGAAATGCGTTGCGAACCCCTTTGGACCATCCAAAAGTGCCCCCAAAGGAAGGCTTTGGGTACAAGAGAACTCCCCAGGGGAGCCTTTACGCAGCCCCACATGCAACTAGACCCTCCGGGTTCGATTTTTCCGAGCAACGCTAAATATATCACTAGCCGGCATGGGAGAAGACTGAAAACCCGGGCCCCAGAAAACGCGTTGCAAGCCCCTTTGGACCATCCCAAAGTGTCACCAAATGAAGGCTTTGGGTACAAGTGAACTCCCCAGGGGAGCCTTTACACTGCCCCACATTCAACTGGACCCTCCGGGTTCGCTGTTCATGAGCAAACCTAAACGTAGCCCTAGCCATCATCGGAGACGAGTGAAAAATCAGGCCCCAGGAAATGCGTTCCGAGCCCCTTTGGACCATCCAAAAGTGTCACCAAAGGAAGGCTTTGGGTACAAGTGAACTCCCCAGGGGAGCCTTTACGCAGCCCCACATGCAACTGGACCCTCCGGGTTCGCTGTTACCGAGCAACCCTAAACATAGCCCTAGCCGGCATCGAAGACGACTGAAAAATCAGGCCCCAGGAAACACGTTGCAAGCCCCTTTGGACCATCCAAAAGTGCCCCCAAAGGAAGGCTTTGGGTACAAGTGAACTCCCCAGGGGAGTCTTTACGCAGCCCCATATGCAACTGGACCCTCCGGGTTCGCTGTTTCCAAGCAACCCTAAACATATCCCTAGCAGTCATCGGAGACGAGCGTAAAATTAGGCCCCAGGATATGCGTTCCGAGCCCCTTTGGACCATCCCAAAGTGTCACCAAAGGAAGGCTTTGGGTACAAGTGAACTCCCCAGGGGAGCCTTTACGCAGCCCCACATGCAACTGGACCCTCCGGGTTCGCTGTTTCCGAGCATCCCTAAACATAGCCCTAACCGGCATCTAAGACGACTGAAAAATCAGGCCCCAGGAAATGCGTTGCGAGTCCTTTTCGCCCATCCAAAAGTGCCCCCAAAGGAAGGCTTTGGGTACAAGAGAACTCCCCAGGGGAGCCTTTACGCAGCCCCACATGCGACTGGACCCTACGGGTTCGCTGTTACCGAGCAACCCTAAACATAGCCCTAGCCGGCATCGAAGACGACTGAAAAATCAGGCCCCAGGAAACACGTTGCAAGCCCCTTTGGACCATCCAAAAGTGTCACCAAAGGAAGGCTTTGGGTACAAGTGAACTCCCCAGGGGAGCCTTTACGCAGCCCCACATGCAACTGGACCCTCCGGGTTCGCTGTTCATGAGCAAACCTAAACGTAGCCCTAGCTGTCATCGGAGACGAGTGCAAAATCAGGCCTCAGGAAATGCGTTGCGAACCCCTTTGGACCGTCCAAAAGTGCCCCCAAAGGAAGGCTTTGGGTACAAGTAAACTGCCCAGGGGACCCTTTACGCAGCCCCACATGCAACTGGACCCTCCGGGTTCGCTGTTTCCGAGCATCCCTAAACAGAGCCCTAGCCGGCATCGAAGACGACTGAAAAATCAGGCCCCAGGAAATGCGTTGCAAGCCCTTTTCACCCATCCAAAAATGCCCCCAAAGGAAGGCTTTGGGTACAAGTGAACTCCCCAGGGGAGCCTTTACGCAGCCCCACATGCAACTGGACCCTCCGGGTTCGCTGTTTCCGAGCATCCCTAAACATAGCCCTAACCGGCATCTAAGACGACTGAAAAATCAGGCCCCAGGAAATGCGTTGCGAGTCCTTTTCGCCCATCCAAAAGTGCCCCCAAAGGAAGGCTTTGGGTACAAGAGAACTCCCCAGGGGAGCCTTTACGCAGCCCCACATGCGACTGGACCCTACGGGTTCGCTGTTACCGAGCAACCCTAAACATAGCCCTAGCCGGCATCGAAGACGACTGAAAAATCAGGCCCCAGGAAACACGTTGCAAGCCCCTTTGGACCATCCAAAAGTGTCACCAAAGGAAGGCTTTGGGTACAAGTGAACTCCCCAGGGGAGCCTTTACGCAGCCCCACATGCAACTGGACCCTCCGGGTTCGCTGTTCATGAGCAAACCTAAACGTAGCCCTAGCTGTCATCGGAGACGAGTGCAAAATCAGGCCTCAGGAAATGCGTTGCGAACCCCTTTGGACCGTCCAAAAGTGCCCCCAAAGGAAGGCTTTGGGTACAAGTAAACTGCCCAGGGGACCCTTTACGCAGCCCCACATGCAACTGGACCCTCCGGGTTCGCTGTTTCCGAGCATCCCTAAACAGAGCCCTAGCCGGCATCGAAGACGACTGAAAAATCAGGCCCCAGGAAATGCGTTGCAAGCCCTTTTCACCCATCCAAAAATGCCCCCAAAGGAAGGCTTTGGGTACAAGTGAACTCCCCAGGGGAGCCTTTACGCAGCCCCACATGCAACTGGACCCTCCGGGTTCGCTGTTTCCGAGCATCCCTAAACATAGCCCTAGCCGGCATCGAAGACGACTGAAAAATCAGGCCCCAGGAAATGCGTTCCGAGCCCTTTTCGCCCATCGAAAAGTGCCCCCAAAGGAAGGCTTTGGGTACAAGAGAACTCCCCAGGGGAGCCTTTACGCAGCCCCACATGCAACTGGACCCTCCGGGTTCGCTGTTCCTGACCAAAACTAAACGTAGCCCTAGCCGTCATCTAAGACGTGTGAAAAATCAGGCCCCAGGAAATGAGTTGCGAGCCCTTTTCGCCCATCCAAAAGTGCCCCCAAAGGAAGGCTTTGGGTACAAGAGAACTCCCCAGGGGAGCCTTTACGCAGCCCCACATGCAACTGGACCCTCCGGGTTCGCTGTTCCTGAGAAAAACTAAACGTAGCCCTAGCCGTCATCGGAGACGAGTGAAATATCAGGCCCCAGAAAATGCGTTGCGAACCCCTTTGGACCATCCAAAAGTGCCCCGAAAGGAAGGCTTTGGGTACAAGTGAACTCCCCAGGGGAGCCTTTACACAGCCCCACATGCAACTGGACCCTCCGGGTTCGCTGTTTCCGAGCATCCCTAAACATAGACCTAGCCGGCATCGATGACGACTGAAAAATCAGGCCCCAGGAAATGCGTTACGAGCCCTTTTCGCCCATCGAAAAGTGCCCCCAAAGGAAGGCTTTGGGTACAAGAGAACTCCCCAGGGGAGCCTTTACGCAGCCCCACATGCAACTGGACCCTACGGGTTCGCTGTTACTGAGCAACCCTAAACATAGCCCTAGCCGGCATCGAAGACGACTGAAAAATCAGGCCCCAGGAAACACGTTGCAAGCCCCTTTGGACCATCCAAAAGTGTCACCAAAGGAAGGCTTTGGGTACAAGTGAACTCCCCAGGGGAGCCTTTACGCAGCCCCACATGCAACTGGACCCTCCGGGTTCGCTGTTCATGAGCAAACATAAACGTAGCCCTAGCCGTCATCGGAGACGAGTGCAAAATCAGGCCCCAGGAAATGCGTTGCGAACCCCTTTGGACCGTCCAAAAGTGCCCCCAAAGGAAGGCTTTGGGTACAAGTGAACTGCCCAGGGGAGCCTTTACGCAGCCCCACATGCAACTGGACCCTCCGGGTTCGCTGTTTCCGAGCATCCCTAAACAGAGCCCTAGCCGGCATCGAAGACGACTGAAAAATCAGGCCCCAGGAAATGCGTTGCAAGCCCTTTTCACCGATCCAAAAGTGCCCCCAGAGAAAGGCTTTGGGTACAAGTGAACTCCCCAGGGGAGCCTTTACGCAGCCCCACATGCAACTGGACCCTCCGGGTTCGCTGTTTCCGAGCATCCCTAAACATAGCCCTAGCCGGCATCGAAGACGACTGAAAAATCAGGCCCCAGGAAATGCGTTGCGAGCCCTTTTCGCCCATCGAAAAGTGCCCCCAAAGGAAGGCTTTGGGTACAAGAGAACTCCCCAGGGGAGCCTTTACGCAGCCCCACATGCAACTGGACCCTCCGGGTTCGCTGTTCCTGACCAAAACTAAACGTAGCCTTAGCCGTCATCTAAGACGTGTGAAAAATCAGGCCCCAGGAAATGAGTTGCGAGCCCTTTTCGCCCATCCAAAAGTGCCCCCAAAGGAAGGCTTTGGGTACAAGAGAACTCCCAGGGGAGCCTTTACGCAGCCCCACATGCAACTGGACCCTCCGGGTTCGCTGTTCCTGAGAAAAACTAAACGTAGCCCTAGCCGTCATCGGAGACGAGTGAAATATCAGGCCCCAGAAAATGCGTTGCGAACCCCTTTGGACCATCCAAAAGTGCCCCCAAAGGAAGGCTTTGGGTACAAGTGAACTCCCCAGGGGAGCCTTTATGCAGCCCCACATGCAACTGGACCCTCCGGGTTCGCTGTTTCCGAGCATCCCTAAACATAGACCTAGCCGGCATCGAAGAAGACTGAAAACCCGGGCCCCAGAAAACGCGTTGCAAGCCCCTTTGGACCATCCAAAAGTGTCACCAAAGGAAGGCTTTTGGTACAAGTGAACTCCCCAGGGGAGCCTTTACACTGCCCCACATGCAACTGGACCCTACGGGTTCGCTGTTCATGAGCAAACCTAAACGTAGCCCTAGCCGTCATCGGAGACGAGTGAAAAATCAGGCCCCAGGAAATGCGTTACGAGCCCTTTTCGCCCATCCAAAAGTGCCCCCAAAGGAAGGCTTTGGGTACAAGAGAACTCCCCAGGGGAGCCTTTACGCAGCCCCACATGCAACTGGACCCTCCGGGTTCGCTGTTTCCGAGCAAACCTAAACATAGCCCTAGCCGGCATCGAAGACGAGTGAAAAATCAGGCCCCAGGAAATGCGTTCCGAGCCCCTTTGGACCATCCCGAAGTGTCACCAAAGGAAGGCTTTGGGTACAAGTGAACTCCCCAGGGGAGCCTTTACGCAGCCCCACATGCAACTGGACCCTCCGGGTTCGCTGTTTCCGAGCATCCCTAAACATAGTCCTAACCGGCATCGAAGACGACTGAAAAATAAGGCCCCAGGAAATGTGTTGCGAGCCCTTTTCGCCCATCCAAAAGTGCCCCCAAAGGAAGGCTTTGGGTACAAGTGAACTCCCCAGGGGAGCCTTTACGCAGCCCCACATGCAACTGGACCCTCCGGGTTCGCTGTTTCCGAGCATCCCTAAACATAGACCTAGCCGGCATCGATGACGACTGAAAAATCAGGCCCCAGGAAATGCGTTGCGAGTCCTTTTCGCCCATGCAAAAGTGCCCCCAAAGGAAGGCTTTGGGTACAAGAGAACTCCCCAGGGGAGCCTTTACGCAGCCCCACATGCAACTGGACCCTCCGGGTTCGCTGTTTCCGAGCAACCCTAAACATAGCCCTAGCCGGCATCGAAGAAGACTGAAAAATCAGGCCCCAGGAAACACGTTGCAAGCCCCTTTGGACCATCCAAAAGTGTCACCAAAGGAAGGCTTTGGGTACAAGTGAACTCCCCAGGGGAGCCTTTACGCAGCCCCACATGCAACTGGACCCTCCGGGTTCGCTGTTCATGAGCAAACCTAAACGTAGCCCTAGCCGTCATCGGAGACGAGTGCAAAATCAGGCCTCAGGAAATGCGTTGCGAACCCCTTTGGACCGTCCAAAAGTGCCCCCAAAGGAAGGCTTTGGGTACAAGTGAACTGCCCAGGGGAGCCTTTACGCAGCCCCACATGCAACTGGACCCTCCGGGTTCGCTGTTTCCGAGCATCCCTAAACAGAGCCCTAGCCGGCATCGAAGACGACTGAAAAATCAGGCCCCAGGAAATGCGTTGCAAGCCCTTTTCACCGATCCAAAAGTGCCCCCAAAGAAAGGCTTTGGGTACAAGTGAACTCCCCAGGGGAGCCTTTACGCAGCCCCACATGCAACTGGACCGTCCGGGTTCGCTGTTTCCGAGCATCCCTAAACATAGCCCTAGCCGGCATCGAAGACGACTGAAAAATCAGGCCCCAGGAAATGCGTTGCGAGCCCTTTTCGCCCATTGAAAAGTGCCCCCAAAGGAAGGCTTTGGGTACAAGAGAACTCCCCAGGGGAGCCTTTACGCAGCCCCACATGCAACTGGACCCTCCGGGTTCGCTGTTCCTGACCAAAACTAAACGTAGCCTTAGCCGCCATCTAAGACGTGTGAAAAATCAGGCCCCAGGAAATGAGTTGCGAGCCCTTTTCGCCCATCCAAAAGTGCCCCCAAAGGAAGGCTTTGGGTACAAGAGAACTCCCAGGGGAGCCTTTACGCAGCCCCACATGCAACTGGACCCTCCGGGTTCGCTGTTCCTGAGAAAAACTAAACGTAGCCCTAGCCGTCATCGGAGACGAGTGAAATATCAGGCCCCAGAAAATGCGTTGCGAACCCCTTTGGACCATCCAAAAGTGCCCCCAAAGGAAGGCTTTGGGTACAAGTGAACTCCCCAGGGGAGCCTTTACGCAGCCCCACATGCAACTGGACCCTCCGGGTTCGCTGTTTCCGAGCATCCCTAAACATAGTCCTAACCGGCATCGAAGACGACTGAAAAATAAGGCCCCAGGAAATGTGTTGCGAGCCCTTTTCGCCCATCCAAAAGTGCCCCCAAAGGAAGGCTTTTGGTACAAGTGAACTCCCCAGGGGAGCCTTTACGCAGCCCCACATGCAACTGGACCCTTCGGGTTCGATTTTTCCGAGCAACCCTAAATATATCCCTAGCCGGCATGGGAGAAGACTGAAAACCCGGGCCCCAGAAAACGCGTTGCAAGCCCCTTTGGACTATCCAAAAGTGTCACCAAAGGAAGGCTTTGGGTACAAGAGAACTCCCCAGGGGAGCCTTTACGCAGCCCCACATGCAACTGGAACCTCCGGGCTCGCTGTTTCCGAGCATCACTAAACATAACACTAGCCGTCATCGGAGACGAGTGAAAAATCAGGCCCCAGGAAATGTGTTACGAGCCCTTTTCGCCCATCCAAAAGTGCCCACAAAGGAAGGCTTTGGGTACAAGTGAAGTCCCCTGGGGAGCCTTTACGCAGCCCCACATGCAACTGGACCCTCCGGGTTCGCTGTTTCCGAGCATCCCTAAACATAGCCCTAGCCGGCATCGAAGACGATTGAAAAATCAGGCCCCAGGAAATGCGTTGCAAGCCCTTTTTGCCCATGCAAAAGTGCCCCGAAAGGAAGGCTTTGGGTACAAGTGAACTCCCCAGAGGAGCCTTTTCACAGCCCCACATGCAACTGGACCCTCAGGGTTCGTTTTTTCCGAGCAACGCTAACTATATCACTAGCCGGCATGGGAGAAGACTGAAAACCCGGGCCCCAGAAAACGCGTTCCATGCCCCTTTGGACCATCCCAAAGTGTCACCAAAGGAAGGCTTTGGGTACAAGTGAACTCCCCAGGGGAGCCTTTATGCAGCCCCACATGCAACTGGACCCTCCTGGTTCGCTGTTCATGAGCAAACCTAAACGTAGCCCTAGCCGTCATCGGAGACGAGTGAAAAATCAGGCCCCAGGAAATGCGTTCCGAGCCCCTTTGGACCATCCAAAAGTGCCCCCAAAGGAAGGCATTGGGTACATCTGAAGTTCCCAGGGGAGCCTTTACGCAGCCCCATATGCAACTGGACCCTCCGGGTTCGCTGTTTCCGAGCAACCCTAAACATATCCCTAGCAGTCATCGGAGACGAGTGAAAAATCAGGCCCCAGGAAATGCGTTCCGAGCCCCTTTGGACCATCCCAAAGTGTCACCAAAGGAAGGCTTTGGGTACAAGTGAACTCCCCAGGGGAGCCTTTACGCAGCCCCACATGCAACTGGACCCTCCGGGTTCGCTGTTTCCGAGCAACGCTAAATATATCACTAGCCGGCATGGGAGAAGACTGAAAAAACAGGCCCCAGAAAACGCGTTGCAAGCCCCTTTGGACCATCCAAAAGTGTCACCAAAGGAAGGCTTTGGGTACAAGTGAACTCCCCAGGGGAGCCTTTACGCAGCCCCACATGCAAATGGACCCTCCGGGTTCGATTTTTCCGAGCAACGCTAAATATATCACTAGCCGGCATGGGAGAAGACTGAAAACCCGGGCCCCAGAAAACGCGTTGCAAGCCCCTTTGGACCATCCCAAAGTGTCACCAAAGGAAGGCTTTGGGTACAAGTGAACTCCCCAGGGGAGCCTTTACGCAGCCCCACATGCAACTGGACCCTCCGGGTTCGCTGTTCATGAGCAAACCGAAACATAGCCCTAGCCGTCATCGGAGATGAGTGAAAAATCAGGCCCCAGGAAATGCGTTGCGAGCCCCTTTGGACCATCCAAAAGTGCCCCCAAAGGAAGGCATTGGGTACATCTGAAGTTCCCAGGGGAGCCTTTACGCAGTCCCATATGCAACTGGACCCTCCGGGTTCGCTGTTTCCTAGCAACCCTAAACATATCCATAGCAATCATCGGAGACGAGTGAAAAATCAGGCCCCAGGAAATGCGTTCCGAGCCCCTTTGGACCATCCCAAAGTGTCACCAAAGGAAGGCTTTGGGTACAAGTGAACTCCCCAGGGGAGCCTTTACGCAGCCCCACATGCAACTGGACCCTCCGGGTTCGCTGTTTCCGAGCATCCCTAAACATAGCCCTTGCCGGCATCGAAGACGACTGAAAAATCAGGCCCCAGGAAATGCGTTCCGAGCCCTTTGGACCATCCAAAAGTGCCCCCAAAGGAAGGCTTTGGGTACAAGTGAACTCCCCAGGGGAGCCTTTACGCAGCCCCACATGCAACTGGACCCTCCGGGTTCGCTGTTTCTGAGCATCCCTAAACATAGCCCTTGCCGTCATCGATGACGACTGAAAAATCAGGCCCCTGAAAATGCGTTACGAGCCCTTTTCGCCCATCCAAAAGTGCCCCCAAAGGAAGGCTTTGGGTATAAGGGAACTCCCCAGGGGAGCCTTTACGCAGCCCCACATGCAACTGGACCCTCCGGGTTCGGTGTTTCCGAGCATCCCTATACGTAGCCCTAGCCGGCATCGATGACGACTGAAAAATCAGGCCGCAGGAAATGCGTTACGAGCCCTTTTCGCCCATCGAAAAGTGCCCCCAAAGGAAGGCTTTGGGTACAAGAGAACTCCCCAGGGGAGCCTTTACGCAGCCCCACATGCAACTGGACCCTACGGGTTCGCTGTTCATGAGCAAACATAAACGTAGCCCTAGCCGTCATCGGAGACGAGTGCAAAATCAGGCCTCAGGAAATGCGTTGCGAACCCCTTTGGACCGTCCAAAAGTGCCCCCAAAGGAAGGCTTTGGGTACAAGTGAACTGCCCAGGGGAGCCTTTACGCAGCCCCACATGCAACTGGACCCTCCGGGTTCGCTGTTTCCGAGCATCCCTAAACAGAGCCCTAGCCGGCATCGAAGACGACTGAAAAATCAGGCCCCAGGAAATGCGTTGCGAGCCCTTTTCGCCCATCGAAAAGTGCCCCCAAAGGAAGGCTTTGGGTACAAGAGAACTCCCCAGGGGAGCCTTTACGCAGCCCCACATGCAACTGGACCCTCCGGGTTCGCTGTTCCTGACCAAAACTAAACGTAGCCTTAGCCGTCATCTAAGACGTGTGAAAAATCAGGCCCCAGGAAATGAGTTGCGAACCCTTTTCGCCCATCCAAAAGTGCCCCCAAAGGAAGGCTTTGGGTACAAGAGAACTCCCAGGGGAGCCTTTACGCAGCCCCACATGCAACTGGACCCTCCGGGTTCGCTGTTCCTGAGAAAAACTAAACGTAGCCCTAGCCGTCATCGGAGACGAGTGAAATATCAGGCCCCAGAAAATGCGTTGCGAACCCCTTTGGACCATCCAAAAGTGCCCCCAAAGGAAGGCTTTGGGTACAAGTGAACTCCCCAGGGGAGCCTTTATGCAGCCCCACATGCAACTGGACCCTCCGGGTTCGCTGTTTCCGCGCATCCCTAAACATAGACCTAGCCGGCATCGAAGAAGACTGAAAAGCCGGGCCCCAGAAAACGCGTTGCAAGCCCCTTTGGACCATCCAAAAGTGTCACCAAAGGAAGGCTTTTGGTACAAGTGAACTCCCCAGGGGAGCCTTTACACTGCCCCACATGCAACTGGACCCTACGGGTTCGCTGTTCATGAGCAAACCTAAACGTAGCCCTAGCCGTCATCGGAGACGAGTGAAAAATCAGGCCCCAGGAAATGCGTTACGAGCCCTTTTCGCCCATCCAAAAGTGCCCCCAAAGGAAGGCTTTGGGTACAAGAGAACTCCCCAGGGGAGCCTTTACGCAGCCCCACATGCAACTGGACCCTCCGGGTTCGCTGTTTCCGAGCATCCCTAAACATAGTCCTAACCGGCATCGAAGACGACTGAAAAATAAGGCCCCAGGAAATGTGTTGTGAGCCCTTTTCGCCCATCCAAAAGTGCCCCCAAAGGAAGGCTTTGGGTACAAGTGAACTCCCCAGGGGAGCCTTTACGCAGCCCCACATGCAACTGGACCCTCCGGGTTCGCTGTTTCCGAGCATCCCTAAACATAGCCCTAGCCGGCATCGATGACGACTGAAAAATCAGGCCCCAGGAAATGCGTTGCGAGTCCTTTTCGCCCATGCAAAAGTGCCCCCAAAGGAAGGCTTTGGATACAAGAGAACTCCCCAGGGGAGACTTTACGCAGCCCCACATGCAACTGGACCCTACGGGTTCGCTGTTACCGAGCAACCCTAAACATAGCCCTAGCCGGCATCGAAGAAGACTGAAAAATCAGGCCCCAGGAAACACGTTGCAAGCCCCTTTGGACCATCCCAAAGTGTCACCAAAGGAAGGCTTTGGGTACAAGTGAACTCCCCAGGGGAGCCTTTACGCAGCCCCACATGCAACTGGACCCTCAGGGTTCGGTGTTTCCGAGCATCCCTAAACATAGTCCTAACCGGCATCGAAGACGACTGAAAAATAAGGCGCCAGGAAATGTGTTGCGAGCCCTTTTCGCCCATCCAAAAGTGCCCCCAAAGGAAGGCTTTGGGTACAAGTGAACTCCCCAGGGGAGCCTTTACGCAGCCCCACATGCAACTGGACCCTCCGGGTTCGCTGTTTCCGAGCATCCCTAAACATAGCCCTAGCCGGCATCGATTACGACTGAAAAATCAGGCCCCAGGAAATGCGTTGCGAGTCCTTTTCGCCCATCCAAAAGTGCCCCCAAAGGAAGGCTTTGGGTACAAGAGAACTCCCCAGGGGAGCCTTTACGCAGCCCCACATGCAACTGGACCCTCCGGGTTCGCTGTTTCCGAGCATCCCTAAACATAGCCCTAGCCGGCATCGAAGACGACTGAAAAATCAGGCCCCAGGAAATGCGTTGCGAGCCCTTTTCGCCCATCGAAAAGTGCCCCCAAAGGAAGGCTTTGGGTACAAGAGAACTCCCCAGGGGAGCCTTTACGCAGCCCCACATGCAACTGGACCCTCCGGGTTCGCTGTTCCTGACCAAAACTAAACGTAGCCTTAGCCATCATCTAAGACGTGTGAAAAATCAGGCCCCAGGAAATGAGTTGCGAGCCCTTTTCGCCCATCCAAAAGTGCCCCCAAAGGAAGGCTTTGGGTACAAGAGAACTCCCAGGGGAGCCTTTACGCAGCCCCACATGCAACTGGACCCTCCGGGTTCGCTGTTCCTGAGAAAAACTAAACGTAGCCCTAGCCGTCATCGGAGACGAGTGAAATATCAGGCCCCAGAAAATGCGTTGCGAACCCCTTTGGACCATCCAAAAGTGCCCCCAAAGGAAGGCTTTGGGTACAAGTGAACTCCCCAGGGGAGCCTTTATGCAGCCCCACATGCAACTGGACCCTCCGGGTTCGCTGTTTCCGAGCATCCCTAAACATAGACCTAGCCGGCATCGAAGAAGACTGAAAAGCCGGGCCCCAGAAAACGCGTTGCAAGCCCCTTTGGACCATCCAAAAGTGTCACCAAAGGAAGGCTTTTGGTACAAGTGAACTCCCCAGGGGAGCCTTTACACTGCCCCACATGCAACTGGACCCTACGGGTTCGCTGTTCATGAGCAAACCTAAACGTAGCCCTAGCCGTCATCGGAGACGAGTGAAAAATCAGGCCCCAGGAAATGCGTTACGAGCCCTTTTCGCCCATCCAAAAGTGCCCCCAAAGGAAGGCTTTGGGTACAAGTGAACTCCCCAGGGGAGCCTTTACGCAGCCCCACATGCAACTGGACCCTCCGGGTTCGCTGTTTCCGAGCATCCCTAAACATAGCCCTAGCCGGCATCGATGACGACTGAAAAATCAGGCCCCAGGAAATGCGTTGCGAGTCCTTTTCGCCCATGCAAAGGTGCCCCCAAAGGAAGGCTTTGGGTACAAGAGAACTCCCCAGGGGAGCCTTTACGCAGCCCCACATGCAACTGGACCCTCCGGGTTCGCTGTTTCCGAGCAACCCTAAACATAGCCCTAGCCGGCATCGAAGAAGACTGAAAAATCAGGCCCCAGGAAACACGTTGCAAGCCCCTTTGGACCATCCAAAAGTGTCACCAAAGGAAGGCTTTGGGTACAAGTGAACTCCCCAGGGGAGCCTTTACGCAGCCCCACATGCAACTGGACCCTCCGGGTTCGCTGTTCATGAGCAAACCTAAACGTAGCCCTAGCCGTCATCGGAGACGAGTGCAAAATCAGGCCTCAGGAAATGCGTTGCGAACCCCTTTGGACCGTCCAAAAGTGCCCCCAAAGGAAGGCTTTGGGTACAAGTGAACTCCCCAGGGGAGCCTTTACGCAGCCCCACATGCAACTGGACCCTCCGGGTTCGCTGTTTCCGAGCATCCCTAAACAGAGCCCTAGCCGGCATCGAAGACGACTGAAAAATCAGGCCCCAGGAAATGCGTTGAAAGACCTTTTCACCCATCCAAAAGTGCCCCCAAAGAAAGGCTTTGGGTACAAGTGAACTCCCCAGGGGAGCCTTTACGCAGCCCCACATGCAACTGGACCCTCCGGGTTCGCTGTTTCCGAGCATCCCTAAACATAGCCCTAGCCGGCATCGAAGACGACTGAAAAATCAGGCCCCAGGAAATGAGTTGCGAGCCCTTTTCGCCCATCCAAAAGTGCCCCCAAAGGAAGGCTTTGGGTACAAGAGAACTCCCAGGGGAGCCTTTACGCAGCCCCACATGCAACTGGACCCTCCGGGTTCGCTGTTCCTGAGAAAAACTAAACGTAGCCCTAGCCGTCATCGGAGACGAGTGAAATATCAGGCCCCAGAAAATGCGTTGCGAACCCCTTTGGACCATCCAAAAGTGCCCCCAAAGGAAGGCTTTGGGTACAAGTGAACTCCCCAGGGGAGCCTTTACGCAGCCCCACATGCAACTGGACCCTCCGGGTTCGCTGTTTCCGAGCATCCCTAAATATAGACCTAGCCGGCATCGAAGAAGACTGAAAACCCGGGCCCCAGAAAACGCGTTGCAAGCCCCTTTGGACCATCCAAAAGTGTCACCAAAGGAAGGCTTTTGGTACAAGTGAACTCCCCAGGGGAGCCTTTACACTGCCCCACATGCAACTGGACCCTACGGGTTCGCTGTTCATGAGCAAACCTAAACGTAGCCCTAGCCGTCATCGGAGACGAGTGAAAAATCAGGCCCCAGGAAATGCGTTACGAGCCCTTTTCGCCCATCCAAAAGTGCCCCCAAAGGAAGGCTTTGGGTACAAGAGAACTCCCCAGGGGAGCCTTTACGCAGCCCCACATGCAACTAGACCCTCCGGGTTCGCTGTTCATGAGCAAAACTAAACGTAGCCCTAGCCGTCATCGGAGACGAGTGAAAAATTAGGCCCCAGGAAATGCGTTGCGAACCCCATTGGACCATCCAAAAGTGCCCCCAAAGGAAGGCTTTGGGTACAAGAGAACTCCCCAGGGGAGCCTTTACGCAGCCCCACATGCAACTAGACCCTCCGGGTTCGATTTTTCCGAGCAACGCTAAATATATCACTAGCCGGCATGGGAGAAGACTGAAAACCCGGGCCCCAGAAAACGCGTTGCAAGCCCCTTTGGACCATCCCAAAGTGTCACCAAATGAAGGCTTTGGGTACAAGTGAACTCCCCAGGGGAGCCTTTACACTGCCCCACATTCAACTGGACCCTCCGGGTTCGCTGTTCATGAGCAAACCTAAACGTAGCCCTAGCCGTCATCGGAGACGACTGAAAAATAAGGCCCCAGGAAATGTGTTGTGAGCCCTTTTCGCCCATCCAAAAGTGCCCCCAAAGGAAGGCTTTGGGTACAAGTGAACTCCCCAGGGGAGCCTTTACGCAGCCCCAAATGCAACTGGACCCTCCGGGTTCGCTGTTTCCGAGCATCCCTAAACATAGACCTAGCCGGCATCGATGACGACTGAAAAATCAGGCCCCAGGAAATGCGTTACGAGCCCTTTTCGCCCATCCAAAAGTGCCCCCAAAGGAAGGCTTTGGGTACAAGAGAACTCCCCAGGGGAGCCTTTACGCAGCCCCACATGCAACTGGACCCTCCGGGTTCGCTGTTCCTGACCAAAACTAAACGTAGCCTTAGCCGTCATCTAAGACGTGTGAAAAATCAGGCCCCAGGAAATGAGTTGCGAGCCCTTTTCGCCCATCCAAAAGTGCCCCCAAAGGAAGGCTTTGGGTACAAGAGAACTCCCAGGGGAGCCTTTACGCAGCCCCACATGCAACTGGACCCTCCGGGTTCGCTGTTCCTGAGAAAAACTAAACGTAGCCCTAGCCGTCATCGGAGACGAGTGAAATATCAGGCCCCAGAAAATGCGTTGCGAACCCCTTTGGACCATCCAAAAGTGCCCCCAAAGGAAGGCTTTGGGTACAAGTGAACTCCCCAGGGGAGCCTTTACGCAGCCCCACATGCAACTGGACCCTCCGGGTTCGCTGTTTCCGAGCATCCCTAAATATAGACCTAGCCGGCATCGAAGAAGACTGAAAACCCGGGCCCCAGAAAACGCGTTGCAAGCCCCTTTGGACCATCCAAAAGTGTCACCAAAGGAAGGCTTTTGGTACAAGTGAACTCCCCAGGGGAGCCTTTACACTGCCCCACATGCAACTGGACCCTACGGGTTCGCTGTTCATGAGCAAACCTAAACGTAGCCCTAGCCGTCATCGGAGACGAGTGAAAAATCAGGCCCCAGGAAATGCGTTACGAGCCCTTTTCGCCCATCCAAAAGTGCCCCCAAAGGAAGGCTTTGGGTACAAGAGAACTCCCCAGGGGAGCCTTTACGCAGCCCCACATGCAACTAGACCCTCCGGGTTCGCTGTTCATGAGCAAAACTAAACGTAGCCCTAGCCGTCATCGGAGACGAGTGAAAAATTAGGCCCCAGGAAATGCGTTGCGAACCCCATTGGACCATCCAAAAGTGCCCCCAAAGGAAGGCTTTGGGTACAAGAGAACTCCCCAGGGGAGCCTTTACGCAGCCCCACATGCAACTAGACCCTCCGGGTTCGATTTTTCCGAGCAACGCTAAATATATCACTAGCCGGCATGGGAGAAGACTGAAAACCCGGGCCCCAGAAAACGCGTTGCAAGCCCCTTTGGACCATCCCAAAGTGTCACCAAATGAAGGCTTTGGGTACAAGTGAACTCCCCAGGGGAGCCTTTACACTGCCCCACATTCAACTGGACCCTCCGGGTTCGCTGTTCATGAGCAAACCTAAACGTAGCCCTAGCCGTCATCGGAGACGACTGAAAAATAAGGCCCCAGGAAATGTGTTGTGAGCCCTTTTCGCCCATCCAAAAGTGCCCCCAAAGGAAGGCTTTGGGTACAAGTGAACTCCCCAGGGGAGCCTTTACGCAGCCCCAAATGCAACTGGACCCTCCGGGTTCGCTGTTTCCGAGCATCCCTAAACATAGACCTAGCCGGCATCGATGACGACTGAAAAATCAGGCCCCAGGAAATGCGTTACAAGCCCTTTTCGCCCATCCAAAAGTGCCCCCAAAGGAAGGCTTTGGGTACAAGAGAACTCCCCAGGGGAGCCTTTACGCAGCCCCACATGCAACTGGACCCTCCGGGTTCGCTGTTTCCGAGCATCCCTAAACATAGCCCTAGCCGGCATCGAAGACGAGTGAAAAATCAGGCCCCAGGAAATGCGTTCCGAGTCCCTTTGGACCATCCCGAAGTGTCACCAAAGGAAGGCTTTGGGTACAAGTGAACTCCCCAGGGGAGCCTTTACGCAGCCCCACATGCAACTGGACCCTCCGGGTTCGCTGTTCATGAGCAAACCTAAACGTAGCCCTAGCCGTCATCGGAGACGAGTGCAAAATCAGGCCTCAGGAAATGCGTTGCGAACCCCTTTGGACCGTCCAAAAGTGCCCCCAAAGGAAGGCTTTGGGTACAAGTGAACTGCCCAGGGGAGCCTTTACGCAGCCCCACATGCAACTGGACCCTCCGGGTTCGCTGTTTCCGAGCATCCCTAAACAGAGCCCTAGCCGGCATCGAAGACGACTGAAAAATCAGGCCCCAGGAAATGCGTTGCAAGCCCTTTTCACCGATCCAAAAGTGCCCCCAAAGAAAGGCTTTGGGTACAAGTGAACTCCCCAGGGGAGCCTTTACGCAGCCCCACATGCAACTGGACCCTCCGGGTTCGCTGTTTCCGACCATCCCTAAACATAGCCCTAGCCGGCATCGAAGACGACTGAAAAATCAGGCCCCAGGAAATGCGTTGCGAGCCCTTTTCGCCCATCGAAAAGTGCCCCCAAAGGAAGGCTTTGGGTACAAGAGAACTCCCCAGGGGAGCCTTTACGCAGCCCCACATGCAACTGGACCCTCCGGGTTCGCTGTTCCTGACCAAAACTAAACGTAGCCTTAGCCGCCATCTAAGACGTGTGAAAAATCAGGCCCCAGGAAATGAGTTGCGAGCCCTTTTCGCCCATCCAAAAGTGCCCCCAAAGGAAGGCTTTGGGTACAAGAGAACTCCCAGGGGAGCCTTTACGCAGCCCCACATGCAACTGGACCCTCCGGGTTCGCTGTTCCTGAGAAAAACTAAACGTAGCCCTAGCCGTCATCGGAGACGAGTGAAATATCAGGCCCCAGAAAATGCGTTGCGAACCCCTTTGGACCATCCAAAAGTGCCCCCAAAGGAAGGCTTTGGGTACAAGTGAACTCCCCAGGGGAGCCTTTACGCAGCCCCACATGCAACTGGACCCTCCGGGTTCGCTGTTTCCGAGCATCCCTAAACATAGTCCTAACCGGCATCGAAGACGACTGAAAAATAAGGCCCCAGGAAATGTGTTGCGAGCCCTTTTCGCCCATCCAAAAGTGCCCCCAAAGGAAGGCTTTGGGTACAAGTGAACTCCCCAGGGGAGCCTTTACGCAGCCCCACATGCAACTGGACCCTTCGGGTTCGATTTTTCCGAGCAACCCTAAATATATCCCTAGCCGGCATGGGAGAAGACTGAAAACCCGGGCCCCAGAAAACGCGTTGCAAGCCCCTTTGGACCATCCAAAAGTGTCACCAAAGGAAGGCTTTGGGTACAAGAGAACTCCCCAGGGGAGCCTTTACGCAGCCCCACATGCAACTGGACCCTCCGGGCTCGCTGTTTCCGAGCATCACTAAACATAACACTAGCCGTCATCGGAGACGAGTGAAAAATCAGGCCCCAGGAAATGCGTTACGAGCCCTTTTCGCCCATCCAAAAGTGCCCACAAAGGAAGGCTTTGGGTACAAGTGAAGTCCCCTGGGGAGCCTTTACGCAGCCCCACATGCAACTGGACCCTCCGGGTTCGCTGTTTCCGAGCATCCCTAAACATAGCCCTAGCCGGCATCGAAGACGATTGAAAAATCAGGCCCCAGGAAATGCGTTGCAAGCCCTTTTCGCCCATGCAAAAGTGCCCCCAAAGGAAGGCTTTGGGTACAAGTGAACTCCCCAGAGGAGCCTTTTCGCAGCCCCACATGCAACTGGACCCTCAGGGTTCGTTTTTTCTGAGCAACGCTAAATATATCACTAGCCGGCATGGGAGAAGACTGAAAACCCGTGCCCCAGAAAACGCGTTCCATGCCCCTTTGGACCATCCCAAAGTGTCACCAAAGGAAGGCTTTGGGTACAAGTGAACTCCCCAGGGGAGCCTTTATGCAGCCCCACATGCAACTGGACTCTCCTGGTTCGCTGTTCCTGAGCAAACCTAAACGTAGCCCTAGCCGTCATCGGAGACGAGTGAAAAATCAGGCCCCAGGAAATGCGTTCCGAGCCCCTTTGGACCATCCAAAAGTGCCCCCAAAGGAAGGCATTGGGTACATCTGAAGTTCCCAGGGGAGCCTTTACGCAGCCCCATATGCAACTGGACCCTCCGGGTTCGCTGTTTCCGAGCAACCCTAAACATATCCCTAGCAGTCATCGGAGACGAGTGAAAAATCAGGACCCAGGAAATGCGTTCCGAGCCCCTTTGGACCATCCCAAAGTGTCACCAAAGGAAGGCTTTGGGTACAAGTGAACTCCCCAGGGGAGCCTTTACGCAGCCCCACATGCAACTGGACCCTCCGGGTTCGCTGTTTCCGAGCAACGCTAAATATATCACTAGCCGGCATGGGAGAAGACTGAAAAAACGGGCCCCAGAAAAAGCGTTGCAAGCCCCTTTGGACCATCCAAAAGTGTCACCAAAGGAAGGCTTTGGGTACAAGTGAACTCCCCAGCGGAGCCTTTACGCAGCCCCACATGCAAATGGACCCTACGGGTTCGATTTTTCCGAGCAACGCTAAATATATCACTAGCCGGCTTGGGAGAAGACTGAAAACCCGGGCCCCACAAAACGCCTTGCAAGCCCCTTTGGACCATCCCAAAGTGTCACCAAAGGAAGGCTTTGGGTACAAGTGAACTCCCCAGGGGAGCCTTTACGCAGCCCCACATGCAACTGGACCCTCCGGGTTCGCTGTTCATGAGCAAACCGAAACATAGCCCTAGCCGTCATCGGAGACGAGTGAAAAATCAGGCCCCAGGAAATGCGTTGCGAGCCCCTTTGGACCATCCAAAAGTGCCCCCAAAGGAAGGCATTGGGTACATCTGAAGTTCCCAGGGGAGCCTTTACGCAGCCCCATATGCAACTGGACCCTCCGGGTTCGCTGTTTCCGAGCAACCCTAAACATATCCATAGCAGTCATCGGAGACGAGTGAAAAATCAGGCCCCAGGAAATGCGTTGCGAGCCCTTTTCGCCCATCCAAAAGTGTCACCAAATGAAGGCTTTGGGTACAAGAGAACTCCCCAGGGGAGCCTTTATGCAGCCCCACATGCAACTGGACCCTCCGGGTTCGCTTTTTCTGAGCAACCCTAAACATAGCCCTAGCCGGCATCGAAGACGACTGAAAAATCAGGCCCCAGGAAACACGTTGCAAGCCCCTTTGGACCATCCAAAAGTGTCACCAAAGGAAGGCTTTGGGTGCAAGAGAACTTCCCAGGGGAGCCTTTACGCAGCCCCACATGCAACTGGACCCTCCGGGTTCGCTGTTTCCGAGCAACCATAAACGTAACCCTAGCCGGCATCGAAGACGACTGAAAAATCAGGCCCCAGGAAATGCGTTCCGGGCCCCTTTGGACCATCCAAAAGTGCCCCCAAAGGAAGGCTTTGGGTGCAAGTGAACTCCCCAGGGGAGCCTTGTCGCAGTCCCACATGCAACTGGACCCTCTGGGTTCGCTGTTTCCGAGCATCCCTAAACATAGCCCTTGCCGGCATCGAAGACGACTGAAAAATCAGGCCCCAGGAAATGCGTTCCGAGCCCTTTGGACCATCCAAAAGTGCCCCCAAAGGAAGGCTTTGGGTACAAGTGAACTCCCCAGGGGAGCCTTTACGCAGCCCCACATGCAACTGGACCCTCCGGTTTCGCTGTTTCTGAGCATCCATAAACATAGCCCTAGCCGGCATCGATGACGACTGAAAAATCAGGCCCCAGAAAATGCGTTACGAGCCCTTTTCGCCCATCCAAAAGTGCCCCCAAAGGAAGGCTTTGGGTACAAGTGAACTCCCCAGGGGAGCCTTTACGCAGCCCCACATGCAACTGGACCCTCCGGGTTCGCTGTTTCTGAGCATCCCTAAACATAGCCCTAGCCGGCATCGAAGACGACTGAAAAATCAGGCCCAGGAAATGCGTTGCGAGCCCTTTTCGCCCATCCAAATCTGCCCCCAAAGGAAGGCTTTGGGTACAAGAGAACTCCCCAGGGGATCCTTTACGCAGCCCCACATGCAACTGGACCCTCCAGGTTCGCTGTTTCCGAGCATCCCTAAACATACCGCTACCCGGCATCGAAGACGACTGAAAAATCTGGCCCCAGGAAATGCGTTACGAGCCCTTTTCGCCCATGCAAAAGTGCCCCCAAAGGAAGGCTTTGGGTACAAGTGAACTCCCCAGGGGATCCTTTACGCAGCCCCACATGCAAATGGACCCTCCGGGTTCGATTTTTCCGAGCAACGCTAAATATATCACTAGCCGGCATGGGAGAAGACTGAAAACCTGGGCCCCAGAAAACGCGTTGCAAGCCCCTTTGGACCATCCAAAAGTGTCACCAAATGAAGGCTTTGCATACAAGTGAACTCCCCAGGGGAGCCTTTATGCAGCCCCACATGCAACTGGACCCTCCGAGTTCGCTGTTTCCGAGCATCCCTAAACATAGCCCTAGCCGGCATCGAAGACGACTGAAAAATCAGGCCCCAGGAAATGCGTTGCAAGCCCTTTTCGCCCATCCAAAAGTGCCCCCAAAGGAAGGCTTTGGGTACAAGTGAACTCCCCAGTGGAGCCTTTACGCAGCCCCACATGCAACTGGACCCTCCGGGTTCGCTGTTTCCGAGCATCCCTAAACATAGCGCTAGCCAGCATCGATGACGACTGAAAAATCAGGCCCCAGGAAATGCGTTACGAGCTATTTTCGCCCATCCAAAAGTGCCCCCAAAGGAAGGCTTTGGGTACAAGTGAACTCCCCAGGGGAGCCTTTATGCAGCCCCACATGCAACTGGACCCTCCGGGTTCGCTGTTTCCGAGCATCCCTAAACATATCGCTAGCCGGCATAGATGACAACTGAAAAATCAGGCCCCAGGAAATGCGTTCCGAGCCATTTTTGGCCATCCAAAAGTGCCCCCAAAGGAGGCTTTGGGTACAAGTGAACTCCCCAGGGGAGCCTTTACGAAGCCACACATGCAACTGGACCCTCCGGGTTCGCTGTTTCCGAGCATCCCTAAACATATCGCTAGCCGGCATCGATGACGACTGAAAAATCAGGCCCCAGGAAATGCGTTGCGAGCCCTTTTCGCCCATCCAAACGTGCCCCCAAACGAAGACTATGGGTACAAGTGAACTCCCCAGGGGAGCCTTTACGCAGCCCCACATGCAACTGGACCCTCCGGGTTCGCTGTTCATGAGCAAACCTAAACGTAGCCCTAGCCGTCATTGGAGACGAGTGAAAAATCAGGCCCCAGGAAATGCGTTACGAGCCCTTTTCGCCCATCCAAAAGTGCCCCCAAAGGAAGGCTTTGGGTACATCTGAAGTTCCCAGGGGAGCCTTTACGCAGCCCCATATGCAACTGGACCCTCCAGGTTCGCTGTTCCTGAGCAAACCTAAACGTAGCCCTAGCCGGCATCGAAGACGAGTGAAAAATCACGCCCCAGGAAATGCGTTGCGAGCCCTTTTCGCCCATCCAAACGTGCCCCCAAACGAAGACTATGGGTACAAGTGAACTCCCCAGGGGAGCCTTTACGCAGCCCCACATGCAACTGGACCCTCCGGGTTCGCTGTTCATGAGCAAACCTAAACGTAGCCCTAGCCGTCATTGGAGACGTGTGAAAAATCAGGCCCCAGGAAATGCGTTACGAGCCCCTTTGGACCATCCAAAAGTGCCCCCAGAGGAAGGCTTTGGGTACAAGAGAACTCCCCAGGGGAGCCTTTACGCAGCCCCACATGCAACTGGACCCTCTGGGTTCACTCTTTCACAACAAGCCTAAATATAGCCCTTACCGGCATGGGAGAAGACTGAAAATCTGAGCACCAGGAAACGCATTCCTAGCCACTTTCACCCACCCAAAAATTCCCACAGAGGAAGGCTTTGGGTACAAGAGAACTCCCCAGGGGAGCCTTTACGCAGCCCCACATGCAACTGGACCCTCCGGGGTCACTCATTCCGAGCAACCCAAAAATATAATTCTAGCCGTCATCAGAGACGATTGAAAAACCGGGCCCCAGAAAAAGAATTGCGAGCCCCTTTCGCCCATCCAAAAGTGCCCCCAAAGGAAGGCTTTGGGTACAAGTGAACTCCCCAGGGGAGACTTTACGCAGCCCCACATGCAACTGGACCCTCCGGGTTCGCTGTTTCCGAGCAAGAATTAATATAGCCCTAGCCGGCATAGAAGACGACTGAAAAATCGGGCCAACGGAAACGCGTTGCGAGCCCATTTCGCCCATCCAAAAGTGCCCCCAAAGGAAGGCTTTGGGTACAAGTGATCTCCCCAGGGGAGCCTTTACGCAGCTCCACATGCAACTGGACCCTCCGGGTTCACCCTTTCACAACAAGCCTAAATATAGCCCTTACCGGCATGGGAGAAGACTGAAAATCTGGGCACCAGGAAACGCATTCCTAGCCCCTTTCACCCATCCAAAAATTCCCGCAAAGGAAGGCTTTGGGTACAAGTGAACTCCCCAGGGGAGCCTTCATGCAGCACCACATGCAACGGGACCCTCCGGGTTCACTCTTTCACAGCAAGCCTTAATATATCCCTAGCTGGCGTGGGAGAAGACTGAAAAACCAAGCCCGAGAAAACTCGTTGTGAGCCCATTTCGCCCATCCAAAAGTACCCCCAAAGGAAGGCTTTGGGTACAAGTGAACTCCCCAGGGCAGCCCTTACGCAGCCCCACATGCAACTGGACCCTCCGGGTTCGCTGTTTCCGAGCAACCATAAACGTAGCCCTAGCAGTCATCGGAGACGAGTGAAAAATCAGGCCCCAAGGAAATGCGTTGCGAGCCCTTTTCGCCCATCCAAAAGTGCCCCCAAAGGAAGGCTTTGGATACAAGAGAACTCCCCAGGGGAGTCTTTACGCAGCCCCACATGCAACTGGACCCTCCGGGTTCGATTTTTCCGAGCAACGCTAAATATATCACTAGCCGGCATGGCAGAAGACTGAAAAACCGGGGCCCAGAAAACGCGTTGCAAGCCCCTTTAGACCATCCAAAAGTGTCACCAAAGGAAGGCTTTGGGTACAAGTGAACTCCCCAGGGGAGCCTTTACGCAGCCCCACATGCAACTGGACCCTCTGGGTTCGCTGTTTCCGAGCATCCCTAAACATAGCCTTAGCCGGCATCGAAGACGACTGAAAAATCAGGCCCCAGGAATTGCGTTGCGAGCCCTTTTCGCCCATCCAAAAGTGCCCCCAAAGGAAGGCTTTGGGTACAAGTGAACTCCCCAGGGGAGCCTTTACGCAGCCCCACATGCAACTGGACCCTCCGGGTTCGCTGTTTCCGAGCATCCCTAAACATAGCCCTAGCCGGCATCGAAGACAACTGAAAAATCAGGCCCCAGGAAATGCGTTGCAAGCCCTTTTCGCCCATCCAAAAGTGCCCCCAAAGGAAGGCTTTGGGTACAAGTGAACTCCCCAGGGGAGCCTTTACGCAGCCCCACATGCAACTGGACCCTCCAGGTTCGCTGTTTCCGAGCATCCCTAAACATAGCGCTACCCGGCATCGAAGACGACTGAAAAATCTGGACCCAGGAAATGCGTTACGAGCCCTTTTCGCCCATGCAAAAGTGCCCCCAAAGGAAGGCTTTGGGTACAAGAGAACTCCCCAGGGGAGCCTTTACGCAGCCCCACATGCAACTAGACCCTCCGGGTTCGATTTTTCCGAGCAACGCTAAATATATCACTAGCCAGCATGGGAGAAGACTGAAAACCTGGGCCCCAGAAAACGCGTTGCAAGCCCATTTGGACCATCCAAAAGTGTCACCAAAGGAAGGCTTTGGGTACAAGTGAACTCCCCAGGGGAGCCTTTATGCAGCCCCACATGCAACTGGACCCTCCGGGTTCGCTGTTTCCGAGCATCCCTAAACATAGCGCTAGCCAGCATCGATGACGACTGAAAAATCAGGCCCCAGGAAATGC
The DNA here is from genome assembly GCF_047663525.1 of Anas platyrhynchos. Taxonomy (NCBI): domain Eukaryota; kingdom Metazoa; phylum Chordata; class Aves; order Anseriformes; family Anatidae; genus Anas; species Anas platyrhynchos. The sequence goes on from NC_092602.1 coordinate 16,421,594, forward strand.
GTTACGAGCTATTTTCGCCCATCCAAAAGTGCCCCCAAAGGAAGGCTTTGGGTACAAGTGAACTCCCCAGGGGAGCCTTTACGCAGCCCCACATGCAACTGGACCCTCCGGGTTCGCTGTTTCTGAGCATTCCTAAACATACCGCTAGCCGGCATAGATGACAACTGAAAAATCAGGCCCCAGGAAATGCGTTCCGAGCCCTTTTCGCCCATCCAAAAGTGCCCCCAAAGGAGGCTTTGGGTACTAGTGAACTCCCCAGGGGAGCCTTTACGAAGCCACACATGCAACTGGACCCTCCGGGTTCGCTGTTTCCGAGCATCCCTAAACATAGACCTTGCCGGCATCGAAGACGACTGAAAAATCAGACCCCAGGAAATGCGTTCCGAGCCCTTTTCGCCCATCCAAACGTGCCCCCAAACGAAGACTATGGGTACAAGTGAACTCCCCAGGGGAGCCTTTATGCGGCCCCACATGCAACTGGACCCTCCGGGGTCGCTGTTCATGAGCAAACCTAAACGTAGCCCTAGCCGGCATCGAAGACGACTGAAAAATCAGGCCCCAGGAAATGCGTTGCGAGCCCTTTTCGCCCATCGAAAAGTGCCCCCAAAGGAAGGCTTTGGGTACATCTGAAGTTCCCAGGGGAGCCTTTACGCAGCCCCATATGCAACTGGCCCCTCCGGGTTCGCTGTTTCCGAGCAACCCTAAACGTATCCCTAGCAGTCATCGGAGACGAGTGAAAAATCAGGCCCCAGGAAATGCGTTACGAGCCCCTTTGGACCATCCAAAAGTGCCCCCAGAGGAAGGCTTTGGGTACAAGAGAACTCCCCAGGGGAGCCTTTACGCAGCCCCACATGCAACTGGACCCTCTGGGTTCACTCTTTCACAACAAGCCTAAATATAGCCCTTACCGGCATGGGAGAATACTGAAAATCTGAGCACCAGGAAACGCATTCCTAGCCACTTTCACCCACCCAAAAATTCCCGCAGAGGAAGGCTTTGGGTACAAGCGAACTCCCAAGGGGAGGCTTTACGCAGCCCCACATGCAACTGGACCCTCCGGGGTCACTCATTCCGAGCAACCCAAAAATATAATTCTAGCTGTCATCAGAGACGATTGAAAAACCGGGCCCCAGAAAAAGAATTGCGAGCCCCTTTCGCCCATCCAAAAGTGACCCCAAAGGAAGGCTTTGGGTACAAGTGAACTCCCCAGGGGAGACTTTACGCAGCTCCACATGCAACTGGACCCTCCGGGTTCACCCTTTCACAACAAGCCTAAATATAGCCCTTACCGGCATGGGAGAAGACTGAAAATCTGGGCACCAGGAAACGCATTCCTAGCCCCTTTCACCCATCCAAAAATTCCCGCAAAGGAAGGCTTTGGGTACAAGTGAACTCCCCAGGGGAGCCTTCATGCAGCACCACATGCAACGGGACCCTCCGGGTTCACTCTTTCACAGCAAGCCTTAATATATCCCTAGCTGGCGTGGGAGAAGACTGAAAAACCAAGCCCGAGAAAACTCGTTGTGAGCCCATTTCGCCCATCCAAAAGTACCCCCAAAGGAAGGCTTTGGGTACAAGAGAACTCCCCAGGGGAGCCTTTACGCAGCCCCACATGCAACTGGACCCTCCGGGGTCACTCATTCCGAGCAACCCAAAAATATAATTCTAGCCGTCATCAGAGACGATTGAAAAACCGGGCCCCAGAAAAAGAATTGCGAGCCCCTTTCACCCATCCAAAAGTGCCCCCAAAGGAAGGCTTTGGGTACAAGTGAACTCCCCAGGGGAGACTTTACGCAGCCCCACATGCAACTGGACCCTCCGGGTTCGCTGTTTCCGAGCAAGAATTAATATAGCCCTAGCCGGCATAGAAGACGACTGAAAAATCGGGCCAACGGAAACGCGTTGCGAGCCCATTTCGCCCATCCAAAAGTGCCCCCAAAGGAAGGCTTTGGGTACAAGTGATCTCCCCAGGGGAGCCTTTACGCAGCTCCACATGCAACTGGACCCTCCGGGTTCACCCTTTCACAACAAGCCTAAATATAGCCCTTACCGGCATGGGAGAAGACTGAAAATCTGGGCACCAGGAAACGCATTCCTAGCCCCTTTCACCCATCCAAAAATTCCCGCAAAGGAAGGCTTTGGGTACAAGTGAACTCCCCAGGGGAGCCTTCATGCAGCACCACATGCAACGGGACCCTCCGGGTTCACTCTTTCACAGCAAGCCTTAATATATCCCTAGCTGGCGTGGGAGAAGACTGAAAAACCAAGCCCGAGAAAACTCGTTGTGAGCCCATTTCGCCCATCCAAAAGTACCCCCAAAGGAAGGCTTTGGGTACAAGTGAACTCCCCAGGGCAGCCCTTACGCAGCCCCACATGCAACTGGACCCTCCGGGTTCGCTGTTTCCGAGCAACCATAAACGTAGCCCTAGCAGTCATCGGAGACGAGTGAAAAATCAGGCCCCAGGAAATGCGTTGCGAGTCCCTTTGGACCATCCAAAAGTGCCCCCAAAGGAAGGCTTTGGGTACAAGTGAACTCCCCAGGGGAGCCTTTATGCAGCCCCACATGCAACTGGACCCTCCGGGTTCGCTGTTCATGAGCAAACCTAAAAGTAGCCCTAGCCGACCTTGGAGACGAGTGAAAAATCAGGCCCCAGGAAATGCGTTGCGAGCCCTTTTCGCCCATCCAAAAGTGCCCCCAAAAGAAGGCTTTGGGTACAAGAGAACTCCCCAGGGGAGCCTTTACGCAGCCCCACATGCAACTGGACCCTCCAGGTTCGCTGTTTCCGAGCATCCCTAAACATACCGCTACCCGGCATCGAAGACGACTGAAAAATCTGGCCCCAGGAAATGCGTTACGAGCCCTTTTCGCCCATGCAAAAGTGCCCCCAAAGGAAGGCTTTGGGTACAAGTGAACTCCCCAGGGGAGCCTTTACGCAGCCCCACATGCAAATGGACCCTCCGGGTTCGATTTTTCCGAGCAACGCTAAATATATCACTAGCCGGCATGGGAGAAGACTGAAAACCTGGGCCCCAGAAAACGCGTTGCAAGCCCATTTGGACCATCCAAAAGTGTCACCAAATGAAGGCTTTGCATACAAGTGAACTCCCCAGGGGAGCCTTTATGCAGCCCCACATGCAACTGGACCCTCCGAGTTCGCTGTTTCCGAGCATCCCTAAACATAGCCCTAGCCGGCATCGAAGACGACTGAAAAATCAGGCCCCAGGAAATGCGTTGCAAGCCCTTTTCGCCCATCCAAAAGTGCCCCCAAAGGAAGGCTTTGGGTACAAGTGAACTCCCCAGTGGAGCCTTTACGCAGCCCCACATGCAACTGGACCCTCCGGGTTCGCTGTTTCCGAGCATCCCTAAACATAGCGCTAGCCAGCATCGATGACGACTGAAAAATCAGGCCCCAGGAAATGCGTTACGAGCTATTTTCGCCCATCCAAAAGTGCCCCCAAAGGAAGGCTTTGGGTACAAGTGAACTCCCCAGGGGAGCCTTTATGCAGCCCCACATGCAACTGGACCCTCCGGGTTCGCTGTTTCCGAGCATCCCTAAACATATCGCTAGCCGGCATAGATGACAACTGAAAAATCAGGCCCCAGGAAATGCGTTCCGAGCCATTTTTGGCCATCCAAAAGTGCCCCCAAAGGAGGCTTTGGGTACAAGTGAACTCCCCAGGGGAGCCTTTACGAAGCCACACATGCAACTGGACCCTCCGGGTTCGCTGTTTCCGAGCATCCCTAAACATATCGCTAGCCGGCATCGATGACGACTGAAAAATCAGGCCCCAGGAAATGCGTTGCGAGCCCTTTTCGCCCATCCAAACGTGCCCCCAAACGAAGACTATGGGTACAAGTGAACTCCCCAGGGGAGCCTTTACGCAGCCCCACATGCAACTGGACCCTCCGGGTTCGCTGTTCATGAGCAAACCTAAACGTAGCCCTAGCCGTCATTGGAGACGAGTGAAAAATCAGGCCCCAGGAAATGCGTTACGAGCCCTTTTCGCCCATCCAAAAGTGCCCCCAAAGGAAGGCTTTGGGTACATCTGAAGTTCCCAGGGGAGCCTTTACGCAGCCCCATATGCAACTGGACCCTCCAGGTTCGCTGTTCCTGAGCAAACCTAAACGTAGCCCTAGCCGGCATCGAAGACGACTGAAAAATCAGGCCCCAGGAAATGCGTTGCGAGCCCTTTTCGCCCATCCAAACGTGCCCCCAAACGAAGACTATGGGTACAAGTGAACTCCCCAGGGGAGCCTTTACGCAGCCCCACATGCAACTGGACCCTCCGGGTTCGCTGTTCATGAGCAAACCTAAACGTAGCCCTAGCCGTCATTGGAGACGAGTGAAAAATCAGGCCCCAGGAAATGCGTTACGAGCCCCTTTGGACCATCCAAAAGTGCCCCCAGAGGAAGGCTTTGGGTACAAGAGAACTCCCCAGGGGAGCCTTTACGCAGCCCCACATGCAACTGGACCCTCTGGGTTCACTCTTTCACAACAAGCCTAAATATAGCCCTTACCGGCATGGGAGAAGACTGAAAATCTGAGCACCAGGAAACGCATTCCTAGCCACTTTCACCCACCCAAAAATTCCCACAGAGGAACGCTTTGGGTACAAGAGAACTCCCCAGGGGAGCCTTTACGCAGCCCCACATGCAACTGGACCCTCCGGGGTCACTCATTCCGAGCAACCCAAAAATATAATTCTAGCCGTCATCAGAGACGATTGAAAAACCGGGCCCCAGAAAAAGAATTGCGAGCCCCTTTCGCCCATCCAAAAGTGCCCCCAAAGGAAGGCTTTGGGTACAAGTGAACTCCCCAGGGGAGACTTTACGCAGCCCCACATGCAACTGGACCCTCCGGGTTCGCTGTTTCCGAGCAACCATAAACGTAGCCCTAGCAGTCATCGGAGACGAGTGAAAAATCAGGCCCCAAGGAAATGCGTTGCGAGCCCTTTTCGCCCATCCAAAAGTGCCCCCAAAGGAAGGCTTTGGATACAAGAGAACTCCCCAGGGGAGTCTTTACGCAGCCCCACATGCAACTGGACCCTCCGGGTTCGATTTTTCCGAGCAACGCTAAATATATCACTAGCCGGCATGGCAGAAGACTGAAAATCCAGGGCCCAGAAAACGCGTTGCAAGCCCCTTTAGACCATCCAAAAGTGTCACCAAAGGAAGGCTTTGGGTACAAGTGAACTCCCCAGGGGAGCCTTTACGCAGCCCCACATGCAACTGGACCCTCTGGGTTCGCTGTTTCCGAGCATCCCTAAACATAGCCTTAGCCGGCATCGAAGACGACTGAAAAATCAGGCCCCAGGAATTGCGTTGCGAGCCCTTTTCGCCCATCCAAAAGTGCCCCCAAAGGAAGGCTTTGGGTACAAGTGAACTCCCCAGGGGAGCCTTTACGCAGCCCCACATGCAACTGGACCCTCCGGGTTCGCTGTTTCCGAGCATCCCTAAACATAGCCCTAGCCGGCATCGAAGACAACTGAAAAATCAGGCCCCAGGAAATGCGTTGCAAGCCCTTTTCGCCCATCCAAAAGTGCCCCCAAAGGAAGGCTTTGGGTACAAGTGAACTCCCCAGGGGAGCCTTTACGCAGCCCCACATGCAACTGGACCCTCCAGGTTCGCTGTTTCCGAGCATCCCTAAACATAGCGCTACCCGGCATCGAAGACGACTGAAAAATCTGGACCCAGGAAATGCGTTACGAGCCCTTTTCGCCCATGCAAAAGTGCCCCCAAAGGAAGGCTTTGGGTACAAGAGAACTCCCCAGGGGAGCCTTTACGCAGCCCCACATGCAACTAGACCCTCCGGGTTCGATTTTTCCGAGCAACGCTAAATATATCACTAGCCAGCATGGGAGAAGACTGAAAACCTGGGCCCCAGAAAACGCGTTGCAAGCCCATTTGGACCATCCAAAAGTGTCACCAAATGAAGGCTTTGGGTACAAGTGAACTCCCCAGGGGAGCCTTTATGCAGCCCCACATGCAACTGGACCCTCCGGGTTCGCTGTTTCCGAGCATCCCTAAACATAGCGCTAGCCAGCATCGATGACGACTGAAAAATCAGGCCCCAGGAAATGCGTTACGAGCTATTTTCGCCCATCCAAAAGTGCCCCCAAAGGAAGGCTTTGGGTACAAGTGAACTCCCCAGGGGAGCCTTTACGCAGCCCCACATGCAACTGGACCCTCCGGGTTCGCTGTTTCTGAGCATTCCTAAACATACCGCTAGCCGGCATAGATGACAACTGAAAAATCAGGCCCCAGGAAATGCGTTCCGAGCCCTTTTCGCCCATCCAAAAGTGCCCCCAAAGGAGGCTTTGGGTACTAGTGAACTCCCCAGGGGAGCCTTTACGAAGCCACACATGCAACTGGACCCTCCGGGTTCGCTGTTTCCGAGCATCCCTAAACATAGACCTTGCCGGCATCGAAGACGACTGAAAAATCAGGCCCCAGGAAATGCGTTCCGAGCCCTTTTCGCCCATCCAAACGTGCCCCCAAACGAAGACTATGTGTACAAGTGAACTCCCCAGGGGAGCCTTTATGCAGCCCCACATGCAACTGGACCCTCCGGGGTCGCTGTTCATGAGCAAACCTAAACGTAGCCCTAGCCGGCATCGAAGACGACTGAAAAATCAGGCCCCAGGAAATGCGTTGCGAGCCCTTTTCGCCCATCGAAAAGTGCCCCCAAAGGAAGGCTTTGGGTACATCTGAAGTTCCCAGGGGAGCCTTTACGCAGCCCCATATGCAACTGGCCCCTCCGGGTTCGCTGTTTCCGAGCAACCCTAAACGTAGCCCTAGCAGTCATCGGAGACGAGTGAAAAATCAGGCCCCAGGAAATGCGTTACGAGCCCCTTTGGACCATCCAAAAGTGCCCCCAGAGGAAGGCTTTGGGTACAAGAGAACTCCCCAGGGGAGCCTTTACGCAGCCCCACATGCAACTGGACCCTCTGGGTTCACTCTTTCACAACAAGCCTAAATATAGCCCTTACCGGCATGGGAGAATACTGAAAATCTGAGCACCAGGAAACGCATTCCTAGCCACTTTCACCCACCCAAAAATTCCCGCAGAGGAAGGCTTTGGGTACAAGCGAACTCCCCAGGGGAGGCTTTACGCAGCCCCACATGCAACTGGACCCTCCGGGGTCACTCATTCCGAGCAACCCAAAAATATAATTCTAGCCGTCATCAGAGACGATTGAAAAACCGGGCCCCAGAAAAAGAATTGCGAGCCCCTTTCGCCCATCCAAAAGTGACCCCAAAGGAAGGCTTTGGGTACAAGTGAACTCCCCAGGGGAGACTTTACGCAGCTCCACATGCAACTGGACCCTCCGGGTTCACCCTTTCACAACAAGCCTAAATATAGCCCTTACCGGCATGGGAGAAGACTGAAAATCTGGGCACCAGGAAACGCATTCCTAGCCCCTTTCACCCATCCAAAAATTCCCGCAAAGGAAGGCTTTGGGTACAAGTGAACTCCCCAGGGGAGCCTTCATGCAGCACCACATGCAACGGGACCCTCCGGGTTCACTCTTTCACAGCAAGCCTTAATATATCCCTAGCTGGCGTGGGAGAAGACTGAAAAACCAAGCCCGAGAAAACTCGTTGTGAGCCCATTTCGCCCATCCAAAAGTACCCCCAAAGGAAGGCTTTGGGTACAAGTGAACTCCCCAGGGGAGCCCTTACGCAGCCCCACATGCAACTGGACCCTCCGGGTTCGCTGTTTCCGAGCAACCATAAACATAGCGCTAGCAGTCATCGGAGAAGAGTGAAAAATCAGACCCAGGAAATGCGTTCCGAGACCCTTTGGACCATACAAATGTGTCACCAAATGAAGGCTTTGGGTACAAGTGAACTGCCCAGGGGAGCCTTTACGCAGCCCCACATGCAACTGGACCCTCCGGGTTTGCTGTTCATGAGCAAACCTAAACGTAGCCCTAGCCGGCATCGAAGACGACTGAAAAATCTGGCCCCAGGAAATGCGTTGCAAGCCCTTTTCGCCCATCCATAAGTGCCCCCAAAGGAAGGCTTTGGGTACAAGTGAACTCCCCAGGGGAGCCTTTACGCAGCCCCACATGCAACTGGACCCTTCGGGTTCGATTTTTCCAAGCAACCCTAAATATATCCCTAGCCGGCATAGGAGAAGTCTGAAAGCCCGGGCCCCAGAAAACGCGTTGCAAGCCCCTTTGGACCATCCAAAAGTGTCACCAAAGGAAGGCTTTGGGTACAAGAGAACTCCCCAGGGGAGCCTTTACGCAGCCCCACATGCAACTGGACCCTCTGGGTTCGCTGTTTCCGAGCATCCCTAAACATAGCCTTAGCCGGCATCGAAGACGACTGAAAAATCAGGCCCCAGGAATTGCGTTGCGAGCCCTTTTCGCCCATCCAAAAGTGCCCCCAAAGGAAGGCTTTGGGTACATCTGAAGTTCCCAGGGGAGCCTTTACGCAGCCCCATATGCAACTGGACCCTCCGGGTTCGCTGTTCCTGAGCAAACCTAAACGTAGCCCTAGCCGGCATCGAAGACGACTGAAAAATCAGGCCCCAGGAAATGCGTTGCGAGCCCTTTTCGCCCATCCAAACGTGCCCCCAAACGAAGACTATGGGTACAAGTGAACTCCCCAGGGGAGCCTTTACGCAGCCCCACATGCAACTGGACCCTCCGGGTTCGCTGTTCATGAGCAAACCTAAACGTAGCCCTAGCCGTCATTGGAGACGAGTGAAAAATCAGGCCCCAGGAAATGCGTTACGAGCCCCTTTGGACCATCCAAAAGTGCCCCCAGAGGAAGGCTTTGGGTACAAGAGAACTCCCCAGGGGAGCCTTTACGCAGCCCCACATGCAACTGGACCCTCTGGGTTCACTCTTTCACAACAAGCCTAAATATAGCCCTTACCGGCATGGGAGAAGACTGAAAATCTGAGCACCAGGAAACGCATTCCTAGCCACTTTCACCCACCCAAAAATTCCCACAGAGGAAGGCTTTGGGTACAAGAGAACTCCCCAGGGGAGCCTTTACGCAGCCCCACATGCAACTGGACCCTCCGGGGTCACTCATTCCGAGCAACCCAAAAATATAATTCTAGCCGTCATCAGAGACGATTGAAAAACCGGGCCCCAGAAAAAGAATTGCGAGCCCCTTTCACCCATCCAAAAGTGCCCCCAAAGGAAGGCTTTGGGTACAAGTGAACTCCCCAGGGGAGACTTTACGCAGCCCCACATGCAACTGGACCCTCCGGGTTCGCTGTTTCCGAGCAAGAATTAATATAGCCCTAGCCGGCATAGAAGACGACTGAAAAATCGGGCCAACGGAAACGCGTTGCGAGCCCATTTCGCCCATCCAAAAGTGCCCCCAAAGGAAGGCTTTGGGTACAAGTGATCTCCCCAGGGGAGCCTTTACGCAGCTCCACATGCAACTGGACCCTCCGGGTTCACCCTTTCACAACAAGCCTAAATATAGCCCTTACCGGCATGGGAGAAGACTGAAAATCTGGGCACCAGGAAACGCATTCCTAGCCCCTTTCACCCATCCAAAAATTCCCGCAAAGGAAGGCTTTGGGTACAAGTGAACTCCCCAGGGGAGCCTTCATGCAGCACCACATGCAACGGGACCCTCCGGGTTCACTCTTTCACAGCAAGCCTTAATATATCCCTAGCTGGCGTGGGAGAAGACTGAAAAACCAAGCCCGAGAAAACTCGTTGTGAGCCCATTTCGCCCATCCAAAAGTACCCCCAAAGGAAGGCTTTGGGTACAAGTGAACTCCCCAGGGCAGCCCTTACGCAGCCCCACATGCAACTGGACCCTCCGGGTTCGCTGTTTCCGAGCAACCATAAACGTAGCCCTAGCAGTCATCGGAGACGAGTGAAAAATCAGGCCCCAAGGAAATGCGTTGCGAGCCCTTTTCGCCCATCCAAAAGTGCCCCCAAAGGAAGGCTTTGGATACAAGAGAACTCCCCAGGGGAGTCTTTACGCAGCCCCACATGCAACTGGACCCTCCGGGTTCGATTTTTCCGAGCAACGCTAAATATATCACTAGCCGGCATGGCAGAAGACTGAAAAACCGGGGCCCAGAAAACGCGTTGCAAGCCCCTTTAGACCATCCAAAAGTGTCACCAAAGGAAGGCTTTGGGTACAAGTGAACTCCCCAGGGGAGCCTTTACGCAGCCCCACATGCAACTGGACCCTCTGGGTTCGCTGTTTCCGAGCATCCCTAAACATAGCCTTAGCCGGCATCGAAGACGACTGAAAAATCAGGCCCCAGGAATTGCGTTGCGAGCCCTTTTCGCCCATCCAAAAGTGCCCCCAAAGGAAGGCTTTGGGTACAAGTGAACTCCCCAGGGGAGCCTTTACGAAGCCCCACATGCAACTGGACCCTCCGGGTTCGCTGTTTCCGAGCATCCCTAAACATAGCCCTAGCCGGCATCGAAGACAACTGAAAAATCAGGCCCCAGGAAATGCGTTGCAAGCCCTTTTCGCCCATCCAAAAGTGCCCCCAAAGGAAGGCTTTGGGTACAAGTGAACTCCCCAGGGGAGCCTTTACGCAGCCCCACATGCAACTGGACCCTCCAGGTTCGCTGTTTCCGAGCATCCCTAAACATAGCGCTACCCGGCATCGAAGACGACTGAAAAATCTGGACCCAGGAAATGCGTTACGAGCCCTTTTCGCCCATGCAAAAGTGCCCCCAAAGGAAGGCTTTGGGTACAAGAGAACTCCCCAGGGGAGCCTTTACGCAGCCCCACATGCAACTAGACCCTCCGGGTTCGATTTTTCCGAGCAACGCTAAATATATCACTAGCCAGCATGGGAGAAGACTGAAAACCTGGGCCCCAGAAAACGCGTTGCAAGCCCATTTGGACCATCCAAAAGTGTCACCAAATGAAGGCTTTGGATACAAGTGAACTCCCCAGGGGAGCCTTTATGCAGCCCCACATGCAACTGGACCCTCCGGGTTCGCTGTTTCCGAGCATCCCTAAACATAGCGCTAGCCAGCATCGATGACGACTGAAAAATCAGGCCCCAGGAAATGCGTTACGAGCTATTTTCGCCCATCCAAAAGTGCCCCCAAAGGAAGGCTTTGGGTACAAGTGAACTCCCCAGGGGAGCCTTTACACAGCCCCACATGCAACTGGACCCTCCGGGTTCGCTGTTTCTGAGCATTCCTAAACATACCGCTAGCCGGCATAGATGACAACTGAAAAATCAGGCCCCAGGAAATGCGTTCCGAGCCCTTTTCGCCCATCCAAAAGTGCCCCCAAAGGAGGCTTTGGGTACTAGTGAACTCCCCAGGGGAGCCTTTACGAAGCCACACATGCAACTGGACCCTCCGGGTTCGCTGTTTCCGAGCATCCCTAAACATAGACCTTGCCGGCATCGAAGACGACTGAAAAATCAGGCCCCAGGAAATGCGTTCCGAGCCCTTTTCGCCCATCCAAACGTGCCCCCAAACGAAGACTATGGGTACAAGTGAACTCCCCAGGGGAGCCTTTATGCAGCCCCACATGCAACTGGACCCTCCGGGGTCGCTGTTCATGAGCAAACCTAAACGTAGCCCTAGCCGGCATCGAAGACGACTGAAAAATCAGGCCCCAGGAAATGCGTTGCGAGCCCTTTTCGCCCATCGAAAAGTGCCCCCAAAGGAAGGCTTTGGGTACATCTGAAGTTCCCAGGGGAGCCTTTACGCAGCCCCATATGCAACTGGCCCCTCCGGGTTCGCTGTTTCCGAGCATCCCTAAACATAGCCCTAGCCGTCATTGGAGACGAGTGAAAAATCAGGCCCCAGGAAATGCGTTACGAGCCCCTTTGGACCATCCAAAAGTGCCCCCAGAGGAAGGCTTTGGGTACAAGAGAACTCCCCAGGGGAGCCTTTACGCAGCCCCACATGCAACTGGACCCTCTGGGTTCACTCTTTCACAACAAGCCTAAATATAGCCCTTACCGGCATGGGAGAAGACTGAAAATCTGAGCACCAGGAAACGCATTCCTAGCCACTTTCACCCACCCAAAAATTCCCACAGAGGAAGGCTTTGGGTACAAGAGAACTCCCCAGGGGAGCCTTTACGCAGCCCCACATGCAACTGGACCCTCCGGGGTCACTCATTCCGAGCAACCCAAAAATATAATTCTAGCCGTCATCAGAGACGATTGAAAAACCGGGCCCCAGAAAAAGAATTGCGAGCCCCTTTCACCCATCCAAAAGTGCCCCCAAAGGAAGGCTTTGGGTACAAGTGAACTCCCCAGGGGAGCCTTTACGCAGCTCCACATGCAACTGGACCCTCCGGGTTCACCCTTTCACAACAAGCCTAAATATAGCCCTTACCGGCATGGGAGAAGACTGAAAATCTGGGCACCAGGAAACGCATTCCTAGCCCCTTTCACCCATCCAAAAATTCCCGCAAAGGAAGGCTTTGGGTACAAGTGAACTCCCCAGGGGAGCCTTCATGCAGCACCACATGCAACGGGACCCTCCGGGTTCACTCTTTCACAGCAAGCCTTAATATATCCCTAGCTGGCGTGGGAGAAGACTGAAAAACCAAGCCCGAGAAAACTCGTTGTGAGCCCATTTCGCCCATCCAAAAGTACCCCCAAAGGAAGGCTTTGGGTACAAGTGAACTCCCCAGGGCAGCCCTTACGCAGCCCCACATGCAACTGGACCCTCCGGGTTCGCTGTTTCCGAGCAACCATAAACGTAGCCCTAGCAGTCATCGGAGACGAGTGAAAAATCAGGCCCCAAGGAAATGCGTTGCGAGCCCTTTTCGCCCATCCAAAAGTGCCCCCAAAGGAAGGCTTTGGATACAAGAGAACTCCCCAGGGGAGTCTTTACGCAGCCCCACATGCAACTGGACCCTCCGGGTTTGCTGTTCATGAGCAAACCTAAACGTAGCCCTAGCCGGCATCGAAGACGACTGAAAAATCTGGCCCCAGGAAATGCGTTGCAAGCCCTTTTCGCCCATCCATAAGTGCCCCCAAAGGAAGGCTTTGGGTACAAGTGAACTCCCCAGGGGAGCCTTTACGCAGCCCCACATGCAACTGGACCCTCCGGGTACGCTGTTTCCGAGCATCCCTAAACATAGCCCTACCCGGCATCGAAGACGACTGAAAAATCAGGCCCCAGGAAATGCGTTGCGAGCCCTTTTCGCCCATCCAAAAGTGCCCCCAAAGGAAGGCTTTGGGTACAAGAGAACTCCCCAGGGGAGCCTTTACGCAGCCCCACATGCAACTGGACCCTTCGGGTTCGATTTTTCCAAGCAACCCTAAATATATCCCTAGCCGGCATAGGAGAAGTCTGAAAGCCCGGGCCCCAGAAAACGCGTTGCAAGCCCCTTTGGACCATCCAAAAGTGTCACCAAAGGAAGGCTTTGGGTACAAGAGAACTCCCCAGGGGAGCCTTTACGCAGCCCCACATGCAACTGGACCCTCTGGGTTCGCTGTTTCCGAGCATCCCTAAACATAGCCTTAGCCGGCATCGAAGACGACTGAAAAATCAGGCCCCAGGAATTGCGTTGCGAGCCCTTTTCGCCCATCCAAAAGTGCCCCCAAAGGAAGGCTTTGGGTACAAGTGAACTCCCCAGGGGAGCCTTTACACAGCCCCACATGCAACTGGACCCTCCGGGTTCGCTGTTTCCGAGCATCCCTAAACATAGCCCTAGCCGGCATCGAAGACAACTGAAAAATCAGGCCCCAGGAAATGCGTTGCAAGCCCTTTTCGCCCATCCAAAAGTGCCCCCAAAGGAAGGCTTTGGGTACAAGTGAACTCCCCAGGGGAGCCTTTACGCAGCCCCACATGCAACTGGACCCTCCAGGTTCGCTGTTTCCGAGCATCCCTAAACATAGCGCTACCCGGCATCGAAGACGACTGAAAAATATGGACCCAGGAAATGCGTTACGAGCCCTTTTCGCCCATGCAAAAGTGCCCCCAAAGGAAGGCTTTGGGTACAAGTGAACTCCCCAGGGGAGCCTTTACGCAGCCCCACATGCAACTGGACCCTCCGGGTTCGCTGTTTCTGAGCATTCCTAAACATACCGCTAGCCGGCATAGATGACAACTGAAAAATCAGGCCCCAGGAAATGCGTTCCGAGCCCTTTTCGCCCATCCAAAAGTGCCCCCAAAGGAGGCTTTGGGTACAAGTGAACTCCCCAGGGGAGCCTTTACGAAGCCACACATGCAACTGGACCCTCCGGGTTCGCTGTTTCCGAGCATCCCTAAACATAGACCTTGCCGGCATCGAAGACGACTGAAAAATCAGGCCCCAGGAAATGCGTTCCGAGCCCTTTTCGCCCATCCAAACGTGCCCCCAAACGAAGACTATGGGTACAAGTGAACTCCCCAGGGGAGCCTTTATGCAGCCCCACATGCAACTGGACCCTCCGGGGTCGCTGTTCATGAGCAAACCTAAACGTAGCCCTAGCCGGCATCGAAGACGACTGAAAAATCAGGCCCCAGGAATTGCGTTGCGAGCCCTTTTCGCCCATCGAAAAGTGCCCCCAAAGGAAGGCTTTGGATACATCTGAAGTTCCCAGGGGAGCCTTTACGCAGCCCCATATGCAACTGGCCCCTCCGGGTTCGCTGTTTCCGAGCAACCCTAAACGTAGCCCTAGCAGTCATCGGAGACGAGTGAAATATCAGGCCCCAGGAAATGCGTTCCGAGCCCCTTTGGACCATCCAAAAGTGCCCCCAGAGGAAGGCTTTGGGTACAAGAGAACTCCCCAGGGGAGCCTTTACGCAGCCCCACATGCAACTGGACCCTCTGGGTTCACTCTTTCACAACAAGCCTAAATATAGCCCTTACCGGCATGGGAGAATACTGAAAATCTGAGCACCAGGAAACGCATTCCTAGCCACTTTCACCCACCCAAAAATTCCCGCAGAGGAAGGCTTTGGGTACAAGCGAACTCCCCAGGGGAGGCTTTACGCAGCCCCACATGCAACTGGACCCTCCGGGGTCACTCATTCCGAGCAACCCAAAAATATAATTCTAGCCGTCATCAGAGACGATTGAAAAACCGGGCCCCAGAAAAAGAATTGCGAGCCCCTTTCGCCCATCCAAAAGTGACCCCAAAGGAAGGCTTTGGGTACAAGTGAACTCCCCAGGGGAGCCTTTATGCAGCCCCACATGCAACTGGACCCTCCGGGTTCGCTGTTTCTGAGCATCCCTAAACATACCGCTAGCCGGCATAGATGACAACTGAAAAATCAGGCCCCAGGAAATGCGTTCCGAGCCATTTTTGGCCATCCAAAAGTGCCCCCAAAGGAGGCTTTGGGTACAAGTGAACTCCCCAGGGGAGCCTTTACGAAGGCACACATGCAACTGGACCCTCCGGGTTCGCTGTTTCCGAGCATCCCTAAACGTAGACCTTGCCGGCATCGAAGACGACTGAAAAATCAGGCCCCAGGAAATGAGTTCCGAGCCCTTTTCGCCCATCCAAACGTGCCCCCAAACGAAGACTATGGGTACAAGTGAACTCCCCAGGGGAGCCTTTATGCAGCCCCACATGCAACTGGACCCTCCGGGGTCGCTGTTCATGAGCAAACCTAAACGTAGCCCTAGCCGGCATCGAAGACGACTGAAAAATCAGGCCCCAGGAAATGCGTTGCGAGCCATTTTCGCCCATCGAAAAGTGCCCCCAAAGGAAGGCTTTGGGTACATCTGAAGTTCCCAGGGGAGCCTTTACGCAGCCCCATATGCAACTGGCCCCTCCGGGTTCGCTGTTTCCGAGCAACCCTAAACGTAGCCCTAGCAGTCATCGGAGACGAGTGAAAAATCAGGCCCCAGGAAATGCGTTCCGAGCCCCTTTGGACCGTCCAAAAGTGCCCCCAGAGGAAGGCTTTGGGTACAAGAGAACTCCCCAGGGGAGCCTTTACGCAGCCCCACATGCAACTGGACCCTCTGGGTTCACTCTTTCACAACAAGCCTAAATATAGCCCTTACCGGCATGGGAGAAGACTGAAAATCTGAGCACCAGGAAACGCATTCCTAGCCCCTTTCACCCACCCAAAAACTCCCGCAGAGGAAGGCTTTGGGTACAAGCGAACTCCCCAGGGGAGGCTTTACGCAGCTCCACATGCAACTGGACCCTCCGGGTTCACCCTTTCACAACAAGCCTAAATATAACCCTTACCGGCATGGGAGAAGACTGAAAATCTGGGCACCAGGAAACGCATTCCTAGCCCCTTTCACCCATCCAAAAATTCCCGCAAAGGAAGGCTTTGGGTACAAGTGAACTCCCCAGGGGAGCCTTCATGCAGCACCACATGCAACGGGACCCTCCGGGTTCACTCTTTCACAGCAAGCCTTAATATATCCCTAGCTGGCGTGGGAGAAGACTGAAAAACCAAGCCCGAGAAAACTCGTTGTGAGCCCATTTCGCCCATCCAAAAGTACCCCCAAAGGAAGGCTTTGGGTACAAGTGAACTCCCCAGGGGAGCCCTTACGCAGCCCCACATGCAACTGGACCCTCCGGGTTCGCTGTTTCCGAGCAACCATAAACGTAGCCCTAGCAGTCATCGGAGACGAGTGAAAAATCAGGCCCCAGGAAATGCGTTGCGAGCTCTTTTCGCCCATCCAAAAGTGCAACCAAAGGAAGGCTTTGGGTACAAGTGAACTCCCCAGGGGAGCCTTTACGCAGCCCCACATGCAACTGGACCCTCCGGGTTCGCTGTTTCTGAGCATCCCTAAACATAGCCCTAGCCGGCATCGAAGACGACTGAAAAATCAGTGCCCAGGAAATGCGTTGCGAGCCCTTTTCGCCCATCTAAAAGTGCCCCCAAAGGAAGGCTTTGGGTACAAGTGAACTCCCCAGGGGAGACTTTACGCAGCACCACATGCGACTGGACCCTCCGGGTTCGCTGTTTCCGAGCAAGAATTAATATAGCCCTAGCCGGCATAGAAGACGACTGAAAAATCGGGCCAACGGAAACGCGTTGCAAGCCCATTTCGCCCATCCAAAAGTGCCCCCAAAGGAAGGCTTTGGGTACAAGTGATCTCCCCAGGGGAGCCTTTACGCAGCTCCACATGCAACTGGACCCTCCGGGTTCACCCTTTCACAACAAGCCTAAATATAGCCCTTACCGGCATGGGAGAAGACTGAAAATCTGGGCACCAGGAAACGCATTCCTAGCCCCTTTCACCCATCCAAAAATTCCCGCAAAGGAAGGCTTTGGGTACAAGTGAACTCCCCAGGGGAGCCTTCATGCAGCACCACATGCAACGGGACCCTCCGGGTTCACTCTTTCACAGCAAGCCTTAATATATCCCTAGCTGGCGTGGGAGAAGACTGAAAAACCAAGCCCGAGAAAACTCGTTGTGAGCCCATTTCGCCCATCCAAAAGTACCCCCAAAGGAAGGCTTTGGGTACAAGTGAACTCCCCAGGGGAGCCCTTACGCAGCCCCACATGCAACTGGACCCTCCGGGTTCGCTGTTTCCGAGCAACCATAAACGTAGCCCTAGCAGTCATCGGAGACGAGTGAAAAATCAGGCCCCAGGAAATGCGTTGCGAGCTCTTTTCGCCCATCCAAAAGTGCAACCAAAGGAAGGCTTTGGGTACAAGTGAACTCCCCAGGGGAGCCTTTACGCAGCCCCACATGCAACTGGACCCTCCGGGTTCGCTGTTTCTGAGCATCCCTAAACATAGCCCTAGCCGGCATCGAAGACGACTGAAAAATCAGTGCCCAGGAAATGCGTTGCGAGCCCTTTTCGCCCATCTAAAAGTGCCCCCAAAGGAAGGCTTTGGGTACAAGTGAACTCCCCAGGGGAGACTTTACGCAGCACCACATGCGACTGGACCCTCCGGGTTCGCTGTTCATGAGCAAACCTAGACGTAGCACTAGCCGTCATCGGAGACGAGTGAAAAATCAGGCCCCAGGAAATGCGTTGCGAGCCGCTTTGGACCATCCAATAGTGCCCACAAAGGAAGGCTTTGGGTACATCTGAAGTTCCCAGGGGAGTCTTTACGCAGCCCCATACGCAACTGGACCCTCCGGGTTCGCTGTTTCCAAGCAACCATAAACCTAGCCCTAGCAGTCATCGGAGACGAGTGAAAAATCAGGCCCCAGGAAATGCGTTGCGAGCCCCTTTGGACCATCCAAATGTGTCACCAAAGGAAGGCTTTGGGTACAAGAGAACTCCCCAGGGGAGCCTTTACGCAGCCCCACATGCAACTGGACCCTCCGGGTTCGCTGTTTCTGAGCATCCCTAAACATAGCCCTAGCCGGCATCGATGACGACTGAAAAATCAGGCCCCAGGAAAAGCGTTGCAAGCCCTTTTCACCCATCCAAAAGTGCCCCCAAAGGAAGGCTTTGGGTACAAGTGAATTCCCCAGGGGAGCCTTTACGCAGCCCCACATGCAACTGGACCCTCAGGGTTCGCTGTTTCCGAGCATCCCTAAACATAGCCCTAGCCGGCATCGAAGACGACTGAAAAATCAGGGCCCAGGAAATGCGTTGCGAGCCCTTTTCGCCCATCTAAAAGTGCCCCCAAAGGAAGGCTTTGGGTACAAGTGAACTCCCCAGGGGAGCCTTTACGCAGCCCCACATGCAACTGGACCCTCCGGGTTCGCTGTTCCTGAGCAAACCTAAACGTAGCCCTAGCCGTCATTGGAGACGAGTGAAAAATCAGGCCCCAGGAAATGCGTTGCGAGCCCCTTTGGACCATCCAAAAGTGTCACCAAATGAAGGCTTTGGGTACAAGAGAACTCCCCAGGGGAGCCTTTACGCAGCCCCACATGAAACTGGACCCTCCGGGTTCGCTGTTTCCGAGCATCCCTAAACATAGCCCTAGCCGGCATCGATGACGACTGAAAAATCAGGCCCCAGGAAATGCGTTAGAAGCCCCATTCGCGCATCCAAAAGTGCCCCCAAAGGAAGGCTTTGGGTACAAGTGAACTCCCCAGGGGAGCCTTTACGCAGCCCCACATGCAACTGGACCCTCCGCGTTCGCTGTTTCCGAGCATCCCTAAACATAGCCCTAGCCGGCATAGAAGACGACTGAAAAATCAGGCCCCAGGAAATGCGTTGCGAGCCCTTTTCGCCCATCCAAAAGTGCCCCCAAAGGAAGGCTTTGGATACAAGAGAAATCCCCAGGGGAGTCTTTACGCAGCCCCACATGCAACTGGACCCTCCGGGTTCGATTTTTCCGAGCAACGCTAAATATATCACTAGCCGGCATGGGAGAAGACTGAAAACCCGGGGCCCAGAAAACGCGTTGCAAGCCCCTTTGGACCATCCAAAAGTGTCACCAAAGGAAGGCTTTGGGTATAAGTGAACTCCCCAGGGGACCCTTTACGCAGCCCCACATGCAACTGGACCCTCCGTGTTTGCTGTTCATGAGCAAACCTAAACGTAGCCCTAGCCGTCTTCGGAGAAGAGTGAAAAATCAGGCCCCAGGAAATGTGTTACGAGCCCTTTTCGCCCATCCAAAAGTGCCCCCAAAGGAAGGCATTGGGTACATCTGAAGTTCCCAGGGGAGCCCTTACGCAGCCCCACATGCAACTGGACCCTCCGGGTTCGCTGTTTCCAAGCAACCCTAAACATAGCGCTAGCAGTCATCGGAGAAGAGTGAAAAATCAGACCCAGGAAATGCGTTCCGAGACCCTTTGGACCATACAAAAGTGTCACCAAATGAAGGCTTTGGGTACAAGTGAACTCCCCAGGGGAGCCTTTACGCAGCCCCACATGCAACTGGACCCTCCGGGTTTGCTGTTCATGAGCAAACCTAAACGTAGCCCTAGCCGTCTTCGGAGACGAGTGAAAAATCAGGCCCCAGGAAATGCGTTGCGAGCCCTTTTCGCCCATCCAAAAGTGCCCCCAAAGGAAGGCTTTGGGTACAAGAGAACTCCCCAGGGGAGCCTTTACGCAGCCCCACATGCAACTGGACCCTCTGGGTTCGCTGTTTCCGAGCATCCCTAAACATAGCGCTAGCCGGCATCGAAGACGACTGAAAAATCAGGCCCCAGGAAATGCGTTGCAAGCCCTTTTCGCGCATCCAAAAGTGCCCCCAAAGGAAGGCTTTGGGTACAAGTGAACTCCCCAGGGGAGCCTTTACGCAGCCCCACATGCAACTGGACCCTCCGGGTTCGCTGTTTCTGAGCATCCCTAAACATAGCCCTACCTGGCATCGATGATGACTGAAAAATGAGGCCCAAGGAAATGCGTTAGAAGCCCCATTCGCGCATCCAAAAGTGCCCCCAAAGGAAGGCTTTGGGTACAAGTGAACTCCCCAGGGGAGCCTTTACGCAGCCCCACATGCAACTGGACCGTCCGGTTTCGCTGTTCCTGAGCATCCCTAAACATAGCCGTAGCCGGCATCGATGATGACTGAAAAATCAGGCCCCAGGAAATGCGTTACAAGCCCCATTCTCCCATCCAAAATTGCCCCCAAAGGAAGGCTTTGCGTACAAGTGAACTCCCCAGGGGAGCCTTTACGCAGCCCCACATGCAACTGGACCCTCCAGGTTCGCTGTTTCCGAGCATCCGTAAACATAGCCCGAGCCGGCATAGAAGACGACTGAAAAATCAGGCCCCAGGAAATGCGTTGCGAGCCCTTTTCGCCCATCCAAAAGTGCCCCCAAAGGAAGGCTTTGGGTACAAGAGAACTCCCCAGGGGAGCCTTTACGCAGCCCCACATGCAACTGGACCCTTCGGGTTCGATTTTTCTGAGCAACCCTAAATATATCCCTAGCCGGCATAGGAGAAGACTGAAAAATCAGGCCCCAGAAAACGCGTTGCAAGCCCCTTTGGACCATCCCAAAGTGTCACCAAAGGAAGGCTTTGGGTACAAGTGAACTCCCCAGGGGAGCCTTTACGCAGCCCCACATGCAACTGGACCCTCCGGGTTCGCTGTTTCCGAACATCCCTAAACATAGCGCTAGCCGGCATCGATGACGACTGAAAAATAAGGCCCCAGGAAATGCGTTCCGAGCCCTTTTCGCCCATCCAAAAGTGCCCCCAAAGGAAGGCTTTGGGTACAAGTGAACTCCCCAGGGGAGCCTTTACGCAGCCCCATATGCAACTGGACCCTCCGGGTTCGCTGTTTCCAAGCGACCCTAAACATAGCCCTAGCAGTCATCGGAGACGAGTGAAAAATCAGGCCCCAGGAAATGCGTTCCGAGCCCCTTTGGACCATCCAAAAGTGTCACCAAAGGAAGGCTTTGGGTACAAGTGAACTCCCCAGGGGAGCCTTTACGCAGCCCCACATGCAACTGGACCCTCAGGGTTCGCTGTTTCCGAGCATCCCTAAACATAGCCCTAGCCGGCATCGAAGACGACTGAAAAATCAGGCCCCAGGAAATGCGTTGCAAGCCCTTTTCGCCCATCCAAAAGTGCCCCCAAAGGAAGGCTTTGGGTACAAGTGAACTCCCCAGGGGAGCCTTTACGCAGCCCCACATGCAACTGGACCCTCCGGGTTCGCTGTTTCCGAGCATCCCTAAACATAGCCCTACCTGGCATCGATGATGACTGAAAAATGAGGCCCAAGGAAATGCGTTAGAAGCCCCATTCGCCCATGCAAAATTGCCCCCAAATGAAGGCTTTGGGTACAAGTGAACTCCCCAGGGGAGCCTTTACGCAGCCCCACATGCAACTGGACCCTCCGGGTTCGCTGTTTCTGAGCATCCGTATACATAGCCCTAGCCGGCATAGAAGACGACTGAAAAATCAGGCCCCAGGAAATGCGTTACGAGCCCTTTTCGCCCATCCAAAAGTGCCCCCAAAGGAAGGCTTTGGGTACAAGAGAACTCCCCAGGGGAGCCTTTACGCAGCCCCACATGCAACTGGACCCTCCGGGTTCGCTGTTCCTGAGCATCCCTAAACATAGCCCAAGCCGGCATCGATGATGACTGAAAAATCAGGCCCCAGAAAACGCGTTGCAAGCCCCTTTGGACCATCCCAAAGTGTCACCAAAGGAAGGCTTTGGGTACAAGTGAACTCCCCAGGGGAGCCTTTACGCAGCCCCACATGCAACTGGACCCTCCGGGTTCGCTGTTCCTGAGCAAACCTAAACGTAGCCCTAGCCGTCATCGGAGACGAGTGAAAAATCAGGCCCCAGGAAATGCGTTGCGAACCCCATTGGACCATCCAAAAGTGCCCCCAACGGAAGGCTTTGGGTACAAGTGAACTCCCCAGGGGAGCCTTTACACAGCCCCACATGCAACTAGACCCTCCGGGTTCGATTTTTCCGAGCAACGCTAAATATATCACTAGCAGGCATGGGAGAAGACTGAAAACCCGGGCCCCAGAAAACGCGTTGCAAGCCCCTTTGGACCATCCAAAAGTGTCACCAAAGGAAGGCTTTGGGTACAAGTGAACTCCCCAGGGGAGCCTTTACACTGCCCCACATGCAACTGCACCCTCCTGGTTCGCTGTTCCTGAGCAAAACTAAACGTAGCCCTAGCCGTCATCGGAGACGAGTGAAAAATTAGGCCCCAGGAAATGCGTTGCGAACCCCTTTTCGCCCATCCAAAAGTGCCCCCAAAGGAAGGCTTTGGGTACAAGTGAACTCCCCAGGGGAGCCTTTACGCAGCCCCACATGCAACTGGACCCTCCGGGTTCGCTGTTTCCAAGCAACCCTAAACATAGCCCTAGCAGTCATCGGAGACGAGTGAAAAATCAGGCCCCAGGAAATGCGTTGCGAGCCCCTTTGGACCATCCAAAAGTGCCCCCAAAGGAAGGCATTGTGTACAAGAGAACTCCCCAGGGGAGCCTTTACGCAGCCCCACATGCAACTGGACCCTCCGGGTTCGCTGTTTCCGAGCATCCCTAAACATAGCCCTTGCCGGCATCGAAGACGACTGAAAAATCAGGCCCCAGGAAATGCGTTGCGAGCCCTTTTCGCCCATCGAAAAGTGCCCCCAAAGGAAGGCTTTGGGTACAAGAGAACTCCCCAGGGGAGCCTTTACGCAGCCCCACATGCAACTGGACCCTCCGGGTTCGCTGTTCCTGAGCAAAACTAAACGTAGCCCTAGCCGTCATCAGAGACGAGTGAAAAATCAGGCCCCAGGAAATGCGTTGCGAGCCCCTTTGGACCATCCAAAAGTGCCCCCAAAGGAAGGCTTTGGGTACTAGTGAACTCCCCAGGGGAGCCTTTATGCAGCCCCACATGCAACTGGACCCTCCGGGTTCGCTGTTTCCGAGCAAAGCTAAACATATCCCTAGCAGTCATCGGAGACGAGTGAAGAATCAGGCCCCAGGAAATGCGTTCCGAGCCCCTTTGGACCATCCCGAAGTGTCACCAAAGGAAGGCTTTGGGTACAAGTGAACTCCCCAGGGGAGCCTTTACGCAGCCCCACATGCAACTGGACCCTCCGGGTTCGCTGTTTCCGAGCATCCCTAAACATAGCGCTAGCCGGCATCGAAGACGACTGAAAAATCAGGCCTCAGGAAATGCGTTGCGAGCCCGTATCGCCCATCGAAAAGTGCCCCCAAAGGAAGGCTTTGGGTACAAGAGAACTCCCCAGGGGAGCCTTTACGCAGCCCCACATGCAACTGCACCCTCCTGGTTCGCTGTTCCTGAGCAAAACTAAACATAGCCCTAGCCGTCATCGGAGACGAGTGAAAAATCAGGCCCCAGGAAATGCGTTGCGAACCCCTTTGGACCATCCAAAAGTGCCCCCAAAGGAAGGCTTTGGGTACAAGTGAACTCCCCAGGGGAGCCTTTACGCAGCCCCACATGCAACTGGACCCTCCGGGTTCGCTGTTCATGAGCAAACCTAAACGTAACACTAGCCGTCTTCGGAGACGAGTGAAAAATCAGGCCCCAGGAAATGCGTTGCGAGCCCCTTTGGACCATGCAAAATTGCCCCCAAAGGAAGGCTTTGGGTACAAGAGAACTCCCCAGGGGAGCCTTTACGCAGCCCCACATGCAACTGGACCCTCCAGGTTCGCTGTTTCTGAGCATCCGTATACATAGCCCTAGCCGGCATAGAAGACGACTGAAAAATCAGGCCCCAGGAAATGCGTTGCGAGCCCTTTTCGCCCATCCAAAAGTGCCCCCAAAGGAAGTCTTTGGGTACAAGAGAACTCCCCAGGGGAGCCTTTACGCAGCCCCACATGCAACTGGACCCTCCGGGTTCGCTGTTCCTGAGCATCCCTAAACATAGCCCAAGCCGGCATCGATGATGACTGAAAAATCAGGCCCCAGAAAACGCGTTGCAAGCCCCTTTGGACCATCCCAAAGTGTCACCAAAGGAAGGCTTTGGGTACAAGTGAACTCCCCAGGGGAGCCTTTACGCAGCCCCACATGCAACTGGACCCTCCGGGTTCGCTGTTCCTGAGCAAACCTAAACGTAGCCCTAGCCGTCATCGGAGACGAGTGAAAAATCAGGCCCCAGGAAATGCGTTGCGAACCCCATTGGACCATCCAAAAGTGCCCCCAACGGAAGGCTTTGGGTACAAGTGAACTCCCCAGGGGAGCCTTTACACAGCCCCACATGCAACTAAACCCTCCGGGTTCGATTTTTCCGAGCAACGCTAAATATATCACTAGCAGGCATGGGAGAAGACTGAAAACCCGGGCCCCAGAAAACGCGTTGCAAGCCCCTTTGGACCATCCAAAAGTGTCACCAAAGGAAGGCTTTGGGTACAAGTGAACTCCCCAGGGGAGCCTTTACACTGCCCCACATGCAACTGCACCCTCCTGGTTCGCTGTTCCTGAGCAAAACTAAACGTAGCCCTAGCCGTCATCGGAGACGAGTGAAAAATTAGGCCCCAGGAAATGCGTTGCGAACCCCTTTGGACCATCCAAAAGTGCCCCCAAAGGAAGGCTTTGGGTACAAGTGAACTCCCCAGGGGAGCCTTTACGCAGCCCCACATGCAACTGGACCCTCCGGGTTCGCTGTTTCCAAGCAACCCTAAACATAGCCCTAGCAGTCATCGGAGACGAGTGAAAAATCACGCCCCAGGAAATGCGTTGCGAGCCCCTTTGGACCATCCAAAAGTGCCCCCAAAGGAAGGCATTGTGTACAAGAGAACTCCCCAGGGGAGCCTTTACGCAGCCCCACATGCAACTGGACCCTCCGGGTTCGCTGTTTCCGAGCATCCCTAAACATAGCCCTTGCCGGCATCGAAGACGACTGAAAAATCAGGCCCCAGGAAATGCGTTGCGAGCCCTTTTCGCCCATCGAAAAGTGCCCCCAAAGGAAGGCTTTGGGTACAAGAGAACTCCCCAGGGGAGCCTTTACGCAGCCCCACATGCAACTGCACCCTCCGGGTTCGCTGTTCCTGAGCAAAACTAAACGTAGCCCTAGCCGTCATCAGAGACGACTGAAAAATCAGGCCCCAGGAAATGCGTTGCGAGCCCCTTTAGACCATCCAAAAGTGCCCCCAACGGAAGGCTTTGGGTACAAGTGAACTCCCCAGGGGAGCCTTTACACAGCCCCACATGCAACTAGACCCTCCGGGTTCGATTTTTCCGAGCAACGCTAAATATATCACTAGCAGGCATGGGAGAAGACTGAAAACCCGGGCCCCAGAAAACGCGTTGCAAGCCCCTTTGGACCATCCAAAAGTGTCACCAAAGGAAGGCTTTGGGTACAAGTGAACTCCCCAGGGGAGCCTTTACACTGCCCCACATGCAACTGGACCCTCCTGGTTCGCTGTTCCTGAGCAAAACTAAACGTAGCCCTAGCCGTCATCGGAGACGAGTGAAAAATTAGGCCCCAGGAAATGCGTTGCGAACCCCTTTGGACCATCCAAAAGTGCCCCCAAAGGAAGGCTTTGGGTACAAGTGAACTCCCCAGGGGAGCCTTTACGCAGCCCCACATGCAACTGGACCCTCCGGGTTCGCTGTTTCCGAGCAACCCTAAACATAGCCCTAGCAGTCATCGGAGACGAGTGAAAAATCACGCCCCAGGAAATGCGTTGCGAGCCCCTTTGGACCATCCAAAAGTGCCCCCAAAGGAAGGCATTGTGTACAAGAGAACTCCCCAGGGGAGCCTTTACGCAGCCCCACATGCAACTGGACCCTCCGGGTTCGCTGTTTCCGAGCATCCCTAAACATAGCCCTTGCCGGCATCGAAGACGACTGAAAAATCAGGCCCCAGGAAATGCGTTGCGAGCCCTTTTCGCCCATCGAAAAGTGCCCCCAAAGGAAGGCTTTGGGTACAAGAGAACTCCCCAGGGGAGCCTTTACGCAGCCCCACATGCAACTGGACCCTCCGGGTTCGCTGTTCCTGAGCAAAACTAAACGTAGCCCTAGCCGTCATCAGAGACGAGTGAAAAATCAGGCCCCAGGAAATGCGTTGCGAGCCCCTTTGGACCATCCAAAAGTGCCCCCAAAGGAAGGCTTTGGGTACTAGTGAACTCCCCAGGGGAGCCTTTATGCAGCCCCACATGCAACTGGACCCTCCGGGTTCGCTGTTTCCGAGCAAAGCTAAACATATCCCTAGCAGTCATCGGAGACGAGTGAAGAATCAGGCCCCAGGAAATGCGATCCGAGCCCCTTAGGACCATCCCGAAGTGTCACCAAAGGAAGGCTTTGGGTACAAGTGAACTCCCCAGGGGAGCCTTTACGCAGCCCCACATGCAACTGGACCCTCCGGGTTCGCTGTTTCCGAGCATCCCTAAACATAGCGCTAGCCGGCATCGAAGACGACTGAAAAATCAGGCCTCAGGAAATGCGTTGCGAGCCCGTATCGCCCATCGAAAAGTGCCCCCAAAGGAAGGCTTTGGGTACAAGAGAACTCCCCAGGGGAGCCTTTACGCAGCCCCACATGCAACTGCACCCTCCTGGTTCGCTGTTCCTGAGCAAAACTAAACGTAGCCCTAGCCGTCATCGGAGACGAGTGAAAAATCAGGCCTCAGGAAATGCGTTGCGAACCCCTTTGGACCATCCAAAAGTGCCCCCAAAGGAAGGCTTTGGGTACAAGTGAACTCCCCAGGGGAGCCTTTACGCAGCCCCACATGCAACTGGACCCTCCGGGTTCGCTGTTCATGAGCAAACCTAAACGTAGCACTAGCCGTCTTCGGAGACGAGTGAAAAATCAGGCCCCAGGAAATGCGTTGCGAGCCCCTTTGGACCATCCAAAAGTGCCCCCAAAGGAAGGCATTGGGTACAAGAGAACTCCCCAGGGGAGCCTTTACGCAGCCCCACATGCAACTGGACCCTCCGGGATCGCTGTTTCCGAGCATCCCTAAACATAGCCCTTGCCGGCATCGAAGACGACTGAAAAATCAGGCCCCAGGAAATGCGTTGTGAGCCCTTTTCGCCCATCGAAAAGTGCCCCCAAAGGAAGGCTTTGGCTACAAGAGAACTCCCCAGGGGAGCCTTTACGCAGCCCCACATGCAACTGGACCCTCCGGGTTCGCTGTTTCCGAGCATCCCTAAACATATCACTAGCCGGCATCGAAGACGACTGAAAAATCAGGCCTCAGGAAATGCGTTGCGAGCCCGTATCGCCCATCGAAA
This sequence comes from Anas platyrhynchos, assembly GCF_047663525.1. Taxonomy (NCBI): domain Eukaryota; kingdom Metazoa; phylum Chordata; class Aves; order Anseriformes; family Anatidae; genus Anas; species Anas platyrhynchos. The sequence continues at coordinate 16,448,984 of NC_092602.1, forward strand.
AGTGCCCCCAAAGGAAGGCTTTGGATACAAGAGAACTCCCCAGGGGAGCCTTTACGCAGCCCCACATGCAACTGCACCCTCCTGGTTCGCTGTTCCTGAGCAAAACTAAACGTAGCCCTAGCCGTCATCGGAGACGAGTGAAAAATTAGGCCCCAGGAAATGCGTTGCGAACCCCTTTGGACCATCCAAAAGTGCCCCCAAAGGAAGGCTTTGGGTACAAGAGAACTCCCCAGGGGAGCCTTTACGCAGCCCCACATGCAACTGGACCCTCCGGGTTCGCTGTTTCCAAGCAACCCTAAACATAGCCCTAGCAGTCATCGGAGACGAGTGAAAAATCACGCCCCAGGAAATGCGTTGCGAGCCCCTTTGGACCATCCAAAAGTGCCCCCAAAGGAAGGCTTTGGGTACAAATGAACTGCCCAGGGGAGCCTTTACGCAGCCCCACATGCAACTGGACCCTCCGGGTTCGCTGTTCCTGAGCAAAGCTAAACGTAGCCCTAGTCGTCTTCGGAGACGAGTGAAAAATCAGGCCCCAGGAAATGCGTTGCGAGCCCCTCTGGACCATCCAAAAGTGCCCCCAAAAGAAGGCATTGGGTACAAGAGAACTCCCCAGGGGAGCCTTTACGCAGCCCCACATGCAACTGGACCCTCCGGGTTCGCTGTTTCCGAGCATCCCTAAACATAGCCCTTGCCGGCATCGAAGACGACTGAAAAATCAGGCCCCAGGAAATGCGTTGTGAGCCCTTTTCGCCCATCGAAAAGTGCCCCCAAAGGAAGGCTTTGGCTACAAGAGAACTCCCCAGGGGAGCCTTTACGCAGCCCCACATGCAACTGGACCCTCCGGGTTCGCTGTTTCCGAGCATCCCTAAACATAGCCCTAGCAGTCATCGGAGACGAGTGAAAAATCACGCCCCAGGAAATGCGTTGCGAGCCCCTTTGGACCATCCAAAAGTGCCCCCAAAGGAAGGCATTGTGTACAAGAGAACTCCCCAGGGGAGCCTTTACGCAGCCCCACATGCAACTGGACCCTCCGGGTTCGCTGTTTCCGAGCATCCCTAAACATAGCCCTTGCCGGCATCGAAGACGACTGAAAAATCAGGCCTCAGGAAATGCGTTGCGAGCCCTTTTCGCCCATCGAAAAGTGCCCCCAAAGGAAGGCTTTGGGTACAAGAGAACTCCCCAGGGGAGCCTTTACGCAGCCCCACATGCAACTGGACCCTCCGGGTTCGCTGTTCCTGAGCAAAACTAAACGTAGCCCTAGCCGTCATCAGAGACGAGTGAAAAATCAGGCCCCAGGAAATGCGTTGCGAGCCCCTTTGGACCATCCAAAAGTGCCCCCAAAGGAAGGCTTTGGGTACTAGTGAACTCCCCAGGGGAGCCTTTATGCAGCCCCACATGCAACTGGACCCTCCGGGTTCGCTGTTTCCGAGCAAAGCTAAACATATCCCTAGCAGTCATCGGAGACGAGTGAAGAATCAGGCCCCAGGAAATGCGTTCCGAGCCCCTTTGGACCATCCCGAAGTGTCACAAAAGGAAGGCTTTGGGTACAAGTGAACTCCCCAGGGGAGCCTTTACGCAGCCCCACATGCAACTGGACCCTCCGGGTTCGCTGTTTCCGAGCATCCCTAAACATAGCGCTAGCCGGCATCGAAGACGACTGAAAAATCAGGCCTCAGGAAATGCGTTGCGAGCCCGTATCGCCCATCGAAAAGTGCCCCCAAAGGAAGGCTTTGGGTACAAGAGAACTCCCCAGGGGAGCCTTTACGCAGCCCCACATGCAACTGCACCCTCCTGGTTCGCTGTTCCTGAGCAAAACTAAACGTAGCCCTAGCCGTCATCGGAGACGAGTGAAAAATCAGGCCCCAGGAAATGCGTTGCGAACCCCTTTGGACCATCCAAAAGTGCCCCCAAAGGAAGGCTTTGGGTACAAGTGAACTCCCCAGGGGAGCCTTTACGCAGCCCCACATGCAACTGGACCCTCCGGGTTCGCTGTTTCCGAGCATCCCTAAACATAGCCCTTGCCGGCATCGAAGACGACTGAAAAATCAGGCCCCAGGAAATGCGTTGTGAGCCCTTTTCACCCATCGAAAAGTGCCCCCAAAGGAAGGCTTTGGGTACAAGAGAACTCCCCAGGGGAGCCTTTACGCAGCCCCACATGCAACTGCACCCTCCTGGTTCGCTGTTCCTGAGCAAAACTAAACGTAGCCCTAGCCGTCATCGGAGACGAGTGAAAAATTAGGCCCCAGGAAATGCGTTGCGAACCCCTTTGGACCATCCAAAAGTGCCCCCAAAGGAAGGCTTTGGGTACAAGTGAACTCCCCAGGGGAGCCTTTACGCAGCCCCACATGCAACTGGACCCTCCGGGTTCGCTGTTCATGAGCAAACCTAAATGTAGCACTAGCCGTCTTCGGAGACGAGTGAAAAATCAGGCCCCAGGAAATGCGTTGCGAGCCCCTTTGGACCATCCAGAAGTGCCCCCAAAGGAAGGCATTGGGTACAAGAGAACTCCCCAGGGGAGCCTTTACGCAGCCCCACATGCAACTGGACCCTCCGGGATCGCTGTTTCCGAGCATCCCTAAACATAGCCCTTGCCGGCATCGAAGACGACTGAAAAATCAGGCCCCAGGAAATGCGTTGTGAGCCCTTTTCGCCCATCGAAAAGTGCCCCCAAAGGAAGGCTTTGGGTACAAGAGAACTCCCCAGGGGAGCCTTTACGCAGCCCCACATGCAACTGCACCCTCCTGGTTCGCTGTTCCTGAGCAAAACTAAACGTAGCCCTAGCCGTCATCGGAGACGAGTGAAAAATTAGGCCCCAGGAAATGCGTTGCGAACCCCTTTGGACCATCCAAAAGTGCCCCCAAAGGAAGGCTTTGGGTACAAGTGAACTCCCCAGGGGAGCCTTTACGCAGCCCCACATGCAACTGGACCCTCCGGGTTCGCTGTTTCCAAGCAACCCTAAACATAGCCCTAGCAGTCATCGGAGACGAGTGAAAAATCACGCCCCAGGAAATGCGTTCCGAGCCCCTTTGGACCATCCAAAAGTGCCCCCAAAGGAAGGCTTTGGGTACAAATGAACTGCCCAGGGGAGCCTTTACGCAGCCCCACATGCAACTGGACCCTCCGGGTTCGCTGTTTCCCAGCATCCCTAAACATAGCCCTAGACGGCATCGAAGACGACTGAAAAATCTGGCCCCAGGAAATGCGTTGCAAGCCCTTTTCGCCCATCCAAAAGTGCCCCCAAAGGAAGGCTTTGGGTACAAGTGAACTCCCCAGGGGAGCCTTTACGCAGCCCCACATGCAACTGGACCCTCCGGGTTCGCTGTTTCCGAGCATCCCTAAACATAGCACTAGCCGGCATCGAAGACGACTGAAAAATCAGGCCCCAGGAAATGCGTTGCAAGCCCTTTTCGCCCATCCAAAAGTGCCCCCAAAGGAAGGCTTTGCGTACAAGTGAACTCCCCAGGGGAGCCTTTACGCAGCCCCACATGCAACTGGACCGTCCGGGTTCGCTGTTCCTGAGCATCCCTAAACATATCGCTAGCCGGCATCGATGATGACTGAAAAATGAGGCCCCAGGAAATGCGTTACAAGCCCCATTCGCCCATCCAAAATTGCCCCCAAAGGAAGGCTTTGCATACAAGTGAACTCCCCAGGGGAGCCTTTACGCAGCCCCACATGCAACTGGACCATCCAGGTTCGCTGTTCCTGAGCAAAAGTAAACGTAGCCCTGGCCGTCATCGGAAACGAGTGAAAAATCAGGCCCCAGGAAATGCGTTGCGAGCCCCTTTGGACCATCCAAAAGTGCCCCCAAAGGAAGGCTTTTGGTACTAGTGAACTCCCCAGGGGAGCCTTTATGCAGCCCCACATGCAACTGGACCATCCGGGTTCGCTGTTTCCGAGCAAACCTAAACATATCCCTAGCAGTCATCGGAGACGAGTGAAGCATCAGGCCCCAGGAAATGCGTTCCGAGCCCCTTTGGACCATCCAAAAGTGTCACCAAAGGAAGGCTTTGGGTACAAGAGAACTCCCCAGGGGAGCCTTTACGCAGCCCCAAATGCAACTGGACCCTCCGGGTTCGCTGTTTCCCAGCATCCCTAAACATAGCCCTAGACGGCATCGAAGACGACTGAAAAATCTGGCCCCAGGAAATGCGTTGCAAGCCCTTTTCGCCCATCCAAAAGTGCCCCCAAAGGAAGGCTTTGGGTACAAGTGAACTCCCCAGGGGAGCCTTTACGCAGCCCCACATGCAACTGGACCCTCCGGGTTCGCTGTTTCCGAGCATCCCTAAACATAGCACTAGCCGGCATCGAAGACGACTGAAAAATCAGGCCCCAGGAAATGCGTTACAAGCCCCATTCGCCCATCCAAAATTGCCCCCAAAGGAAGGCTTTGCATACAAGTGAACTCCCCAGGGGAGCCTTTACGCAGCCCCACATGCAACTGGACCATCCAGGTTCGCTGTTCCTGAGCAAAAGTAAACGTAGCCCTGGCCGTCATCGGAAACGAGTGAAAAATCAGGCCCCAGGAAATGCGTTGCGAGCCCCTTTGGACCATCCAAAAGTGCCCCCAAAGGAAGGCTTTTGGTACTAGTGAACTCCCCAGGGGAGCCTTTACGCAGCCCCACATGCAACTGGACCGTCCGGGTTCGCTGTTCCTGAGCATCCCTAAACATATCGCTAGCCGGCATCGATGATGACTGAATAATGAGGCCCCAGGAAATGCGTTACAAGCCCCATTCGCCCATCGAAAATTGCCCCCAAAGGAAGGCTTTGCATACAAGTGAACTCCCCAGGGGAGCCTTTACGCAGCCCCACATGCAACTGGACCATCCAGGTTCGCTGTTCCTGAGCAAAAGTAAACGTAGCCCTGGCCGTCATCGGAAACGAGTGAAAAATCAGGCCCCAGGAAATGCGTTGCGAGCCCCTTTGGACCATCCAAAAGTGCCCCCAAAGGAAGGCTTTGGGTACATCTGAAGTTCCCAGGGGAGCCTTTACGCAGCACCACATGCAACTGGACCCTCCGGGTTCGCTGTTTCCGAGCAAACCTAAACATATCCCTAGCAGTCATCGGAGACGAGTGAAGCATCAGGCCCCAGGAAATGCGTTCTGAGCCCCTTTGGACCATCCAAAAGTGTCACCAAAGGAAGGCTTTGGGTACAAGAGAACTCCCCAGGGGAGCCTTTACGCAGCCCCACATGCAACTGGACCCTCCGGGTTCGCTGTTTCCCAGCATCCCTAAACATAGCCCTAGACGGCATCGAAGACGACTGAAAAATCTGGCCCCAGGAAATGCGTTGCAAGCCCTTTTCGCCCATCCAAAAGTGCCCCCAAAGGAAGGCTTTGGGTACAAGTGAACTCCCCAGGGGAGCCTTTACGCAGCCCCACATGCAACTGGACCCTCCGGGTTCGCTGTTTCCGAGCATCCCTAAACATAGCACTAGCCGGCATCGAAGACGACTGAAAAATCAGGCCCCAGGAAATGCGTTACAAGCCCCATTCGCCCATCCAAAATTGCCCCCAAAGGAAGGCTTTGCATACAAGTGAACTCCCCAGGGGAGCCTTTACGCAGCCCCACATGCAACTGGACCCTCCGGGTTCGCTGTTTCCGAGCATCCCTAAACATAGCCCTTGCCGGCATCGAAGACGACTGAAAAATCAGGCCCCAGGAAATGCGTTGTGAGCCCTTTTCGCCCATCGAAAAGTGCCCCCAAAGGAAGGCTTTGGCTACAAGAGAACTCCCCAGGGGAGCCTTTACGCAGCCCCACATGCAACTGGACCCTCCGGGTTCGCTGTTTCCGAGCATCCCTAAACATATCACTAGCCGGCATCGAAGACGACTGAAAAATCAGGCCTCAGGAAATGCGTTGCGTGCCCTTTTCGCCCATCGAAAAGTGCCCCCAAAGGAAGGCTTTGGGTACAAGAGAACTCCCCAGGGGAGCCTTTACGCAGCCCCACATGCAACTGCACCCTCCTGGTTCGCTGTTCCTGAGCAAAACTAAACGTAGCCCTAGCCGTCATCGGAGACGAGTGAAAAATTAGGCCCCAGGAAATGCGTTGCGAACCCCTTTGGACCATCCAAAAGTGCCCCCAAAGGAAGGCTTTGGGTACAAGTGAACTCCCCAGGGGAGCCTTTACGCAGCCCCACATGCAACTGGACCCTCCGGGTTCGCTGTTTCCAAGCAACCCTAAACATAGCCCTAGCAGTCATCGGAGACGAGTGAAAAATCACGCCCCAGGAAATGCGTTCCGAGCCCCTTTGGACCATCCAAAAGTGCCCCCAAAGGAAGGCTTTGGGTACAAATGAACTGCCCAGGGGAGCCTTTACGCAGCCCCACATGCAACTGGACCCTCCGGGTTCGCTGTTCCTGAGCAAAGCTAAACGTAGCCCTAGTCGTCTTCGGAGACGAGTGAAAAATCAGGTCCCAGGAAATGCGTTGCGAGCCCCTTTGGACCATCCAAAAGTGCCCCCAAAGGAAGGCATTGGGTACAAGAGAACTCCCCAGGGGAGCCTTTACGCAGCCCCACATGCAACTGGACCCTCCGGGTTCGCTGTTTCCGAGCATCCCTAAACATAGCCCTTGCCGGCATCGAAGACGACTGAAAAATCAGGCCCCAGGAAATGCGTTGCGAGCCCTTTTCGCCCATCGAAAAGTGCCCCCAAAGGAAGGCTTTGGGTACAAGAGAACTCCCCAGGGGAGCCTTTACGCAGCCCCACATGCAACTGGACCCTCCGGGTTCGCTGTTCCTGAGCAAAACTAAACGTAGCCCTAGCCGTCATCAGAGACGAGTGAAAAATCAGGCCCGAGGAAATGCGTTGCGAGCCCCTTTGGACCATCCAAAAGTGTCACCAAAGCAAGGCTTTGGGTACAAGAGAACTCCCCAGGGGAGCCTTTACGCAGCCCCACATACAAATGGACCCTCCGGGTTCGATTTTTCCGAGCAACGCTAAATATATCAGTAGCCGGCATGGGAGAAGACTGAAAACCTGGGCCCCAGAAAACGCGTTGGAAGCCCCTTTGGACCATCCAAAAGTGTCACCAAATGAAGGCTTTGGGTACAAGTGAACTCCCCAGGGGAGCCTTTATGCAGCCCCACATGCAACTGGACCCTCCGGGTTCGCTGTTTCCGAGCATCCCTAAACATAGCCCTAGCCGGCATCGAAGACGACTGAAAAATCAGGCCCCAGGAAATGCGTTGCAAGCCGTTTTCGCCCATCCAAAAGTGCCCCCAAAGGAAGGCTTTGGGTACAAGTGAACTCCCCAGGGGAGCCTTTACGCAGCCCCACATGCAACTGGACCCTCCGGGTTCGCTGTTTCCGAGCATCCCTAAACATAGCGCTAGCCAGCATCGATGACGACTGAAAAATCAGGCCCCAGGAAATGCGTTACGAGCTATCTTCGGCCATCCAAAAGTGCCCCCAAAGGAAGGCTTTGGGTACAAGTGAACTTCCCAGGGGAGCCTTTACGCAGCCCCACATGCAACTGGACCCTCCGGGTTCGCTGTTTCCGAGCATCCCTAAACATAGCGCTAGCCAGCATCGATGACGACTGAAAAATCAGGCCCCAGGAAATGCGTTACGAGCTATCTTCGGCCATCCAAAAGTGCCCCCAAAGGAAGGCTTTGGGTACAAGTGAACTTCCCAGGGGAGCCTTTACGCAGCCCCATATGCAAATGGCCCCTCCGGGTTTGCTGTTTCCGAGCAAAACTAAACGTAGCCCTAGCAGTCATCGAAGACGAGTGAAATACAGGCCCCAGGAAATGCGTTCCGAGCCCCTTTGGACCATCCAAAAGTGCCCCCAAAGGAAGGCTTTGGGTACAAGAGAACTCCCCAGGGGAGCCTTTACGCAGCCCCACACGCAACTGGACCCTCTGGGTTCACTCTTTCACAACAAGCCTAAATATAGCCCTTACCGGCATGGGAGAAGACTGAAAATCTGAGCACCAGGAAACGCATTCCTAGCCCTTTTCTCCCATCCAAAAGTGCCCCCAAAGGAAGGCGTTGGGTACAAGCGAACTCCCAGGGGAGGCTTTACGCAGCCCCACATGCAACTGGACCCTCCGGGGTCACTCATTCCGAGCAACCCAAAAATATAATTCTAGCCGTCATCAGAGACGATTGAAAAACCGGGCCCCAGAAAAAGAATTGCGAGCCCCTTTCGCCCATCCAAAAGTGCCCCCAAAGGAAGGCTTTGGGTACAAGTGAACTCCCCAGGGGAGACTTTACGCAGCCCCACATGCAACTGGACCCTCCGGGTTCGCTGTTTCCGAGCAACCATAAACGTAGCCCTAGCAGTCATCGGAGACGAGTGAAAAATCAGGCCCCAGGAAATGCGTTGCGAGCCCCTTTGGACCATCCAAAAGTGTCACCAAAGGAAGGCTTTGGGTACAAGTGAACTCCCCAGGGGAGCCTTTACGCAGCCCCACATGCAACTGGACCCTCCGGGTTCTCTGTTTCCGAGCATCCCTAAACATATCCCTAGCCGGCATTGAAGACGACTGAAAAATCAGGCCCCAGGAAATGCGTTGCGAGCCCCTTTGGACCATCCAAAAGTGTCAGCAAAGGAAGGCTTTGGGTACAAGAGAACTCCCCAGGGGAGCCTTTACGCAGCCCCACATACAACTGGACCCTCCGGGTTCGCTGTTTCCGAACATCCCTAAACATAGCCCTAGCCGGCATCGATGACGACTGAAAAATCAGGCCCCAGGAAATGCGTTACGAGCCCTTTTCACCCATCCAAAAGTGCCCCCAAAGGAAGGCTTTGGGTACAAGTGAACTCCCCAGGGGAGCCTTTACGCAGCCCCACATGCAACTGGACCCTCCGGGTTCGCTGTTTCTGAGCATCCCTAAACATAGCGCTACCCGGCATCGAACACGACTGAAAAATCAGGCCCCAGGAAATGCGTTGCGAGCCCTTTTCGCCCATCCAAAAGTGCCCCCAAAGGAAGGCTTTGGGTATAAGGGAACTCCCCAGGGCAGCCTTTACGCAGCCCCACATGCAACTGGACCCTCCGGGTTCGCTGTTCCTGAGCAAACCTAAACGTAGCCCTAGCCGTCCTTGGAGACGAGTGAAAAATCAGGCCCCAGGAAATGTGTTGCGAGCCCTTTTCGCCCATCCAAAAGTGCCACCAAAAGAAGGCTTTGGGTACAAGAGAACTCCCCAGGGGAGCCTTTACCCAGCCCCACATGCAACTGGACCCTTCGGGTTCGATTTTTCCAAGCAACCATAAACGCAGCCCTAGTAGTCATCGGAGACGAGTGAAAAATCAGGCCCCAGGAAATGCGTTCCGAGCCCCTTTGGACCATCCCGAAGTGTCACCAAAGGAAGGCTTTGGGTACAACTGAACTGCCCAGGGGAGCCTTTACGCAGCCCCACATGCAACTGGACCCTCCGGGTTCGCTGTTTCCGAGCATCCCTTAACACAGCCCTAGCCGGCATCGAAGACGACTGAAAAATCAGGCCCCAGGAAATGCGTTACAAGCCCTTTTCGCCCATCCAAAAGTGCCCCCAAAGGAAGGCTTTGGGTACAAGTGAACTCCCCAGGGGAGCCTATACGCAGCCCCACATGCAACTGGACCCTCAGGGTTCGCTGTTTCCGAGCATCCCTAAACATAGCCCTTGCCGGCATCGAAGACGACTGAAAAATCAAGCCCCAGGAAATGCGTTGCAAGCCCTTTTCGCCCATCCAAAAGTGCCCCCAAAGGAAGGCTTTGAGTACAAGTGAACTCCCCAGGGGAGCCTTTACGCAGCCCCACATGCAACTGGACCGTCCGGGTTCGCTGTTTCCGAGCATCCCTAAACATATCGCTAGCCGGCATCGATGACGACTGAAAAATCAGGCCCCAGGAAATGCGTTACATGCCCTTTTCGCCCATCTAAATGTGCCCCCAAAGGAAGGCTTTGGGTACAAGTGAACTCCCCAGGGGAGCCTTTACGCAGCCCCACATACAACTGGACCCTCCGGGTTCGCTGTTTCCGAGCATCCCTAAACATAGCCCTACCCGTCATCGACGACGATTGAAAAATCAGGCCCCAGGAAATGCGTTGCGAGCTCTTTTCGCCCATCCAAAAGTGCCCCCAAAGGAAGGCTTTGGGTACAAGTGAACTCCCCAGGGGAGCCTTTACGCAGCCCCACATGCAACTGGACCCTCCGGGTTCGCTGTTTCCGAGCATCCCTAAACATATTGCTAGCCGGCATCGATGATGACTGAAAAATCAGGCCCCAGGAAATGCGTTACAAGCCCTTTTCGCCCATCCCAAAGTGTCACCAAAGGAATGCTTTGGGTACAAGTGAACTCCCCAGGGGAACCTTTACGCAGCCCCACATGCAACTGGACCCTCCGGGTTCGCTGTTTCCGAGCATCCCTAAACATATCGCTAGCCGGCATCGATGACGACTGAATAATAAGGACCCAGGAAATGCGTTGCGAGCCCTTTTCGCCCATCCAAAAGTGCCCACAAAGGAAGGCTTTGGGTACAAGAGAACTCCCCAGGGGAGCCTTTACGCAGCCCCACATGCAACTGGACCCTCCGGGTTCGCTGTTCCTGAGCAAAACTAAACGTAGCCCTAGCCGTCATCGGAGACGAGTAAAAAATCAGGCCCCAGGAAATGCGTTGCGAACCCCATTGGACCATCCAAAAGTGCCCCCAAAGGAAGGCTTTGGGTACAAGTGAACTCCCCAGGGGAGCCTTTACGCAGCCCCACATGCAACTGGACCCTCAGGGTTCGCTGTTTCCGAGCATCCCTACACGTATCCCTAGCCGGCATCGACGACGATTGAAAAATCAGGCCCCAGGAAATGCGTTGCGAGCCCTTTTTGCCCATCCAAAAGTGCACCCAAAGGAAGGCTTTGGGTACAAGAGAACTCCCCAGGGGAGCCTTTACGTAGCCCCACATGCAACTGGACCCTTCGGGTTCGATTTTTCCAAGCAACCCTAAATATATCACTAGCCGGCATAGGAGAAGACTGAAAACCCGGGCCCCAGAAAATGCGTTGCAAGCCCCTTTGGACCATCCAAAAGTGTCACCAAAGGAAGGATTTGGGTACAAGAGAACTCCCCAGGGGAGCCTTTACGCAGCCCCACATGCAAATGGACCCTCCGGGTTCGATTTTTCCGAGCAACACTAAATATATCACTAGCCGGAATGGGAGAAGACTGAAAACCCGGGCCCCAGAAAACGCGTTGCAAGCCCCTTTGGACCATCCAAAAGTGTCACCAAGGAAGTCTTTGGGTACAAGTGAACTCCCCAGGGGAGCCTTTATGCAGCCCCACATGCAACTGGACCCTCCTGGTTCGCTGTTCATGAGCAAACCTAAACCTAGCCCTAGCCGTCATCGGAGACGAGTGAAAAATCAGGCCCCAGGAAATGCGTTGCGAGCCACTTTGGACCATACCAAAGTGCCCCCAATGGAAAGCTTTGGGTACAAGTAAACTCCCCAGGGGAGCCTTTACGCAGCCCCACATGCAACTGGACCCTCCGGGTTCGCTGTTTCCGAGCAAACCTAAACATAGCCCTAGCAGTCATCGGAGACGAGTGAAAAATCAGGCCCCAGGAAATGCGTTCCGAGCCCCTTTGGACCATCCCGAAGTGTCACCAAAGGAAGGCTTTGGGTACAAGAGAACTCCCCAGGGGAGCCTTTACGCAGCCCCACATGCAACTGGACCCTCAGGGTTCGCTGTTTCCGAGCATCCCTAAACATAGCCCTAGCCGGCATCGAAGACGTGTGAAAAATCAAGCCCCAGTAAATGCGTTGCGAGCCCTTTTCCCCCATCCAAAAGTGCCCCCAAAGGAAGGCTTTGGGTACATCTGAAGTTCCCAGGGGAGCCTTTACGCAGCCCCATATGCAACTGGACCCTCCGGGTTCGCTGTTTCCGAGCAACCCTAAACATATTGCAAGCAGTCATCGGAGACGAGTGAAAAATCAGGCCCCAGGAAATGCGTTACGAGCCCCTTTGGACCATCCAAAAGTGTCACCAAAGGAAGGCTTTGGGTACAAGTGAACTCCCCAGGGGAGCCTTTACGCAGCCCCACATGCAACTGGACCGTCCGCGTTCGCTGTTTCCGAGCATCCCTAAACATAACACTAGCCGGCATCGAAGACGACTGAAAAATCAGGCCCCAGGAAATGCGTTGCGAGCCCTTTTCGCCCATCCAAAAGTGCCCCGAAAGGAAGTCTTTGGGTACAAGTGAACTCCCCAGGGGAGCCTTTACGCAGCCCCACATGCAACTGGACCCTTCTGGTTCGATTTTTCCAAGCAACCCTAAATATATCCCTAGCCGGCATAGGAGAAGACTGAAAACCCGGGCCACAGAAAATGCGTTACAAGCCCCTTTGGACCATCCCGAAGTGTCACCAAAAGAAGGCTTTTGGTACAAGTGAACTCCCCAGGGGAGCCTTTACGCAGCCCCACATGCAACTGGACCCTCCGGGTTCTCTGTTTCCGAGCATCCCTAAACATATCCCTAGCCGGCATTGAAGACGACTGAAAAATCAGGCCCCAGGAAATGCGTTGCGAGCCCCTTTGGACCATCCAAAAGTGTCAGCAAAGGAAGGCTTTGGGTACAAGAGAACTCCCCAGGGGAGCCTTTACGCAGCCCCACATACAACTGGACCCTCCGGGTTCGCTGTTTCCGAGCATCCCTAAACATAGCCCTAGCCGGCATCGATGACGACTGAAAAATCAGGCCCCAGGAAATGCGTTACGAGCCCTTTTCACCCATCCAAAAGTGCCCCCAAAGGAAGGATTTGGGTACAAGTGAACTCCCCAGGGGAGCCTTTACGCAGCCCCACATGCAACTGGACCCTCCGGGTTCGCTGTTTCTGAGCATCCCTAAACATAGCGCTACCCGGCATCGAAGACGACTGAAAAATCAGGCCCCAGGAAATGCGTTGCGAGCCCTTTTCGCCCATCCAAAAGTGCCCCCAAAGGAAGGCTTTGGGTATAAGGGAACTCCCCAGGGCAGCCTTTACGCAGCCCCACATGCAACTGGACCCTCCGGGTTCGCTGTTCCTGAGCAAACCTAAACGTAGCCCTAGCCGTCCTTGGAGACGAGTGAAAAATCAGGCCCCAGGAAATGTGTTGCGAGCCCTTTTCGCCCATCCAAAAGTGCCACAAAAAGAAGGCTTTGGGTACAAGAGAACTCCCCAGGGGAGCCTTTACGCAGCCCCACATGCAACTGGACCCTTCGGGTTCGATTTTTCCAAGCAACCATAAACGCAGCCCTAGTAGTCATCGGAGACGAGTGAAAAATCAGGCCCCAGGAAATGCGTTCCGAGCCCCTTTGGACCATCCCGAAGTGTCACCAAAGGAAGGCTTTGGGTACAACTGAACTGCCCAGGGGAGCCTTTACGCAGCCCCACATGCAACTGGACCCTCCGGGTTCGCTGTTTCCGAGCATCCCTTAACACAGCCCTAGCCGGCATCGAAGACGACTGAAAAATCAGGCCCCAGGAAATGCGTTACAAGCCCTTTTCACCCATCCAAAAGTGCCCCCAAAGGAAGGCTTTGGGTACAAGTGAACTCCCCAGGGGAGCCTATACGCAGCCCCACATGCAACTGGACCCTCAGGGTTCGCTGTTTCCGAGCATCCCTAAACATAGCCCTTGCCGGCATCGAAGACAACTGAAAAATCAAGCCCCAGGAAATGCGTTGCAAGCCCTTTTCGCCCATCCAAAAGTGCCCCCAAAGGAAGGCTTTGAGTACAAGTGAACTCCCCAGGGGAGCCTTTACGCAGCCCCACATGCAACTGGACCCTCCGGGTTCGCTGTTTACGAGCATCCCTAAACATATCGCTAGCCGGCATCGATGACGACTGAAAAATCAGGCCCCAGGAAATGCGTTACATGCCCTTTTCGCCCATCTAAATGTGCCCCCAAAGGAAGGCTTTGGGTACAAGTGAACTCCCCAGGGGAGCCTTTACGCAGCCCCACATACAACTGGACCCTCCGGGTTCGCTGTTTCCGAGCATCCCTAAACATAGCCCTACCCGTCATCGACGACGATTGAAAAATCAGGCCCCAGGAAATGCGTTGCGAGCTCTTTTCGCCCATCCAAAAGTGCCCCCAAAGGAAGGCTTTGGGTACAAGTGAACTCCCCAGGGGAGCCTTTACGCAGCCCCACATGCAACTGGACCCTCCGGGTTCGCTGTTTCCGAGCATCCCTAAACATATTGCTAGCCGGCATCGATGATGACTGAAAAATCAGGCCCCAGGAAATGCGTTACAAGCCCTTTTCGCCCATCCCAAAGTGTCACCAAAGGAATGCTTTGGGTACAAGTGAACTCCCCAGGGGAACCTTTACGCAGCCCCACATGCAACTGGACCCTCCGGGTTCGCTGTTTCCGAGCATCCCTAAACATATCGCTAGCCGGCATCGATGACGACTGAATAATAAGGACCCAGGAAATGCGTTGCGAGCCCTTTTCGCCCATCCAAAAGTGCCCACAAAGGAAGGCTTTGGGTACAAGAGAACTCCCCAGGGGAGCCTTTACGCAGCCCCACATGCAACTGGACCCTCCGGGTTCGCTGTTCCTGAGCAAAACTAAACGTAGCCCTAGCCGTCATCGGAGACGAGTGAAAAATCAGGCCCCAGGAAATGCGTTGCGAACCCCATTGGACCATCCAAAAGTGCCCCCAAAGGAAGGCTTTGGGTACAAGTGAACTCCCCAGGGGAGCCTTTACGCAGCCCCACATGCAACTGGACCCTCAGGGTTCGCTGTTTCCGAGCATCCCTAAACGTATCCCTAGCCGGCATCGACGACGATTGAAAAATCAGGCCCCAGGAAATGCGTTGCGAGCCCTTTTTGCCCATCCAAAAGTGCACCCAAAGGAAGGCTTTGGGTACAAGAGAACTCCCCAGGGGAGCCTTTACGTAGCCCCACATGCAACTGGACCCTTCGGGTTCGATTTTTCCAAGCAACCCTAAATATATCACTAGCCGGCATAGGAGAAGACTGAAAACCCGGGCCCCAGAAAATGCGTTGCAAGCCCCTTTGGACCATCCAAAAGTGTCACCAAAGGAAGGATTTGGGTACAAGAGAACTCCCCAGGGGAGCCTTTACGCAGCCCCACATGCAAATGGACCCTCCGGGTTCGATTTTTCCGAGCAACACTAAATATATCACTAGCTGGAATGGGAGAAGACTGAAAACCCGGGCCCCAGAAAACGCGTTGCAAGCCCCTTTGGACCATCCAAAAGTGTCACCAAGGAAGGCTTTGGGTACAAGTGAACTCCCCAGGGGAGCCTTTATGCAGCCCCACATGCAACTGGACCCTCCTGGTTCGCTGTTCATGAGCAAACCTAAACCTAGCCCTAGCCGTCATCGGAGACGAGTGAAAAATCAGGCCCCAGGAAATGCGTTGCGAGCCACTTTGGACCATACCAAAGTGCCCCCAATGGAAAGCTTTGGGTACAAGTAAACTCCCCAGGGGAGCCTTTACGCAGCCCCACATGCAACTGGACCCTCCGGGTTCGCTGTTTCCGAGCAAACCTAAACATAGCCCTAGCAGTCATCGGAGACGAGTGAAAAATCAGGCCCCAGGAAATGCGTTCCGAGCCCCTTTGGACCATCCCGAAGTGTCACCAAAGGAAGGCTTTGGGTACAAGAGAACTCCCCAGGGGAGCCTTTACGCAGCCCCACATGCAACTGGACCCTCAGGGTTCGCTGTTTCCGAGCATCCCTAAACATAGCCCTAGCCGGCATCGAAGACGTGTGAAAAATCAAGCCCCAGTAAATGCGTTGCGAGCCCTTTTCCCCCATCCAAAAGTGCCCCCAAAGGAAGGCTTTGGGTACATCTGAAGTTCCCAGGGGAGCCTTTACGCAGCCCCATATGCAACTGGACCCTCCGGGTTCGCTGTTTCCGAGCAACCCTAAACATATTGCAAGCAGTCATCGGAGACGAGTGAAAAATCAGGCCCCAGGAAATGCGTTACGAGCCCCTTTGGACCATCCAAAAGTGTCACCAAAGGAAGGCTTTGGGTACAAGTGAACTCCCCAGGGGAGCCTTTACGCAGCCCCACATGCAACTGGACCGTCCGCGTTCGCTGTTTCCGAGCATCCCTAAACATAACACTAGCCGGCATCGAAGACGACTGAAAAATCAGGCCCCAGGAAATGCGTTGCGAGCCCTTTTCGCCCATCCAAAAGTGCCCCGAAAGGAAGGCTTTGGGTACAAGTGAACTCCCCAGGGGAGCCTTTACGCAGCCCCACATGCAACTGGACCCTTCTGGTTCGATTTTTCCAAGCAACCCTAAATATATCCCTAGCCGGCATAGGAGAAGACTGAAAACCCGGGCCACAGAAAATGCGTTACAAGCCCCTTTGGACCACCCCGAAGTGTCACCAAAAGAAGGCTTTTGGTACAAGTGAACTCCCCAGGGGAGCCTTTACGCAGCCCCACATGCAACTGGACCCTCCGGGTTCTCTGTTTCCGAGCATCCCTAAACATATCCCTAGCCGGCATTGAAGACGACTGAAAAATCTGGCCCCAGGAAATGCGTTGCGAGCCCCTTTGGACCATCCAAAAGTGTCAGCAAAGGAAGGCTTTGGGTACAAGAGAACTCCCCAGGGGAGCCTTTACGCAGCCCCACATACATCTGGACCCTCCGGGTTCGCTGTTTCCGAGCATCCCTAAACATAGCCCTAGCCGGCATCGATGACGACTGAAAAATCAGGCCCCAGGAAATGCATTACGAGCCCTTTTCTCCCATCCAAAAGTGCCCCCAAAGGAAGGCTTTGGGTACAAGTGAACTCCCCAGGGGAGCCTTTACGCAGCCCCACATGCAACTGGACCCTCCGGGTTCGCTGTTTCTGAGCATCCCTAAACATAGCGCTACCCGGCATCGAAGACGACTGAAAAATCAGGCCCCAGGAAATGCGTTGCGAGCCCTTTTCGCCCATCCAAAAGTGCCCCCAAAGGAAGGCTTTGGGTATAAGGGAACTCCCCAGGGCAGCCTTTACGCAGCCCCATACGCAACTGGACCCTCCGGGTTCGCTGTTCATGAGCAAACCTAAACGTAGCCCTAGCCGTCCTTGGAGACGAGTGAAAAATCAGGCCCCAGGAAATGTGTTGCGAGCCCTTTTCGCCCATCCAAAAGTGCCCCCAAAAGAAGGCTTTGGGTACAAGAGAACTCCCCAGGGGAGCCTTTACCCAGCCCCACATGCAACTGGACCCTTCGGGTTCGATTTTTCCAAGCAACCATAAACGCAGCCCTAGTAGTCATCGGAGACGAGTGAAAAATCAGGCCCCAGGAAATGCGTTCCGAGCCCCTTTGGACCATCCCGAAGTGTCACCAAAGGAAGGCTTTGGGTACAACTGAACTGCCCAGGGGAGCCTTTACGCAGCCCCACATGCAACTGGACCCTCCGGGTTCGCTGTTTCCGAGCATCCCTTAACACAGCCCTAGCCGGCATCGAAGACGACTGAAAAATCAGGCCCCAGGAAATGCGTTACAAGCCCTTTTCACCCATCCAAAAGTGCCCCCAAAGGAAGGCTTTGGGTACAAGTGAACTCCCCAGGGGAGCCTATACGCAGCCCCACATGCAACTGGACCCTCAGGGTTCGCTGTTTCCGAGCATCCCTAAACATAGCCCTTGCCGGCATCGAAGACAACTGAAAAATCAAGCCCCAGGAAATGCGTTGCAAGCCCTTTTCGCCCATCCAAAAGTGCCCCCAAAGGAAGGCTTTGAGTACAAGTGAACTCCCCAGGGGAGCCTTTACGCAGCCCCACATGCAACTGGACCCTCCGGGTTCGCTGTTTACGAGCATCCCTAAACATATCGCTAGCCGGCATCGATGACGACTGAAAAATCAGGCCCCAGGAAATGCGTTACATGCCCTTTTCGCCCATCTAAATGTGCCCCCAAAGGAAGGCTTTGGGTACAAGTGAACTCCCCAGGGGAGCCTTTACGCAGCCCCACATACAACTGGACCCTCCGGGTTCGCTGTTTCCGAGCATCCCTAAACATAGCCCTACCCGTCATCGACGACGATTGAAAAATCAGGCCCCAGGAAATGCGTTGCGAGCTCTTTTCGCCCATCCAAAAGTGCCCCCAAAGGAAGGCTTTGGGTACAAGTGAACTCCCCAGGGGAGCCTTTACGCAGCCCCACATGCAACTGGACCCTCCGGGTTCGCTGTTTCCGAGCATCCCTAAACATATTGCTAGCCGGCATCGATGATGACTGAAAAATCAGGCCCCAGGAAATGCGTTACAAGCCCTTTTCGCCCATCCCAAAGTGTCACCAAAGGAATGCTTTGGGTACAAGTGAACTCCCCAGGGGAACCTTTACGCAGCCCCACATGCAACTGGACCCTCCGGGTTCGCTGTTTCCGAGCATCCCTAAACATATCGCTAGCCGGCATCGATGACGACTGAATAATAAGGACCCAGGAAATGCGTTGCGAGCCCTTTTCGCCCATCCAAAAGTGCCCACAAAGGAAGGCTTTGGGTACAAGAGAACTCCCCAGGCGAGCCTTTACGCAGCCCCACATGCAACTGGACCCTCCGGGTTCGCTGTTCCTGAGCAAAACTAAACGTAGCCCTAGCCGTCATCGGAGACGAGTGAAAAATCAGGCCCCAGGAAATGCGTTGCGAACCCCATTGGACCATCCAAAAGTGCCCCCAAAGGAAGGCTTTGGGTACAAGTGAACTCCCCAGGGGAGCCTTTACGCAGCCCCACATGCAACTGGACCCTCAGGGTTCGCTGTTTCCGAGCATCCCTAAACGTATCCCTAGCCGGCATCGACGACGATTGAAAAATCAGGCCCCAGGAAATGCGTTGCGAGCCCTTTTTGCCCATCCAAAAGTGCACCCAAAGGAAGGCTTTGGGTACAAGAGAACTCCCCAGGGGAGCCTTTACGTAGCCCCACATGCAACTGGACCCTTCGGGTTCGATTTTTCCAAGCAACCCTAAATATATCACTAGCCGGCATAGGAGAAGACTGAAAACCCGGGCCCCAGAAAATGCGTTGCAAGCCCCTTTGGACCATCCAAAAGTGTCACCAAAGGAAGGATTTGGGTACAAGAGAACTCCCCAGGGGAGCCTTTACGCAGCCCCACATGCAAATGGACCCTCCGGGTTCGATTTTTCCGAGCAACACTAAATATATCACTAGCTGGAATGGGAGAAGACTGAAAACCCGGGCCCCAGAAAACGCGTTGCAAGCCCCTTTGGACCATCCAAAAGTGTCACCAAGGAAGGCTTTGGGTACAAGTGAACTCCCCAGGGGAGCCTTTATGCAGCCCCACATGCAACTGGACCCTCCTGGTTCGCTGTTCATGAGCAAACCTAAACCTAGCCCTAGCCGTCATCGGAGACGAGTGAAAAATCAGGCCCCAGGAAATGCGTTGCGAGCCACTTTGGACCATACCAAAGTGCCCCCAATGGAAAGCTTTGGGTACAAGTAAACTCCCCAGGGGAGCCTTTACGCAGCCCCACATGCAACTGGACCCTCCGGGTTCGCTGTTTCCGAGCAAACCTAAACATAGCCCTAGCAGTCATCGGAGACGAGTGAAAAATCAGGCCCCAGGAAATGCGTTCCGAGCCCCTTTGGACCATCCCGAAGTGTCACCAAAGGAAGGCTTTGGGTACAAGAGAACTCCCCAGGGGAGCCTTTACGCAGCCCCACATGCAACTGGACCCTCAGGGTTCGCTGTTTCCGAGCATCCCTAAACATAGCCCTAGCCGGCATAGAAGACGTGTGAAAAATCAAGCCCCAGTAAATGCGTTGCGAGCCCTTTTCCCCCATCCAAAAGTGCCCCCAAAGGAAGGCTTTGGGTACATCTGAAGTTCCCAGGGGAGCCTTTACGCAGCCCCATATGCAACTGGACCCTCCGGGTTCGCTGTTTCCGAGCAACCCTAAACATATTGCAAGCAGTCATCGGAGACGAGTGAAAAATCAGGCCCCAGGAAATGCGTTACGAGCCCCTTTGGACCATCCAAAAGTGTCACCAAAGGAAGGCTTTGGGTACAAGTGAACTCCCCAGGGGAGCCTTTACGCAGCCCCACATGCAACTGGACCGTCCGCGTTCGCTGTTTCCGAGCATCCCTAAACATAACACTAGCCGGCATCGAAGACGACTGAAAAATCAGGCCCCAGGAAATGCGTTGCGAGCCCTTTTCGCCCATCCAAAAGTGCCCCGAAAGGAAGGCTTTGGGTACAAGTGAACTCCCCAGGGGAGCCTTTACGCAGCCCCACATGCAACTGGACCCTTCTGGTTCGATTTTTCCAAGCAACCCTAAATATATCCCTAGCCGGCATAGGAGAAGACTGAAAACCCGGGCCACAGAAAATGCGTTACAAGCCCCTTTGGACCACCCCGAAGTGTCACCAAAAGAAGGCTTTTGGTACAAGTGAACTCCCCAGGGGAGCCTTTACGCAGCCCCACATGCAACTGGACCCTCCGGGTTCTCTGTTTCCGAGCATCCCTAAACATATCCCTAGCCGGCATTGAAGACGACTGAAAAATCTGGCCCCAGGAAATGCGTTGCGAGCCCCTTTGGACCATCCAAAAGTGTCAGCAAAGGAAGGCTTTGGGTACAAGAGAACTCCCCAGGGGAGCCTTTACGCAGCCCCACATACATCTGGACCCTCCGGGTTCGCTGTTTCCGAGCATCCCTAAACATAGCCCTAGCCGGCATCGATGACGACTGAAAAATCAGGCCCCAGGAAATGCATTACGAGCCCTTTTCTCCCATCCAAAAGTGCCCCCAAAGGAAGGCTTTGGGTACAAGTGAACTCCCCAGGGGAGCCTTTACGCAGCCCCACATGCAACTGGACCCTCCGGGTTCGCTGTTTCTGAGCATCCCTAAACATAGCGCTACCCGGCATCGAAGACGACTGAAAAATCAGGCCCCAGGAAATGCGTTGCGAGCCCTTTTCGCCCATCCAAAAGTGCCCCCAAAGGAAGGCTTTGGGTATAAGGGAACTCCCCAGGGCAGCCTTTACGCAGCCCCATACGCAACTGGACCCTCCGGGTTCGCTGTTCATGAGCAAACCTAAACGTAGCCCTAGCCGTCCTTGGAGACGAGTGAAAAATCAGGCCCCAGGAAATGTGTTGCGAGCCCTTTTCGCCCATCCAAAAGTGCCCCCAAAAGAAGGCTTTGGGTACAAGAGAACTCCCCAGGGGAGCCTTTACCCAGCCCCACATGCAACTGGACCCTTCGGGTTCGATTTTTCCAAGCAACCATAAACGCAGCCCTAGTAGTCATCGGAGACGAGTGAAAAATCAGGCCCCAGGAAATGCGTTCCGAGCCCCTTTGGACCATCCCGAAGTGTCACCAAAGGAAGGCTTTGGGTACAACTGAACTGCCCAGGGGAGCCTTTACGCAGCCCCACATGCAACTGGACCCTCCGGGTTCGCTGTTTCCGAGCATCCCTAAACATAGCCCTAGCCGGCATCGAAGACGACTGAAAAATCAGGCCCAAGGAAATGCGTTACAAGCCCTTTTCGCCCATCCAAAAGTGCCCCCAAAGGAAGGCTTTGGGTACAAGTGAACTCCCCAGGGGAGCCTATACGCAGCCCCACATGCAACTGGACCCTCAGGGTTCGCTGTTTCTGAGCATCCCTAAACATAGCCCTTGCCGGCATCGAAGACGACTGAAAAATCAGGCCCCAGGAAATGCGTTGCAAGCCCTTTTCGCCCATCCAAAAGTGCCCCCAAAGGAAGGCTTTGGGTACAAGTGAACTCCCCAGGGTAGCCTTTACGCAGCCCCACATGCAACTGGACCCTCCAGGTTCGCTGTTTCCGAGCATCCCTAAACATAGCGCTACCCGGCATCGAAGACGACTGAAAAATCAGGCCCCAGGAAATGCGTTACGAGCCCTTTTCGCCCATGCAAAAGTGCCCCCAAAGGAAGGCTTTGGGTACAAGTGAACTCCCCAGGGGAGCCTTTACGCAGCCCCACATGCAAATGGACCCTCTGGGTTCACTCTTTCACAACAAGCCTAAATATAGCCCTTACCGGCATGGGAGAAGACTGAAAATCTGAGCACCAGGAAACGCATTCCTAGCCACTTTCACCCACTCAAAAATTCCCACAGAGGAAGGCTTTGGGTACAAGCGAACTCCCCAGGGGAGGCTTTACGCAGCCCCACATGCAACTGGACCCTCCGGGGTCACTCATTCCGAGCAACCCAAAAATATAATTCTAGCCGTCATCTGAGACGATTGAAAAACCGGGCCCCAGAAGAAGAATTGCGAGCCCCTTTCGCCCATCCAAAAGTGCCCCCAAAGGAAGGCTTTGGGTACAAGTGAACTCCCCAGGGGAGCCTTTACGCAGCCCCACATGCAACTGGACCCTCCGGGTTCGCTGTTTCCGAGCAAGAATTAATATAGCCCTAGCCGGCATAGAAGACGACTGAAAAATCGGGCCAACGGAAACGCGTTGCAAGCCCATTTCGCCCATCCAAAAGTGCCCCCAAAGGAAGGCTTTGGGTACAAGTGATCTCCCCAGGGGAGCCTTTACGCAGCTCCACATGCAACTGGACCCTCCGGGTTCACCCTTTCACAACAAGCCTAAATATAGCCCTTACCGGCATGGGAGAAGACTGAAAATCTGGGCACCAGGAAACGCATTCCTAGCCCCTTTCACCCATCCAAAAATTCCCGCAAAGGAAGGCTTTGGGTACAAGTGAACTCCCCAGGGGAGACTTTACGCAGCCCCACATGCAACTGGACCCTCCGGGTTCGCTGTTTCCGAGCAAGAATTAATATAGCCCTAGCCTGCATAGAAGACGACTGAAAAATCGGGCCAACGGAAACGCTTTGCGAGCCCATTTCGCCCATCCAAAAGTGCCCTCAAAGGAAGGCTTTGGGTACAAGTGATCTCCCCAGGGGAGCCTTTACGCAGCTCCACATGCAACTGGACCCTCCGGGTTCACCCTTTCACAACAAGCCTAAATATAGCCCTTACCGGCATGGGAGAAGACTGAAAATCTGGGCACCAGGAAACGCATTCCTAGCCCCTTTCACCCATCCAAAAATTCCCGCAAAGGAAGGCTTTGGGTACAAGTGAACTCCCCAGGGGAGCCTTCATGCAGCACCACATGCAACGGGACCCTCCGGGTTCAGTCTTTCACAGCAACCCTTAATATATCCCTAGATGGCGTGGGAGAAGACTGAAAAACCAAGCCCGAGAAAACTCGTTGTGAGCCCATTTCGCTCATCCAAAAGTACCCCCAAAGGAAGGCTTTGGGTACAAGTGAACTCCCCAGGGGAACCCTTACGCAGCCCCACATGCAACTGGACCCTCCGGGTTCGATGTTTCCGAGCAACCATAAACGTAGCCCTAGCAGTCATCGGAGACGAGTGAAAAATCAGGCCCAAGGAAATGCGTTGCGAGCCCCTTTGGACCATCCAAAAGTGTCACCAAAGGAAGGCTTTGGGTACAAGTGAACTCCCCAGGGGAGCCTTTACGCAGCCCCACATGCAACTGGACCCTCCGGGTTCGCTGTTTCCGAGCATCCCTAAACATAGCCCTAGCCGGCATCGAAGACGACTGAAAAATCAGTGCCCAGGAAATGCGTTTCGAGCCCTTTTCGCCCATCTAAAAGTGCCCCCAAAGGAAGGCTTTGGGTACAAGTGAACTCCCCAGGGGAGACTTTACACTGCCCCACATGCAACTGGACCCTCCCGGTTCGCTGTTCATGAGCAAACCTAAACGTGGCCCTAGCCGTCATCGGAGTCGAGTGAAAAATCAGGCCCCAGGAAATGCGTTCCGAGCCCCTTTGGACCATCCAAAAGTGTCACCAAAGGAAGGCTTTGGGTACAAGAGAACTTCCCAGGGGAGCCTTTACGCAGCCCCACATGCAACTGGACCCTCAGGGTTCGCTGTTTCCGAGCATCCCTAAACATAGCCCTAGCCGGCATCGATGACGACTGAAAAATCAGGCCCCAGGAAATGCGTTGCAAACCCTTTGGACCATCCAAAAGTGCCCCCAAAGGAAGGCTTTGGGTACAAGTGAACTCCCCAGGGGAGCCTTTACGCAGCCCCACATGCAACTGGACCGTTCGCGTTCGCTGTTTCCGAGCATCCCTAAACATAGCCCTAGCCGGCATAGAAGACGACTGAAAAATCAGGCCCCAAAGAAATGCGTTGCGAGCCCTTTTCGCCCATCCAAAAGTGCCCCCAAAGGAAGGCTTTGGGTACTAGTGAACTCCCCAGGGGAGCCTTTATGCAGCCCCACATGCAACTGGACCCTCCTGGTTCGCTGTTCATGAGCAAACCTAAACGGAGCCCTAGCCGTCATCGAAGACGACTGAAAAATCAGGCCCCAGGAAATGCGTTCCGAGCCCTTTTCGCCCATCGAAAAGTGCCCCCAAAGGAAGGCTTTGGGTACATCTGAAGTTCCCAGGGGAGCCTTTACGCAGCCCCATATGCAACTGGCCCCTCCGGGTTCGCTGTTTCCGAGCAACCCTAAACGTAGCCCTAGCAGTCATCGGAGACGAGTGAAAAATCAGGCCCCAGGAAATGCGTTCCGAGCCCCTTTGGACCATCCAAAAGTGCCCCCAGAGGAAGGCTTTGGGTACAAGAGAACTCCCCAAGGGAGCCTTTACGCAGCCCCACATGCAACTGGACCCTCCGGGGTCACTCATTCCGAGCAACCCAAAAATATAATTCTAGCCGTCATCAGAGACGATTGAAAAACCGGGCCCCAGAAAAAGAATTGCGAGCCCCTTTCGCCCATCCAAAAGTGACCCCAAAGGAAGGCTTTGGGTACAAGTGAACTCCCCAGGGGAGACTTTACGCAGCTCCACATGCAACTGGACCCTCCGGGTTCACCCTTTCACAACAAGCCTAAATATAGCCCTTACCGGCATGGGAGAAGACTGAAAATCTGGGCACCAGGAAACGTATTCCTAGCCCCTTTCACCCGTCCAAAAATTCCCGCAAAGGAAGGCTTTGGGTACAAGTGAACTCCCCAGGGGAGCCTTCATGCAGCACCACATGCAACGGGACCCTCCGGGTTCACTCTTTCACAGCAAGCCTTAATATATCCCTAGCTGGCTTGGGAGAAGACTGAAAAACCAAGCCCGAGAAAACTCGTTGTGAGCCCATTTCGCCCATCCAAAAGTACCCCCAAAGGAAGGCTTTGGGTACAAGTGAACTCCCCAGGGGAGCCTTTACGCAGCCCCACATGCAACTGGACCCTCCGGGTTCGCTGTTTCTGAGCATCCCTAAACATAGCCCTAGCCGGCATCGATGACGACTGAAAAATCAGGCCTCAGGAAATGCGTTACGAGCCCTTTTCACCCATCCAAAAGTGCCCCCAAAGGAAGGCTTTGGGTACAAGTGAATTCCCCAGGGGAGCCTTTACGCAGCCCCACATGCAACTGGACCCTCAGGGTTCGCTGTTTCCGAGCATCCCTAAACATAGCCCTAGCCGGCATCGAAGACGACTGAAAAATCAGTGCCCAGGAAATGCGTTGCGAGCCCTTTTCGCCCATCTAAAAGTGCCCCCAAAGGAAGGCTTTGGGTACAAGTGAACTCCCCAGGGGAGACTTTACGCAGCACCACATGCAACTGGACCCTCCGGGTTCGCTGTTCCTGAGCAAACCTAGACGTAGCACTAGCCGTCATTGGAGACGAGTGAAAAATCAGGCCCCAGGAAATGCGTTGCGAGCCCCTTTGGACCATCCAATAGTGCCCCCAAAGGAAGGCTTTGGGTACATCTGAAGTTCCCAGGGGAGTCTTTACGCAGCCCCATACGCAACTGGACCGTCCCGGTTCGCTGTTTCCAAGCAACCATAAACCTAGCCCTAGCAGTCATCGGAGACGAGTGAAAAATCAGGCCCCAGGAAATGCGTTGCGAGCCCCTTTGGACCATCCAAATGTGTCACCAAAGGAAGGCTTTGGGTACAAGAGAACTCCCCAGGGGAGCCTTTACGCAGCCCCACATGCAACTGGACCCTCCTGGTTCGCTGTTTCTGAGCATCCTTAAACATAGCCCTAGCCGGCATCGATGACGACTGAAAAATCAGGCCCCAGGAAAAGCGTTACGAGCCCTTTTCACCCATCCAAAAGTGTCACCAAAGGAAGGCTTTGGATACAAGAGAACTCCCCAGGGGAGCCTTTACGCAGCCCCACATGCAACTGGACCCTCCGGGTTCGCTGTTTCCGAGCATCCCTAAACATAGCCCTAGCCGGCATCGAAGACGACTGAAAAATCACACCCAGGAAATGCGTTGCGAGCCCTTTTCGCCCATCGAAAAGTGCCCCCAAAGGAAGGCTTTGGGTACAAGTGAACTCCCCAGGGGAGCCTTTACGCAGCACCACATGCAACTGGACCCTCCGGGTTCGCTGTTCCTGAGCAAAACTAAACGTAGCACTAGCCGTCATTGGAGACGAGTGAAAAATCAGGCCCCAGGAAATGCGTTGCGAGCCCCTTTGGACCATCCAATAGTGCCCCCAAAGGAAGGCTTTGGGTACATCTGAAGTTCCCAGGGGAGTCTTTACGCAGCCCCATACGCAACTGGACCGTCCCGGTTCGCTGTTTCCAAGCAACCATAAACCTAGCCCTAGCAGTCATCGGAGACGAGTGAAAAATCAGGCCCCAGGAAATGCGTTGCGAGCCCCTTTGGACCATCCAAATGTGTCACCAAAGGAAGGCTTTGGGTACAAGAGAACTCCCCAGGGGAGCCTTTACGCAGCCCCACATGCAACTGGACCCTCCTGGTTCGCTGTTTCTGAGCATCCTTAAACATAGCCCTAGCCGGCATCGATGACGACTGAAAAATCAGACCCCAGGAAAAGCGTTACGAGCCCTTTTCACCCATCCAAAAGTGTCACCAAAGGAAGGCTTTGGATACAAGAGAACTCCCCAGGGGAGCCTTTACGCAGCCCCACATGCAACTGGACCCTCCGGGTTCGCTGTTTCCGAGCATCCCTAAACATAGCCCTAGCCGGCATCGAAGACGACTGAAAAATCACACCCAGGAAATGCGTTGCGAGCCCTTTTCGCCCATCGAAAAGTGCCCCCAAAGGAAGGCTTTGGGTACAAGTGAACTCCCCAGGGGAGCCTTTACGCAGCACCACATGCAACTGGACCCTCCGGGTTCGCTGTTCCTGAGCAAAACTAAACGTAGCCCTAGCCGTCATTGGAGACGAGTGAAAAATCAGGCCCCAGGAAATGCGTTGCGAGCCCCTTTGGACCATCCAAAAGTGCCCCCAAAGGAAGTCTTTGGGTACAAGTGAACTCCCCAGGGGAGCCTTTACGCAGCCCCACATGCAACTGGAACCTCCCGGTTCGATTTTTTTGAGCAACGCTAAATATATCACTAGCCGGCATGGGAGAAGACTAAAAACCCGGGCCCCACAAAACGCCTTGCAAGCCCCTTTGGACCATCCCAAAGTGTCACCAAAGGAAGGCTTTGGGTACAAGTGAACTCCCCAGGGGAGCCTTTACACTGCCCCACATGCAACTGGACCCTCCCGGTTCGCTGTTCATGAGCAAACCTAAACGTAGCCCTAGCCGTCATCGGAGACGAGTGAAAAATCAGGCCCCAGGAAATGCGTTCCGAGCCCCTTTGGACCATCCAAAAGTGTCACCAAAGGAAGGCTTTGGGTACAAGTGAACTCCCCAGGGGAGCCTTTACACAGCCCCACATGCAACTGGACCCTCCGGGTTCGCTGTTTCCGAGCATCCCTAAACATAGCCCTAGCCGGCATCGAAGACGACTGAAAAATCAGGCCCCAGGAAATGCGTTGCAAGCCCTTTTCGCCCATCCAAAAGTGCCCCCAAAGGAAGGCTTTGGGTACAAGTGAACTCCCCAGGGGAGCCTTTACGCAGCCCCACATGCAACTGGACCCTCCGGGTTCGCTGTTTCCGAGCATCCCTAAACATAGCCCTACCTGTCATCGATGATGACTGAAAAATGAGGCCCAAGGAAATGCGTTACAAGCCCCATTCGCCCATGCAAAATTGCCCCCAAATGAAGGCTTTGGGTACAAGTGAACTCCCCAGGGGAGCCTTTACGCAGCCCCACATGCAACTGGACCCTCCAGGTTCGCTGTTTCTGAGCATCCGTAAACATAGCCCTAGCCGGCATAGAAGACGACTGAAAAATCAGGCCCCAGGAAATGCGTTGCGAGCCCTTTTCGCCCATCCAAAAGTGCCCCCAAAGGAAGGCTTTTGGTACAAGAGAACTCCCCAGGGGAGCCTTTACGCATCCCCACATGCAACTGGACCGTCCGGGTTCGCTGTTCCTGAGCATCCCTAAACATAGCCCAAGCCGGCATCGATGATGACTGAAAAATCAGGCCCCAGAAAACGCGTTGCAAGCCCCTTTGGACCATCCGAAAGTGTCACCAAAGGAAGGCTTTGGGTACAAGTGAACTCCCCAGGGGAGCCTTTACGCAGCCCCACATGCAACTGGTCCCTCCGGGTTCGCTGTTCATGAGCAAAACTAAACGTAGCCCTAGCCGTCATCGGAGACGAGTGAAAAATCAGGCCCCAGGAAATGCGTTGCGAACCCCATTGGACCATCCAAAAGTGCCCCCAACGGAAGGCTTTGGGTACAAGTGAACTCCCCAGGGGAGCCTTTACACAGCCCCACATGCAACTAGACCCTCCGGGTTCGATTTTTCCGAGCAATGCTAAATATATCACTAGCAGGCATGGGAGAAGACTGAAAACCCGGGCCCCAGAAAACGCGTTGCAAGCCCCTTTGGACCATCCAAAAGTGTCACCAAGGAAGGCTTTGGGTACAAGTGAACTCCCCAGGGGAGCCTTTATGCAGCCCCACATGCAACTGGACCCTCCCGGTTCGATTTTTTTGAGCAACGCTAAATATATCACTAGCCGGCATGGGAGAAGACTAAAATCCCGGGCCCCACAAAACGCCTTGCAAGCCCCTTTGGACCATCCCAAAGTGTCACCAAAGGAAGGCTTTGGGTACAAGTGAACTCCCCAGGGGAGCCTTTACACTGCCCCACATGCAACTGGACCCTCCCGGTTCGCTGTTTCCAAGCGACCCTAAACATAGACCTAGCAGTCATCGGAGACGAGTGAAAAATCAGGCCCCAGGAAATGCGTTGCGAGCCCCTTTGGACCATCCAAAAGTGTCACCAAAGGAAGGCTTTGGGTACAAGTGAACTCCCCAGGGGAGCCTTTACGCAGCCCCACATGCAACTGGACCCTCCGGGTTCGCTGTTTCCGAGCATCCCTAAACATATCCCTAGCCGGCATCGAAGACGACTGAAAAATCAAGCCCCAGGAAATGCGTTGCAAGCCCTTTTCGCCCATCCAAAAGTGCCCCCAAAGGAAGGCTTTGGGTACAAGTGAACTCCCCAGGGGAGCCTTTACGCAGCCCCACATGCAACTGGACCCTCCGGGTTCGCTGTTCATGAGCATCCCTAAACATAGCCCTACCTGGCATCGATGATGACTGAAAAATGAGGCCCAAGGAAATGCGTTACAAGCCCCATTCGCCCATGCAAAATTGCCCCCAAATGAAGGCTTTGGGTACAAGTGAACTCCCCAGGGGAGCCTTTACGCAGCCCCACATGCAACTGGACCCTCCAGGTTCGCTGTTTCTGAGCATCTGTAAACATAGCCCTAGCCGGCATAGAAGACGACTGAAAAATCAGGCCCCAGGAAATGCGTTGCGAGCCCTTTTCGCCCATCCAAAAGTGCCCCCAAAGGAAGGCTTTGGGTACAAGAGAACTCCCCAGGGGAGCCTTTACGCAGCCCCACATGCAACTGGACCCTCCAGGTTCGCTGTTCCTGAGCATCCCTAAACATAGCCCAAGCCGGCATCGATGATGACTGAAAAATCAGGCCCCAGAAAACGCGTTGCAAGCCCCTTTGGACCATCCCAAAGTGTCACCAAAGGAAGGCTTTGGGTACAAGTGAACTCCCCAGGGGAGCCTTTACGCAGCCCCACATGGAACTGGACCCTCCGGGTTCGCTGTTTCCGAGCATCCCTAAACATATCGCAAGCCGGCATCGATGACGACTGAAAAATCAGGCCCCAGGAAATGCGTTGCGAGCCCTTTTCGCCCATCCAAAAGTGCCCCCAAAGGAAGGCTTTGGGTACAAGTGAACTCCCCAGGGGAGCCTTTACGCAGCCCCACATGCAACTGGACCCTCCGGGTTCGCTGTTCCTGAGCATCCCTAAACATAGCCCTACCTGGCATCGATGATGACTGAAAAATGAGGCCCAAGGAAATGCGTTACAAGCCCCATTCGCCCATGCAAAATTGCCCCCAAATGAAGGCTTTGGGTACAAGTGAACTCCCCAGGGGAGCCTTTACGCAGCCCCACATGCAACTGGACCCTCCAGGTTCGCTGTTTCCGAGCATCCCTAAACATAGCCCTAG
Source organism: Anas platyrhynchos (assembly GCF_047663525.1). Lineage (NCBI taxonomy): Eukaryota > Metazoa > Chordata > Aves > Anseriformes > Anatidae > Anas > Anas platyrhynchos. Next base: position 16,479,310 of record NC_092602.1, read on the forward strand.
CCGGCATCGAAGACGACTGAAAAATCAGGCCCCATGAAATGCGTTGCAAGCCCTTTTCGCCCATCCAAAAGTGCCCCCAAAGGAAGGCTTTGGGTACAAGAGAACTCCCCAGGGGAGCCTTTACGCAGCCCCACATGCAACTGGACCCTCCGGGTTCGCTGTTCCTGAGCATCCCTAAACATAGCCCAAGCCGGCATCGATAATGACTGAAAAATCAGGCCCTAGAAAACGCGTTGCAAGCCCCTTTGGACCATCCCAAAGTGTCACCAAAGGAAGGCTTTGGGTACAAGTGAACTCCCCAGGGGAGCCTTTACGCAGCCCCACATGCAACTGGACCCTCCGCGTTCGCTGTTTCCGAGCATCCCTAAACATATCGCTAGCCGGCATCGGAGACGAGTGAAAAATAAGGCCCCAGGAAATGCGTTGCGAGCCCTTTTCGCCCATCCAAAAGTGCCCCCAAAGGAAGGCTTTGGGTACAAGAGAACTCCCCAGGGGAGCCTTTACGCAGCCCCACATGCAACTGGACTCTCCGGGTTCGCTGTTCCTGAGCAAAACTAAACGTAGCCCTAGCCGTCATCGGAGACGAGTGAAAAATCAGGCCCCAGGAAATGCGTTGCGAACCCCATTGGACCATCCAAAAGTGCCCCCAAAGGAAGGCTTTGGGTACAAGTGAACTCCCCAGGGGAGCCTTTACGCAGCCCCACATGCAACTAGACCCTCCGGGTTCGATTTTTCCGAGCAACGCTAAATATATCACTAGCAGGCATGGGAGAAGTCTGAAAACCCGGGCCCCAGAAAACGCGTTGGAAGCCCCTTTGGACCATCCAAAAGTGTCACCAAATGAAGGCTTTGGGTACAAGTGAACTCCCCAGGGGAGCCTTTACACTGCCCCACATGCAACTGGACCCTCCGGGTTCGCTGTTTCCGAGCATCCCTAAACATAGCCCTAGCCGGCATCGAAGACGACTGAAAAATCAGGCCCCAGGAAATGCGTTGCAAGCCCTTTTCGCCCATCCAAAAGTGCCCCCAAAGGAAGGCTTTGGGTACAAGTGAACTCCCCAGGGGAGCCTTTACGCAGCCCCACATGCAACTGGACCCTCCGGGTTCGCTGTTTCCAAGCAACCCTAAACATAGCCCTAGCAGTCATCGGAGACGAGTGAAAAATCACGCCCCAGGAAATGCGTTCCGAGCCCCTTTGGTCCATCCAAAAGTGCCCCCAAAGGAAGGCTTTGGGTACAAATGAACTCCCCAGGGGAGCCTTTACGCAGCCCCACATGCAACTGCACCCTCCGGGTTCGCTGTTCATGAGCAAACCTAAACGTAGCCCTAGCCGTCTTCGGAGACGAGTGAAAAATCAGGCCCCAGGAAATGCCTTGCGAGCCCCTTTGGACCATCCAAAAGTGCCCCCAAAGGAAGGCATTGGATACAAGAGAACTCCCCAGGGGAGCCTTTACGCAGCCCCACATGCAACTGGACCCTCCGGGTTCGCTGTTTCCGAGCATCCCTAAACATAGCCCTTGCCGGCATCGAAGACGACTGAAAAATCAGGCCCCAGGAAATGCGTTGCGAGCCCTTTTCGCCCATCGAAAAGTGCCCCCAAAGGAAGGCTTTGGGTACAAGAGAACTCCCCAGGGGAGCCTTTACGCAGCCCCACATGCAACTGGACCCTCCGGGTTCGCTGTTTCCTAGCATCCCTAAACATAGCGCTACCCGGCATCGAAGACGACTGAAAAATCTGGCCCCAGGAAATGCGTTACGAGGCTTTTCGCCCATACAAAAGTGCCCCCAAAGGAAGGCTTTGCGTACAAGTGAACTCCCCAGGGGAGCCTTTACGCAGCCCCACATGCAACTGGACCCTCTGGGTTCACTCTTTCACAACAAGCCTAAATATAGCCCTTACCGGCATGGGAGAAGACTGAAAATCTGAGCACCAGGAAACGCATTCCTAGCCACTTTCACCCACCAAAAAATTCCCGCAGAGGAAGGCTTTGGGTACAAGCGAACTCCCCAGGGGAGGCTTTACGCAGCCCCACATGCAACTGGACCCTCCGGGGTCACTCATTCCGAGCAACCCAAAAATATAATTCTAGCCGTCATCAGAGACGATTGAAAAACCGGGCCCCAGAAAAAGAATTGCGAGCCCCTTTCGCCCATCCAAAAGTGCCCCCAAAGGAAGGCTTTGGGTACAAGTGAACTCCCCAGGGGAGCCTTTACGCAGCCCCACATGCAACTGGACCCTCCGGGTTCGCTGTTTCCGAGCATCCCTAAACATAGCCCTTGCCGGCATCGAAGACGACTGAAAAATCAGGCCCCAGGAAATGCGTTGCGAGCCCTTTTCGCCCATCGAAAAGTGCCCCCAAAGGAAGGCTTTGGGTACAAGAGAACTCCCCAGGGGAGCCTTTACGCAGCCCCACATGCAACTGGACCCTCCGGGTTCGCTGTTTCCTAGCATCCCTAAACATAGCGCTACCCGGCATCGAAGACGACTGAAAAATCTGGCCCCAGGAAATGCGTTACGAGGCTTTTCGCCCATACAAAAGTGCCCCCAAAGGAAGGCTTTGCGTACAAGTGAACTCCCCAGGGGAGCCTTTACGCAGCCCCACATACAAATGGACCCTCCGGGTTCGATTTTTCCGAGCAACGCTAAATATATCACTAGCCGGCATGGGAGAAGACTGAAAACCTGGGCCCCAGAAAACGCGTTGGAAGCCCCTTTGGACCATCCAAAAGTGTCACCAAATGAAGGCTTTGGGTACAAGTGAACTCCCCAGGGGAGCCTTTATGCAGCCCCACATGCAACTGGACCCTCCGGGTTCGCTGTTTCCGAGCATCCCTAAACATAGCCCTAGCCGGCATCGAAGACGACTGAAAAATCAGGCCCCAGGAAATGCGTTGCAAGCCCTTTTCGCCCATCCAAAAGTGCCCCCAAAGGAAGGCTTTGGGTACAAGTGAACTCCCCAGGGTAGCCTTTACGCAGCCCCACATGCAACTGGACCCTCCGGGTTCGCTGTTTCCGAGCATCCCTAAACATAGCCCTAGCCGGCATCGAAGACGACTGAAAAATCAGGCCCCAGGAAATGCGTTGCAAGCCCTTTTCGCCCATCCAAAAGTGCCCCCAAAGGAAGGCTTTGGGTACAAGTGAACTCCCCAGGGGAGCCTTTACGCAGCCCCACATGCAACTGGACCCTCCGGGTTCACTGTTCATGAGCAAAGGTAAACGTAGCCCTAGCCGTCATCGGAGACGAGTGAAAAATCAGGCCCCAGGAAATGCGTTACCAGCCCTTTTCACCCATCCAAAAGTGCCTCCAAAGGAAGGCTTTGGGTACAAGTGAATTCCCCAGGGGAGCCTTTACGCAGCCCCACATGCAACTGGACCCTCCGGGTTCACTGTTCATGAGCAAACGTAAACGTAGCCCTAGCCGGCATCGAATACGAGTGAAAAATCAGGCCCCAGGAAATGCGTTACTAGCCCTTTTCACCCATCCAAAAGTGCCTCCAAAGGAAGGCTTTGGGTACAAGTGAATTCCCCAGGGGAGCCTTTAGGCAGCCCCACATGCAACTGGACCCTCCGGGTTCACTGTTCATGAGCAAACGTAAACGTAGCCCTAGCCGGCATCGGAGACGAGTGAAAAATCAGGCCCCAGGAAATGCGTTTCGAGCCCCTTTGGACCATCCAAAAGTGTCACCAAAGGAAGGCTTTGGGTACAAGTGAACTCCCCAGGGGAGCCTTTACGCAGCCCCACATGCAACTGGACCCTCCGACTTCGCTGTTTCCAAGAATCCCTAAACATAGCCCTAACCGGCATCGCTGACGACTGAAAAATCAGGCCCCAGGAAATGCGTTACGAGGTCTTTTCGCCCATCCAAAAGTGCCCCCAAAGGAAGGCTTTGGGTACAAGTGAACTCCCCTGGGGAGCCTTTACGCAGCCCCACATGCAACTGGACCCTCCGAGTTCGCTGTTTCCGAGCATCCCTAAACATAGCCCTAGCCGGCATCGAAGACGACTGAAAAATCAGGGCCCAGGAAATGCGTTGCGAGCCCTTTTCGCCCATCCAAAAGTGCCCCCAAAGGAAGGCTTTGGGTACAAGAGAACTCCCCAGGGGAGCCTTTACGCAGCCCCACATGCAACTGGACCCTTTGGGTTCGATTTTTCCGAGCAACCCTAAATATATCACTAGCCGGCATAAGAGAAGAAGGAAAACCCGGGCCCCAGAAAACGCGTTGCAAGCCCCTTTGGACCATCCCAAGGTGTCACCAAAGGAAGGCTTTGGGTACAAGTGAACTCCCCAGGGGAGCCTTTACGCAGCCCCACATGCAACTGGACCCTCCGTGTTCGCTGTTCATGAGCAAACCTAAACGTAGCCCTAGCCGTCCTTGGAGACGAGTGAAAAATCAGGCCCCAGGAAATGCGTTTCGAGCCACTTTGGAACATACCAAAGTGCCCCCAATGGAAAGCTTTGGGTACAAGTAAACTCCCCAGGGGAGCCTTTACGCAGCCCCACATGCAACTGGACCCTCCCGGTTCGCTGTTTCCGAGCAAACCTAAACATAGCGCTACCCGGCATCGAAGACGACTGAAAAATCTGGCCCCAGGAAATGCGTTACGAGGCTTTTCGCCCATACAAAAGTGCCCCCAAAGGAAGGCTTTGCGTACAAGTGAACTCCCCAGGGGAGCCTTTACGCAGCCCCACATACAAATGGACCCTCCGGGTTCGATTTTTCCGAGCAACGCTAAATATATCACTAGCCGGCATGGGAGAAGACTGAAAACCTGGGCCCCAGAAAACGCGTTGGAAGCCCCTTTGGACCATCCAAAAGTGTCACCAAATGAAGGCTTTGGGTACAAGTGAACTCCCCAGGGGAGCCTTTATGCAGCCCCACATGCAACTGGACCCTCCGGGTTCGCTGTTTCCGAGCATCCCTAAACATAGCCCTAGCCGGCATCGAAGACGACTGAAAAATCAGGCCCCAGGAAATGCGTTGCAAGCCCTTTTCGCCCATCCAAAAGTGCCCCCAAAGGAAGGCTTTGGGTACAAGTGAACTCCCCAGGGTAGCCTTTACGCAGCCCCACATGCAACTGGACCCTCCGGGTTCGCTGTTTCCGAGCATCCCTAAACATAGCCCTAGCCGGCATCGAAGACGACTGAAAAATCAGGCCCCAGGAAATGCGTTGCAAGCCCTTTTCGCCCATCCAAAAGTGCCCCCAAAGGAAGGCTTTGGGTACAAGTGAACTCCCCAGGGGAGCCTTTACGCAGCCCCACATGCAACTGGACCCTCCGGGTTCACTGTTCATGAGCAAAGGTAAACGTAGCCCTAGCCGTCATCGGAGACGAGTGAAAAATCAGGCCCCAGGAAATGCGTTACCAGCCCTTTTCACCCATCCAAAAGTGCCTCCAAAGGAAGGCTTTGGGTACAAGTGAATTCCCCAGGGGAGCCTTTACGCAGCCCCACATGCAACTGGACCCTCCGGGTTCACTGTTCATGAGCAAACGTAAACGTAGCCCTAGCCGGCATCGAATACGAGTGAAAAATCAGGCCCCAGGAAATGCGTTACTAGCCCTTTTCACCCATCCAAAAGTGCCTCCAAAGGAAGGCTTTGGGTACAAGTGAATTCCCCAGGGGAGCCTTTAGGCAGCCCCACATGCAACTGGACCCTCCGGGTTCACTGTTCATGAGCAAACGTAAACGTAGCCCTAGCCGGCATCGGAGACGAGTGAAAAATCAGGCCCCAGGAAATGCGTTTCGAGCCCCTTTGGACCATCCAAAAGTGTCACCAAAGGAAGGCTTTGGGTACAAGTGAACTCCCCAGGGGAGCCTTTACGCAGCCCCACATGCAACTGGACCCTCCGACTTCGCTGTTTCCAAGAATCCCTAAACATAGCCCTAACCGGCATCGCTGACGACTGAAAAATCAGGCCCCAGGAAATGCGTTACGAGGTCTTTTCGCCCATCCAAAAGTGCCCCCAAAGGAAGGCTTTGGGTACAAGTGAACTCCCCTGGGGAGCCTTTACGCAGCCCCACATGCAACTGGACCCTCCGAGTTCGCTGTTTCCGAGCATCCCTAAACATAGCCCTAGCCGGCATCGAAGACGACTGAAAAATCAGGGCCCAGGAAATGCGTTGCGAGCCCTTTTCGCCCATCCAAAAGTGCCCCCAAAGGAAGGCTTTGGGTACAAGAGAACTCCCCAGGGGAGCCTTTACGCAGCCCCACATGCAACTGGACCCTTTGGGTTCGATTTTTCCGAGCAACCCTAAATATATCACTAGCCGGCATAAGAGAAGAAGGAAAACCCGGGCCCCAGAAAACGCGTTGCAAGCCCCTTTGGACCATCCCAAGGTGTCACCAAAGGAAGGCTTTGGGTACAAGTGAACTCCCCAGGGGAGCCTTTACGCAGCCCCACATGCAACTGGACCCTCCGTGTTCGCTGTTCATGAGCAAACCTAAACGTAGCCCTAGCCGTCCTTGGAGACGAGTGAAAAATCAGGCCCCAGGAAATGCGTTTCGAGCCACTTTGGACCATACCAAAGTGCCCCCAATGGAAAGCTTTGGGTACAAGTAAACTCCCCAGGGGAGCCTTTACGCAGCCCCACATGCAACTGGACCCTCCCGGTTCGCTGTTTCCGAGCAAACCTAAACATAGCCCTAGCAGTCATCGGAGACGAGTGAAAAATCAGGCCCCAGGAAATGCATTCCGAGCCCCTTTGGACCATCCCGAAGTGTCACCAAAGGAAGGCTTTGGGTACAAGAGAACTCCCCAGGGGAGCCTTTACGCAGCCCCACATGCAACTGGACCCTCAGGGTTCGCTGTTTCCGAGCATCCCTAAACATAGCCCTAGCCGACATCGAAGACGTGTGAAAAATCAAGCCCCAGTAAATGCGTTGCGAGCCCTTTTCCCCCATCCAAAAGTGCCCCCAAAGGAAGGCTTTGGGTACAAGTGAACTCCCCAGGGGAGCCTTTACGCAGCCCCACATGCAACTGGACCCTCTGGGTTCGCTGTTTCCGAGCAACCCTAAACATATTGCAAGCAGTCTTCGGAGACGAGTGAAAAATCAGGCCCCAGGAAATGCGTTCCGAGCCCCTTTGGACCATCCAAAAGTGTCACCAAAGGAAGGCTTTGGGTACAAGTGAACTCCCCAGGGGAGCCTTTACGCAGCCCCACATGCAACTGGACCCTCCGGGTTCGCTGTTTCTGAGCATCCCTAAACATAGCCCTAGCCGGCATCGAAGACGACTGAAAAATCAGGCCCCAGGAAATGCATTACGAGCCCTTTTCGCCCATCCAAAAGTGCCCCCAAAGGAAGGCTTTGGGTACAAGTGAACTCCGCAGGGGAGCCTTTACGCAGCCCCACATGGAACTGGACCCTCCGGGTTCGCTCTTCATGAGCAAACGTAAATGTATCCCTAGCCGTCATCGGAGACGAGTGAAAAATCAGGCCCCAGGAAATGCGTTGCGAGCCCCTTTGGACCATCCAAAAGTGCCCCCAAAGGAAGGCTTAGGGTACATCTGAAGTTCCCAGGGGAGTCTTTACGCAGCCCCATATGCAACTGGACCCTCCGGGTTCGCTGTTCATGAGCAAACCTAAACGTAGCCCTAGCCGTCCTTGGAGACGAGTGAAAAATCAGGCCCCAGGAAATGCGTTGCAAGCCCCTTTGCACCATCCCAAAGTGTCACCAAAGGAAGGCTTTGGGTACAAGTGAACTCCCCAGGGGAGCCTTTACGCAGCCCCACATGCAACTGGACCCTCCTAGTTCCCTGTTTCCGAGCAACCATAGACGTAGCCCTAGCAGTCATCGAATACGAGTGAAAAATCAGGCCCCAGGAAATGCGTTACGAGCCCCTTTGGACCATCCAAAAGTGTCACCAAAGGAAGGCTTTGGGTATAAGAGAACTCCCCAGGGGAGCCTTTACGCAGCCCCACATGCAACTGGACCCTCCGGGTTCACTGTTTTCGAGCATCCCTAAACATAGCCCTAGCCGACATCGAAGACGACTGAAAAATCAGGCCCCTGGAAATGCGTTGCAAGCCCCTTTGCACCATCCAAAAGTGTCACCAAAGGAAGGCTTTGGGTACAAGTGAACTCCCCAGGGGAGCCTTTACGCAGCCCCACATGCAACTGGACCCTCCGAGTTCGCTGTTTCCGAGCATCCCTAAACATAGCCCTTGCCGGCATCGCTGACGACTGAAAAATCAGGCCCCAGGAAATGCGTTACGAGCCCTTTTCGCCCATCCAAAAGTGCCCCCAAAGGAAGGCTTTGGGTACAAGTGAACTCCCCAGGGGAGCCTTTACGCAGCCCCACATGCAACTGGACCCTCAGGGTTCGCTGTTTCCGAGCATCCCTAAACGTATCCCTAGCCGGCATCGACGACGATTGAAAAATCAGGCCCCAGGAAATGCGTTGCGAGCCCTTTTTGCCCATCCAAAAGTGCCCCCAAAGGAAGGCTTTGGGTACAAGAGAACTCCCCAGGGGAGCCTTTACGTAGCCCCACATGCACTGGACCCTTCGGGTTCGATTTTTCCAAGCAACCCTAAATATATCACTAGCCGGCATGGGAGAAGACTGAAAACCCGGGCCCCAGAAAATGCGTTGCAAGCCCCTTTGGACCATCCAAAAGTGTCACCAAAGGAAGGATTTGGGTACAAGAGAACTCCCCAGGGGAGCCTTTACGCAGCCCCACATGCAAATGGACCCTCCGGGTTCGATTTTTCCGAGCAACGCTAAATATATCACTAGCCGGCATGGGAGAAGACTGAAAACCCGGGCCCCAGAAAACGCGTTGCGAGCCCCTTTGGACCATACCAAAGTGCCCCCAATGGAAAGCTTTGGGTACAAGTAAACTCCCCAGGGGAGCCTTTACGCAGCCCCACATGCAACTGGACCCTCCGGGTTCGCTGTTTCCGAGCAAACCTAAACATAGCCCTAGCAGTCATCGGAGACGAGTGAAAAATCAGGCCCCAGGAAATGCGTTCCGAGCCCCTTTGGACCATCCCGAAGTGTCACCAAAGGAAGGCTTTGGGTACAAGAGAACTCCCCAGGGGAGCCTTTACGCAGCCCCACATGCAACTGGACCCTCAGGGTTCGCTGTTTCCGAGCATCCCTAAACATAGCCCTAGCCGGCATCGAAGACGTGTGAAAAATCAAGCCCCAGTAAATGCGTTGCGAGCCCTTTTCCCCCATCCAAAAGTGCCCCCAAAGGAAGGCTTTGGGTACATCTGAAGTTCCCAGGGGAGCCTTTACGCAGCCCCATATGCAACTGGACCCTCCGGGTTCTCTGTTTCCGAGCAACCCTAAACATATTGCAAGCAGTCATCGGAGACGAGTGAAAAATCAGGCCCCAGGAAATGCGTTCCGAGCCCCTTTGGACCATCCAAAAGTGTCACCAAAGGAAGGCTTTGGGTACAAGTGAACTCCCCAGGGGAGCCTTTACGCAGCCCCACATGCAACTGGACCCTCAGGGTTCGCTGTTTCCGAGCATCCCTAAAAATAACACTAGCCGGCATCGGAGACGTGTGAAAAATCAGGCCCCAGGAAATGCGTTGCGAGCCCTTTTCGCCCATACAAAAGTGCCCCGAAAGGAAGGCTTTGGGTACAAGTGAACTCCCCAGGGGAGCCTTTACGCAGCCCCACATGCAACTGGACCCTCAGGGTTCGCTGTTTCCGAGCATCGCTAAACATAGCCCTACCCGGCATCGACGACGATTGAAAACTCAGGCCCCAGGAAATGCGTTACGAGCCCTTTTTGCCCATCCAAAAGTGCCCCCAAAGGAAGGCTTTGGGTACAAGTGAACTCCCCAGGGGAGCCTTTACGCAGCCCCACATGCAACTGGACCCTCCGGGTTCGCTGTTTCCGAGCATCCCTAAACATATCCCTAGCCGGCATCGACGACGATTGAAAAATCAGGCCCCAGGAAATGCGTTACAAGCCCTTTTCGCCCATCCAAAAGTGCCCCCAAAGGAAGGCTTTGGGTACAAGAGAACTCCCCAGGGGAGCCTTTACGCAGCCCCACATGCAACTGGACCCTTCTGGTTCGATTTTTCCAAGCAACCCTAAATATATCCCTAGCCGGCATAGGAGAAGACTGAAAACCCGGGCCACAGAAAATGCGTTACAAGCCCCTTTGGACCATCCCGAAGTGTCACCAAAAGAAGGCTTTTGGTACAAGTGAACTCCCCAGGGGAGCCTTTACGCAGCCCCACATGCAACTGGACCCTCCGGGTTCACTGTTCATGAGCAAACCTAAACGTATCCCTAGCCGTCATCGGAGACGAGTGAAAAATCAGGCCCCAGGAAATGCGTTACGAGCCCTTTTCGCTCATCCAAAAGTGCCCCCAAAGGAAGGCATTGGGTACAAGTGAACTCCCCAGGGGAGCCTTTACGCAGCCCCACATGCAACTGGACCCTCTGGGTTCGCTGTTTCCGAGCAACCCTAAACATATTGCAAGCAGTCTTCGGAGACGAGTGAAAAATCAGGCCCCAGGAAATGCGTTCCGAGCCCCTTTGGACCATCCAAAAGTGTCACCAAAGGAAGGCTTTGGGTACAAGTGAACTCCCCAGGGGAGCCTTTACGCAGCCCCACATGCAACTGGACCCTCCGGGTTCGCTGTTTCTGAGCATCCCTAAACATAGCCCTAGCCGGCATCGAAGACGACTGAAAAATCAGGCCCCAGGAAATGCATTACGAGCCCTTTTCGCCCATCCAAAAGTGCCCCCAAAGGAAGGCTTTGGGTACAAGTGAACTCCGCAGGGGAGCCTTTACGCAGCCCCACATGGAACTGGACCCTCCGGGTTCGCTCTTCATGAGCAAACGTAAATGTATCCCTAGCCGTCATCGGAGACGAGTGAAAAATCAGGCCCCAGGAAATGCGTTGCGAGCCCCTTTGGACCATCCAAAAGTGCCCCCAAAGGAAGGCTTTGGGTACATCTGAAGTTCCCAGGGGAGCCTTTACGCAGCCCCATATGCAACTGGACCCTCCGGGTTCGCTGTTTCCGAGCAACCCTAAACATATTGCAAGCAGTCATCGGAGACGAGTGAAAAATCAGGCCCCAGGAAATGCGTTCCGAGCCCCTTTGGACCATCCAAAAGTGTCACCAAAGGAAGGCTTTGGGTACAAGTGAACTCCCCAGGGGAGCCTTTACGCAGCCCCACATGCAACTGGACCCTCAGGGTTCGCTGTTTCCGAGCATCCCTAAAAATAACACTAGCCGGCATCGGAGACGTGTGAAAAATCAGGCCCCAGGAAATGCGTTGCGAGCCCTTTTCGCCCATACAAAAGTGCCCCGAAAGGAAGGCTTTGGGTACAAGTGAACTCCCCAGGGGAGCCTTTACGCAGCCCCACATGCAACTGGACCCTCCGCGTTCGCTTTTTCTGAGCATCCCTAAACATAGTATTACCCGGCTTCGATGACGACTGAAAAATCTGGCCCCAGGAAATGCGTTACGAGCCCTTTTCACCCATCCAAAAGTGCCCCCAAAGGAAGGCTTTGGGTACAAGTGAATTCCCCAGGGGAGCCTTTACGCAGCCCCACATGCAACTGGACCCTCCGTGTTCGCTATTCATGTGCAAACCTAAAAGTAGCCCTAGCAGTCATCGGAGACGAGTGAAAAATCAGGCCCCAGGAAATGCGTTGCGAGCCCTTTTCGCCCATCCAAAAGTGCCCCCAAAGGAAGGCTTTGGGTAGAAGAGAACTCCCCAGGGGAGCCTTTACGCAGCCCCACATGCAACTGGACCCTCCGGGTTCACTGTTCATGAGCAAACGTAAACGTAGCCCTAGCCGTCATCGGAGACGAGTGAAAAATCAGGCCCCAGGAAATGCGTTTCGAGCCCCTTTGGACCATCCAAAAGTGTCACCAAAGGAAGGCTTTGGGTACATCAGAAGTTCCCAGGGGAGCCTTTACGCAGCCCCACATGCAACTGGACCCTCCGGGTTCGCTGTTTTCGAGCATCCCTAAACATAGCCCTAACCGGCATCGCTGACGACTGAAAAATCAGGCCCCAGGAAATGCGTTGCAAGCCCATTTGCACCATCAAAAAGTGTCACCAAAGGAAGGCTTTGGCTAAAAGAGAACTCCCCAGGGGAGCCTTTACGCAGCCCCACATGCAACTGGACCCTCCGAGTTCGCTGTTTCCGAGCACCCCTAAACATAGCCCTAACCGGCATCGCTGACGACTAAAAATCAGGCCCCAGGAAATGCGTTAGAAGCCCCATTCGCGCATCCAAAAGTGCCCCCAAAGGAAGGCTTTGGGTACAAGTGAACTCCCCAGGGGAGCCTTTACGCAGCCCCACATGCAACTGGACCCTCCGGGTTCGCTGTTTCCGAGCATCTATAAACATAGCCCTAGCCGGCATCGATGACGACTGAAAAATCAGGCCCCAGGAAATGCGTTACTAGCCCTTTTCACCCATCCAAAAGTGCCCCCAAAGGAAGGCTTTGGGTACAAGTGAATTCCCCAGGGGAGCCTTTAGGCAGCCCCACATGCAACTGGACCCTCCGGGTTCACTGTTCATGAGCAAACGTAAACGTAGCCCTAGCCGGCATCGGAGACGAGTGAAAAATCAGGCCCCAGGAAATGCGTTTCGAGCCCCTTTGGACCATCCAAAAGTGTCACCAAAGGAAGGCTTTGGGTACAAGTGAACTCCCCAGGGGAGCCTTTACGCAGCCCCACATGCAACTGGACCCTCCGAGTTCGCTGTTTCCAAGAATCCCTAAACATAGCCCTAACCGGCATCGCTGACGACTGAAAAATCAGGCCCCAGGAAATGCGTTACGAGGTCTTTTCGCCCATCCAAAAGTGCCCCCAAAGGAAGGCTTTGGGTACAAGTGAACTCCCCTGGGGAGCCTTTACGCAGCCCCACATGCAACTGGACCCTCCGAGTTCGCTGTTTCCGAGCATCCCTAAACATAGCCCTAGCCGGCATCGAAGACGACTGAAAAATCAGGGCCCAGGAAATGCGTTGCGAGCCCTTTTCGCCCATCCAAAAGTGCCCCCAAAGGAAGGCTTTGGGTACAAGAGAACTCCCCAGGGGAGCCTTTACGCAGCCCCACATGCAACTGGACCCTTTGGGTTCGATTTTTCCGAGCAACCCTAAATATATCACTAGCCGGCATAAGAGAAGAAGGAAAACCCGGGCCCCAGAAAACGCGTTGCAAGCCCCTTTGGACCATCCCAAGGTGTCACCAAAGGAAGGCTTTGGGTACAAGTGAACTCCCCAGGGGAGCCTTTACGCAGCCCCACATGCAACTGGACCCTCCGTGTTCGCTGTTCATGAGCAAACCTAAACGTAGCCCTAGCCGTCCTTGGAGACGAGTGAAAAATCAGGCCCCAGGAAATGCGTTGCGAGCCCTTTTCTCCCATCCAAAAGTGCCCCCAAAGGAAGGCTTTGGGTAGAAGAGAACTCCCCAGGGGAGCCTTTACGCAGCCCCACATGCAACTGGACCCTCCGTGTTCGCTGTTTCCGAGCAACCATAAACGTAGCCCTAGCAGTCATCGGAGACGAGTGAAAAATCAGGCCCCAGGAAATGCGTTCCGAGCCCCTTTGGACCATGCAAAAGTGTCACCAAAGGAAGGCTTTGGGTACAAGAGAACTCCCCAGGGGAGCCTTTACGCAGCCCCACATGCAACTGGACCCTCCGAGTTCGCTGTTCATGAGCAAACCTAAACGTAGCCCTAGCCGTCCTTGGAGACGAGTGAAAAATCAGGCCCCAGGAAATGCGTTGCGAGCTCTTTTCGCCCATCCAAAAGTGCCCCCAAAGGAAGGCTTTGGGTACAAGAGAACTCCCCAGGGGAGCCTTTACGCAGCCCCACATGCAACTGGACCCTCCGTGTTCGCTGTTCATGAGCAAACCTAAACGTAGCCCTAGCCGTCCTTGGAGACGAGTGAAAAATCAGGCCCCAGGAAATGCGTTGCGAGCCCCTTTGTACCATCCAAAAGTGTCACCAAAGGAAGGCTTTGGGTACAAGTGAACTCCCCAGGGGAGCCTTTACGCAGCCCCACATGCAACTGGACCCTCCGGGTTCGCTGTTTCCGAGCATCCCTAAACATAGAACTAACCGGCATCGATGACGACTGAAAAATCAGGCCCCAGGAAATGCGTTACGAGCCCTTTTCGCCCATCCAAAAGTGTCCCCAAAGGAAGGCTTTGGGTACAAGTGAACTCCCCAGGGGAGCCTTTACGCAGCCCCACATGCAACTGGACCCTCCGGGTTCGCTGTTTCCGAGCATCACTAAACATAGCCCTAGCCGGCATCGAAGACGACTGAAAATTCAGGCCCCAGGAAATGCGTTGCGAGTCCCTTTGGACCATCCAATAGTGCCCCCAAAGGAAGGCTTTGGGTACAAGTGAACTCCCCAGGGGAGCCTTTACGCAGCCCCACATGCAACTGGACCCTCCGCGTTCGCTTTTTCTGAGCATCCCTAAACATAGTATTACCCGGCTTCGATGACGACTGAAAAATCTGGCCCCAGGAAATGCGTTACGAGCCCTTTTCACCCATCCAAAAGTGCCCCCAAAGGAAGGCTTTGGGTACAAGTGAATTCCCCAGGGGAGCCTTTACGCAGCCCCACATGCAACTGGACCCTCCGTGTTCGCTATTCATGTGCAAACCTAAAAGTAGCCCTAGCAGTCATCGGAGACGAGTGAAAAATCAGGCCCCAGGAAATGCGTTGCGAGCCCTTTTCGCCCATCCAAAAGTGCCCCCAAAGGAAGGCTTTGGGTAGAAGAGAACTCCCCAGGGGAGCCTTTACGCAGCCCCACATGCAACTGGACCCTCCGGGTTCACTGTTCATGAGCAAACGTAAACGTAGCCCTAGCCGTCATCGGAGACGAGTGAAAAATCAGGCCCCAGGAAATGCGTTTCGAGCCCCTTTGGACCATCCAAAAGTGTCACCAAAGGAAGGCTTTGGGTACATCAGAAGTTCCCAGGGGAGCCTTTACGCAGCCCCACATGCAACTGGACCCTCCGGGTTCGCTGTTTTCGAGCATCCCTAAACATAGCCCTAACCGGCATCGCTGACGACTGAAAAATCAGGCCCCAGGAAATGCGTTGCAAGCCCATTTGCACCATCAAAAAGTGTCACCAAAGGAAGGCTTTGGCTAAAAGAGAACTCCCCAGGGGAGCCTTTACGCAGCCCCACATGCAACTGGACCCTCCGAGTTCGCTGTTTCCGAGCATCCCTAAACATAGCCCTAACCGGCATCGCTGACGACTAAAAATCAGGCCCCAGGAAATGCGTTAGAAGCCCCATTCGCGCATCCAAAAGTGCCCCCAAAGGAAGGCTTTGGGTACAAGTGAACTCCCCAGGGGAGCCTTTACGCAGCCCCACATGCAACTGGACCCTCCGGGTTCGCTGTTTCCGAGCATCTATAAACATAGCCCTAGCCGGCATCGATGACGACTGAAAAATCAGGCCCCAGGAAATGCGTTACTAGCCCTTTTCACCCATCCAAAAGTGCCCCCAAAGGAAGGCTTTGGGTACAAGTGAATTCCCCAGGGGAGCCTTTAGGCAGCCCCACATGCAACTGGACCCTCCGGGTTCACTGTTCATGAGCAAACGTAAACGTAGCCCTAGCCGGCATCGGAGACGAGTGAAAAATCAGGCCCCAGGAAATGCGTTTCGAGCCCCTTTGGACCATCCAAAAGTGCCCCCAAAGGAAGGCTTTGGGTACAAGTGAACTCCCCAGGGGAGCCTTTACGCAGCCCCACATGCAACTGGACCCTCCGAGTTCGCTGTTTCCGAGCATCCCTAAACATAGCCCTAGCCGGCATCGAAGACGACTGAAAAATCAGGGCCCAGGAAATGCGTTGCGAGCCCTTTTCGCCCATCCAAAAGTGCCCCCAAAGGAAGGCTTTGGGTACAAGAGAACTCCCCAGGGGAGCCTTTACGCAGCCCCACATGCAACTGGACCCTTTGGGTTCGATTTTTCCGAGCAACCCTAAATATATCACTAGCCGGCATAAAAGAAGAAGGAAAACCCGGGCCCCAGAAAACGCGTTGCAAGCCCCTTTGGACCATCCCAAGGTGTCACCAAAGGAAGGCTTTGGGTACAAGTGAACTCCCCAGGGGAGCCTTTACGCAGCCCCACATGCAACTGGACCCTCCGTGTTCGCTGTTCATGAGCAAACCTAAACGTAGCCCTAGCCGTCCTTGGAGACGAGTGAAAAATCAGGCCCCAGGAAATGCGTTGCGAGCCCTTTTCTCCCATCCAAAAGTGCCCCCAAAGGAAGGCTTTGGGTAGAAGAGAACTCCCCAGGGGAGCCTTTACGCAGCCCCACATGCAACTGGACCCTCCGTGTTCGCTGTTTCCGAGCAACCATAAACGTAGCCCTAGCAGTCATCGGAGACGAGTGAAAAATCAGGCCCCAGGAAATGCGTTCCGAGCCCCTTTGGACCATGCAAAAGTGTCACCAAAGGAAGGCTTTGGGTACAAGAGAACTCCCCAGGGGAGCCTTTACGCAGCCCCACATGCAACTGGACCCTCCGAGTTCGCTGTTCATGAGCAAACCTAAACGTAGCCCTAGCCGTCCTTGGAGACGAGTGAAAAATCAGGCCCCAGGAAATGCGTTGCGAGCTCTTTTCGCCCATCCAAAAGTGCCCCCAAAGGAAGGCTTTGGGTACAAGAGAACTCCCCAGGGGAGCCTTTACGCAGCCCCACATGCAACTGGACCCTCCGTGTTCGCTGTTCATGAGCAAACCTAAACGTAGCCCTAGCCGTCCTTGGAGACGAGTGAAAAATCAGGCCCCAGGAAATGCGTTGCGAGCCCTTTTCGCCCATCCAAAAGTGCCCCCAAAGGAAGGCTTTGGGTACAAGTGAACTCCCCAGGGGAGCCTTTACGCAGCCCCACATGCAACTGGACCCTCCGTGTTCACTGTTCATGAGCAAACGTAAACGTAGCCCTAGCCGTCATCGGAGACGAGTGAAAAATCAGGCCCCAGGATATGCGTTTCGAGCCCTTTTGGACCATCCAAAAGCGTCACCAAAGGAAGGCTTTGGGTACATCAGAAGTTCGCAGGGGAGCCTTTACGCAGCCCCACATGCAACTGGACCCTCCGGGTTCGCTGTTCATGAGCAAGCGTAAACGTAGCCCTAGCCGTAATCAGAGACGAGTGAAAAATCCGGCCCCAGGAAATGCGTTGCGAGCCCCTTTGGACCATCCAAAAGTGCCCCCAAAGGAAGGCTTTGGGTACATCTGAAGTTCCCAGGGGAGCCTTTACGCAGCCCCACATGCAACTGGACCCTCCGGGTTCGCTGTTCATGAGCATCCCTAAACATAGCCCTAGCCGGCATCGAAGACGATTGAAAAATCAGGCCCCAGGAAATGCGTTGCAAGCCCTTTTCGCCCATCCAAAAGTGCCCCCAAAGGAAGGCTTTGGGTACAAGTGAACTCCCCAGAGGAGCCTTTACGCAGCCCCACATGCAACTGGACCCTCTGGGTTCGCTGTTTCCGATCATCCCTAAACATAGCCCTAGCTGGCATCGATGACGACTGAAAAATCAGGCCCCAGGAAATGCGTTACATGCCCTTTTCGGCCATCCAAAAGTGCCCCCAACGGAAGGCTTTGGGTACAAGTGAACTCCCCAGGGGAGCCTTTACGCAGCCCCACATGCAACTGGACCCTCCGGGTTCGCTGTTCATGAGCAAACCTAAACGTAGCACTAGCCGTCTTCGGAGACGAGTGAAAAATCAGGCCCCAGGAAATGCGTTGCGAGCCCCTTTGGACCATCCAAAAGTGCCCCCAAAGGAAGGCATTGGGTACAAGAGAACTCCCCAGGGGAGCCTTTACGCAGCCCCACATGCAACTGGACCCTCCGGGATCGCTGTTTCCGAGCATCCCTAAACATAGCCCTTGCCGGCATCGAAGACGAGTGAAAAATCACGCCCCAGGAAATGCGTTGCAAGCCCATTTGCACCATCAAAAAGTGTCACCAAAGGAAGGCTTTGGCTAAAAGAGAACTCCCCAGGGGAGCCTTTACGCAGCCCCACATGCAACTGGACCCTTTGGGTTCGATTTTTCCGAGCAACCCTAAATATATCACTAGCCGGCATAAGAGAAGAAGGAAAACCCGGGCCCCAGAAAACGCGTTGCAAGCCCCTTTGGACCATCCCAAGGTGTCACCAAAGGAAGGCTTTGGGTACAAGTGAACTCCCCAGGGGAGCCTTTACGCAGCCCCACATGCAACTGGACCCTCCGTGTTCGCTGTTCATGAGCAAACCTAAACGTAGCCCTAGCCGTCCTTGGAGACGAGTGAAAAATCAGGCCCCAGGAAATGCGTTGCGAGCCCTTTTCTCCCATCCAAAAGTGCCCCCAAAGGAAGGCTTTGGGTAGAAGAGAACTCCCCAGGGGAGCCTTTACGCAGCCCCACATGCAACTGGACCCTCCGTGTTCGCTGTTTCCGAGCAACCATAAACGTAGCCCTAGCAGTCATCGGAGACGAGTGAAAAATCAGGCCCCAGGAAATGCGTTCCGAGCCCCTTTGGACCATGCAAAAGTGTCACCAAAGGAAGGCTTTGGGTACAAGTGAACTCCCCAGGGGAGCCTTTACGCAGCCCCACATGCAACTGGACCCTCCGAGTTCGCTGTTCATGAGCAAACCTAAACGTAGCCCTAGCCGTCCTTGGAGACGAGTGAAAAATCAGGCCCCAGGAAATGCGTTGCG
This sequence comes from Anas platyrhynchos, assembly GCF_047663525.1. NCBI lineage: Eukaryota > Metazoa > Chordata > Aves > Anseriformes > Anatidae > Anas > Anas platyrhynchos. The sequence continues at coordinate 16,497,973 of NC_092602.1, forward strand.
AGCTCTTTTCGCCCATCCAAAAGTGCCCCCAAAGGAAGGCTTTGGGTACAAGAGAACTCCCCAGGGGAGCCTTTACGCAGCCCCACATGCAACTGGACCCTCCGTGTTCGCTGTTCATGAGCAAACCTAAACGTAGCCCTAGCCGTCCTTGGAGACGAGTGAAAAATCAGGCCCCAGGAAATGCGTTGCGAGCCCTTTTCGCCCATCCAAAAGTGCCCCCAAAGGAAGGCTTTGGGTACAAGTGAACTCCCCAGGGGAGCCTTTACGCAGCCCCACATGCAACTGGACCCTCCGTGTTCACTGTTCATGAGCAAACGTAAACGTAGCCCTAGCCGTCATCGGAGACGAGTGAAAAATCAGGCCCCAGGAAATGCGTTGCGAGCCCCTTTGGACCATCCAAAAGTGCCCCCAAAGGAAGGCTTTGGGTACATCTGAAGTTCCCAGGGGAGCCTTTACGCAGCCCCACATGCAACTGGACCCTCCGGGTTCGCTGTTCATGAGCATCCCTAAACATAGCCCTAGCCGGCATCGAAGACGATTGAAAAATCAGGCCCCAGGAAATGCGTTGCAAGCCCCATTCGCCCATCCAAAAGTGCCCCCAAAGGAAGGCTTTGGGTACAAGTGAACTCCCCAGAGGAGCCTTTACGCAGCCCCACATGCAACTGGACCCTCTGGGTTCGCTGTTTCCGATCATCCCTAAACATAGCCCTAGCTGGCATCGATGACGACTGAAAAATCAGGCCCCAGGAAATGCGTTACATGCCCTTTTCGGCCATCCAAAAGTGCCCCCAACGGAAGGCTTTGGGTACAAGTGAACTCCCCAGGGGAGCCTTTACGCAGCCCCACATGCAACTGGACCCTCCGGGTTCGCTGTTTCCGAGCATCCCTAAACATAGCGCTAACCGGTATCGATGACGACTGAAAAATCAGGCCCCAGGAAATGCGTTGCGAGCCCTTTTCGGCCATCCAAAAGTGCCCCCAAAGGAAGTCTTTGGGTACAAGTGAAATCCCTAGGGGAGCCTTTACGCAGCCCCACATGCAACTGGACCCTCCGGGTTCGATTTTTCCGAGCAACCCTTAATATATCCCTAGCCGGCATGGGAGAAAACTGAAAACCCGGGCCCCAGAAAAGGCGTTGCAAGCCCCTTTGGACCATCGAAAAGTGCTCCCAAAGGAAGGCTTTGGGTACATCAGAAGTTCCCAGGGGAGCCTTTACGCAGCCCCACATGCAACTGGACCCTCCGGGTTCGCTGTTTCCGAGCATCCCTAAACATAGTCCTAGCCGGCATCGATGACGACTGAAAAATCAGGCCCCAGGAAATGCGTTGCGAGCCCTTTTCGCCCATCCAAAAGTGCCCCCAAAGGAAGGCTTTGGGTATAAGGGAACTCCCCAGGGGAGCCTTTACGCAGCCCCACATGCAACTGGACCCTCCGTGTTCGCTGTTCATGAGCAAACTTAAACGTAGCCCTAGCCGTCCTTGGAGACGAGTGAAAAATCAGGCCCCAGGAAATGCGTTGCGAGCCCTTTTCGCCCATCCAAAAGTGCCCCCAAAGGAAGGCTTTGGGTAGAAGAGAACTCCCCAGGGGAGCCTTTACGCAGCCCCACATGCAACTGGACCCTCCGGGTTCGCTGTTCATGAGCAAACCTAAACGTAGCCCTAGCCGTCCTTGGAGACGAGTGAAAAATCAGGCCCCAGGAAATGCGTTGCGAGCCCTTTTCGCCCATCCAAAAGTGCCCCCAAAGGAAGGCTTTGGGTACAAGTGAACTCCCCAGGGGAGCCTTTACGCAGCCCCACATGCAACTGGACCCTCCGGGTTCACTGTTCATGAGCAAAGGTAAACGTAGCCCTAGCCGTCATCGGAGACGAGTGAAAAATCAGGCCCCAGGATATGCGTTTCGAGCCCTTTTGGACCATCCAAAAGCGTCACCAAAGGAAGGCTTTGGGTACATCAGAAGTTCGCAGGGGAGCCTTTACGCAGCCCCACATGCAACTGGACCCTCCGGGTTCGCTGTTCATGAGCAAGCGTAAACGTAGCCCTAGCCGGCATCGGAGACGAGTGAAAAATCCGGCCCCAGGAAATGCGTTGCGAGCCCCTTTGGACCATCCAAAAGTGCCCCCAAAGGAAGGCTTTGGGTACATCTGAAGTTCCCAGGGGAGCCTTTACGCAGCCCCACATGCAACTGGACCCTCCGGGTTCGCTGTTCATGAGCATCCCTAAACATAGCCCTTGCCGGCATCGAAGACGATTGAAAAATCACGCCCCAGGAAATGCGTTGCAAGCCCTTTTCGCCCATCCAAAAGTGCCCCCAAAGGAAGGCTTTGGGTACAAGTGAACTCCCCTGGGGAGCCTTTACGCAGCCCCACATGCAACTGGACCCTCCGGGTTCGCTGTTTCCGAGCATCCCTAAACATAGCCCTAGCTGGCATCGATGACGACTGAAAAATCAGGCCCCAGGAAATGCGTTGCGAGCCCTTTTCGCCCATCCAAAAGTGCCGCCAAAGGAAGGCTTTGGGTACAAGTGAACTCCCCAGGGGAGCCTTTACGCAGCCCCACATGCAACTGGACCCTCTGGGTTCACTGTTCATGAGCAAAGGTAAACGTAGCCCTAGCCGTCATCGGAGACGAGTGAAAAATCAGGCCCCAGGATATGCGTTTCGAGCCCTTTTGGACCATCCAAAAGCGTCACCAAAGGAAGGCTTTGGGTACATCAGAAGTTCGCAGGGGAGCCTTTACGCAGCCCCACATGCAACTGGACCCTCCGGGTTCGCTGTTCATGAGCAAGCATAAACGTAGCCCTAGCCGTCATCGGAGACGAGTGACAAATCCGGCCCCAGGAAATGCGTTGCGAGCCCCTTTGGACCATCCAAAAGTGCCCCCAAAGGAAGGCTTTGGGTACATCTGAAGTTCCCAGGGGAGCCTTTACGCAGCCCCACATGCAACTGGACCCTCCGGGTTCGCTGTTCATGAGCATCCCTAAACATAGCCCTAGCCGGCATCGAAGACGATTGAAAAATCAGGCCCCAGGAAATGCGTTGCAAGCCCTTTTCGCCCATCCCAAAGTGCCCCCAAAGGAAGGCTTTGGGTACAAGTGAACTCCCCAGGGGAGCCTTTACGCAGCCCCACATGCAACTGGACCCTCCGGGTTCGCTGTTTCCGAGCATCCCTAAACATAGCCCTAGCTGGCATCGATGACGACTGAAAAATCAGGCCCCAGGAAATGCGTTGCAAGCCCTTTTCGGCCATCCAAAAGTGCCCCCAAAGGAAGGCTTTGGGTACAAGTGAACTCCCCAGGGGAGCCTTTACGCAGCCCCACATGCAACTGGACCCTCCGGGTTCGCTGTTTCCGAGCATCCCTAAACATAGCGCTAACCGGTATCGATGACGACTGAAAAATCAGGCCCCAGGAAATGCGTTGCGAGCCCTTTTCGCCCATGCAAATGTGCCCCCAAAGGAAGGCTTTGGGTACAAGTGAACTCCCCAGGGGAGCCTTTACGCAGCCCCACATGCAACTGGACCCTCCGGGTTCGATTTTTCCGAGCAACCCTTAATATATCCCTAGCCGGCATGGGAGAAGACTGAAAACCCGGGCCCCAGAAAACGCGTTGCAAGCCCCTTTGGACCATCCAAAAGTGTCACCAAAGGAAGGCTTTGGGTACATCAGAAGTTCGCAGGGGAGCCTTTACGCAGCCCCATATGCAACTGGACCCTCCGTGTTCGCTGTTTCCGAGCAACACTAAACATAGCCCTAGCAGTCATCGGAGACGAGTGAAAACTCAGACCCCATGAAATGCGTTGCGAACCCCTTTGGACCATCCAAAAGTGTCACCAAAGGATGTCTTTGGGTACAAGTGAACTCCCCAGGGGAGCCTTTACGCAGCCCCACATGCAACTGGACCCTCCGGGTTCGCTGTTTCCGAGCATCCCTAAACATAGCCCTAGCCGGCATCGAAGATGACTGAAAAATCAGGCCCCAGGAAATGCGTTACGAGCCCTTTTCGCCCATACAAAAGTGCCCCCAAAGGAAGACTATGGATACAAGTGAACTCCCCAGGGGAGCCTTTACGCAGCCCCACATGCAACTGGACCCTCCGGGTTCGCTGTTTCCGAGCATCCCTAAACATAGCCCTAGCCGGCATCGAAGACGACTGAAAAATCAGGCCCCAGGAAATGCGTTGCGAGCCCTTTTCGGCCATCCAAAAGTGCCCCCAAAGGAAGGCTTTGGGTACAAGTGAACTCCCCAGGGGAGCCTTTACGCAGCCCCACATGCAACTGGACCCTCCGGGTTCGCTGTTTCCGAGCATCCCTAAACATAGCCCTAGCCGGCATCGATGACGACTGAAAAATCAGGCCCCAGGAAATGCGTTGCGAGCTCTTTTCGGCCATCAAAAAGTGCCCCCAAAGGAAGGCTTTGGGTACAAGTGAACTCCCCAGGGGAGCCTTTACGCAGCCCCACATGCAACTGGACCCTCCGGGTTCAATTTTTTCGAGCAACGCTAAATATATCAATAGCCGGCATGGGAGAAGACTGAAAACCCGGGCCCTAGAAAACGCGTTGCAAGCCCCTTTGGACCATCCAAAAGTGTCACCAAAGGACGGCTTTGGGTACAAGTGAACTCCCCAGGGGAGCCTTTACACTTCCCCACATGCAACTGGACCCTCCGGGTTCGCTGTTCATGAGCAAACCTAAACGTAGCCCTAGCCGTCATCGGAGACGTGTGAAAAATCCGGCCCCAGGAAAATCGTTGCGAGCCCCTTTGGACCATCCAAAAGTGCCCCCAAAGGAAGGCTTTGGGTACAAGTGAACTCCCCAGGGGAGCCTTTACGCAGCCCCACATGCAACTGGACCCTCCGGGTTCGCTGTTTCCAAGCAACGCTAAATATATCACTAGCCGGCATGGGAGAAGACTGAAAACCCGGGCCCCAGAAAACGCGTTGCAAGCCCCTTTGGACCATCCCAAAGTGTCACCAAAGGAAGGCTTTGGGTACAAGTGAACTCCCCAGGGGAGCCTTTACGCAGCCCCACATGCAACTGGACCCTCCGGGTTCGCTGTTTCCGAGCATCCCTAAACATAGCCCTAGCCGGCATCGAAGATGACTGAAAAATCAGGCCCCAGGAAATGCGTTACGAGCCCTTTTCGCCCATCCAAAAGTGCCCCCAAAGGAAGACTATGGATACAAGTGAACTCCCCAGGGGAGCCTTTACGCAGCCCCACATGCAACTGGACCCTCCGGGTTCGCTGTTTCCGAGCATCCCTAAACATAGCCCTAGCCGGCATCGAAGACGACTGAAAAATCAGGCCCCAGGAAATGCGTTGCGAGTCCTTTTCGGCCATCCAAAAGTGCCCCCAAAGGAAGGCTTTGGGTACAAGTGAACTCCCCAGGGGAGCCTTTACGCAGCCCCACATGCAACTGGACCCTCCGGGTTTGCTGTTTCCGAGCATCCCTAAACATAGCCCTAGCCGGCATCGATGACGACTGAAAAATCAGGCCCCAGGAAATGCGTTGCGAGCTCTTTTCGGCCATCAAAAAGTGCCCCCAAAGGAAGGCTTTGGGTACAAGTGAACTCCCCAGGGGAGCCTTTACGCAGCCCTACATGCAACTGGACCCTCCGGGTTCAATTTTTTCGAGCAACGCTAAATATATCAATAGCCGGCATGGGAGAAGACTGAAAACCCGGGCCCTAGAAAACGCGTTGCAAGCCCCTTTGGACCATCCAAAAGTGTCACCAAAGGACGGCTTTGGGTACAAGTGAACTCCCCAGGGGAGCCTTTACACTTCCCCACATGCAACTGGACCCTCCGGGTTCGCTGTTCATGAGCAAACCTAAACGTAGCCCTAGCCGTCATCGGAGACGTGTGAAAAATCCGGCCCCAGGAAAATCGATGCGAGCCCATTTGGACCATCCAAAAGTGCCCCCAAAGGAAGGCTTTGGGTACAAGTGAACTCCCCAGGGGAGCCTTTACGCAGCCCCACATGCAACTGGACCCTCCGGGTTCGCTGTTTCCAAGCAACGCTAAATATATCACTAGCCGGCATGGGAGAAGACTGAAAACCCGGGCCCCAGAAAACGCGTTGCAAGCCCCTTTGGACCATCCCAAAGTGTCACCAAAGGAAGGCTTTGGGTACAAGTGAACTCCCCAGGGGAGCCTTTACGCAGCCCCACATGCAACTGGACCCTCCGGGTTCGCTGTTCATGAGCAAACCTAAACGTAACCCTAGCTGTCATCGGAGACGAGTGAAAAATCAGGCCCCAGGAAATGCGTTGCGAGCCCTTTTCGCCCATCCAAAAGTGCCCCCAAAGGAAGGCTTTGGGTACATCTGAAGTTCCCAGGGGTGCCTTTACGCAGCCCCACATGCAACTGGACCCTCCGGGTTCGCTGTTTCCAAGCAACCCTATACATAGCCCTAGCAGTCATCGGAGACGAGTGAAAAATCAGACCCAGGAAATGTGTTACGAGCCCCTTTGGACCATCCAAAAGTGTCACCAAAGGAAGGCTTTGGGTACAAGAGAACACCCCAGGGGAGCCTTTACGCAGCCCCACATGCAACTGGACCCTCCGCGTTCGCTTTTTTCGACCATCCGTAAACAAACGCTAGCCGGCATCGATGACGACTGAAAAATCAGGCCCCAGGAAATGCGTTGCGAGCCCTTTTCGCCCATCCAAAAGTGCCCCCAAAGGAAGGCTTTGGGTACAAGTGAACTCCCCAGGGGAGCCTTTACGCAGCCCCACATGCAACTGGACCCTCCGGGTTCGCTGTTTCCGAGCATCCCTAAACATAGCGCTAGCCAGCATCGATGACGACTGAAAAATCAGGCCCCAGGAAATGCTTTGCGAGCCCTTTTCACCCATTCAAAAGTGCCCCCAAAGGAAGGCTTTGGGTACAAGTGAACTCCCCAGGGGAGCCTTTACGCAGCCCCACATGCAACTGGACCCTCCGGGTTCGCTGTTTCCGAGCATCCCTAAACATAGCCCTACCCGGCATCGAAGACGACTGAAAAATCAGGGCCCAGGAAATGCGTTGCGAGACCTTTTCGCCCATTCAAAAGTGCCCCCAAAGGAAGGCTTTGGGTACAAGTGAACTCCCCAGGGGAGCCTTTACGCAGCCCCATATGCAACTGGACCGTCCGGGTTCGCTGTTTCCGAGCAACGCTAAATATATCACTAGTCAGCATGGGAGAAGACTGAAAACCCGGGCCCTAGAAAACGCATTGCAAGCCCCTTTGGACCATCGAAAAGTGCCCCCAAAGGAAGGCTTTGGGTACATCAGAAGTTCCCAGGGGAGCCTTTACGCAGCCCCACATGCAACTGGACCCTCCGGGTTCGCTGTTTCCGAGCATCCCTAAACATATCGCTAGCCGGCATCGATGACGACTGAAAAATCAGGCCCCAGGAAATGCGTTACAAGCCCCATTCGCCCATCCAAAAGTGCCCCCAAAGGAAGTCTTTGGGTACAAGTGAACTCCCGAGGGGAGCCTTTACGCAGCCCCACATGCAACTGGACCCTCCGGGTTCGCTGTTCCTGAGCAAACCTAAACGTAGCCCTAGCCGTCATTGGAGACGAGTGAAAAATCAGGCCCCAGGAAATGCGTTACGAGCCCTTTTCGCCCATCCAAAAGTGCCACCAAAGGAAGGCTTTGGGTACAAGTGAACTCCCCAGGGGAGCCTTTACGCAGCCCCACATGCAACTGGACCCTCCGGGTTCGATTTTTTCGAGTAACGCTAAATAAATCACTATCCGGCATGGGAGAAGACTGAAAACCCGGGCCCCAGAAAACGCGTTGCAAGCCCCTTTGGACCATCCAAAAGTGTCACCAAAGGAAGGCTTTGGGTACATCAGAAGTTCGCAGGGGAGCCTTTACGCAGCCCCATATGCAACTGGACCCTCCGGGTTCGCTGTTTCCGAGCAACACTAAACATAGCCCTAGCAGTCATCGGAGACGACTGAAAAATCAGACCCTATGAAATGCGTTGCGAACCCCTTTGGACCATCCAAAATTGTCACTAAAGGAAGGCTTTGGGTACAAGTGAACTCCCCAGGGGAGCCTTTACGCAGCCCCACATGCAACTGGACCCTCCGGGTTCGCTGTTTCCGAGCATCCCTAAACATAGCCCTTGCTGGCATCGAAGACGACTGAAAAATCAGGCCCCAGGAAATGCGTTACGAGCCCTTTTCGCCCATCCAAAAGTGCCCCCAAAGGAAGACTATGGATACAAGTGAACTCCCCAGGGGAGCCTTTACGCAGCCCCACATGCAACTGGACCCTCCGGGTTCGCTGTTTCCGAGCATCCCTAAACATAGCCCTAGCCGGCATCGATGACGACTGAAAAATCAGGCCCCAGGAAATACGTTGCGAGCCCCTTTGGACCATCCAAAAGTGCCCCCAAAGGAAGGCTTTGGGTACATCTGAAGTTCCCAGGGGAGCCTTTACGCAGCCCCACATGCAACTAGACCCTCCGGGTTCGATTTTTCCGAGCAACGCTAAATATATCACTAGCCGGCATGGGAGAAGACTGAAAACCCGGGCCCCAGAAAACGCGTTGCAAGCCCCATTGGACCATCCAAAAGTGTCACCAAAGGAAGGCTTTGGGTACATCAGAAGTTCCCAGGGGAGCCTTTACGCAGCCCCACATGCAACTGGACCCTCCGGGTTCGCTGTTTCCGAGCAACCCTAAACATAGCCCTAGCAGTCCTCGGAGACGAGTGAAAAATCAGACCCCAGGAAATGCGTTCCAAGCTCTTTTCGCCCATCCAAAAGTGCCCCCAAAGGAAGGCTTTGGGTACAAGTGAACTCCCCAGGGGAGCCTTTACGCAGCCCCACATGAAACTGGACCCTCCGCGTTCGCTGTTTCCGAGCATCCCTAAACATATCGCTAGCCGGCATCGATGACGACTGAAAAATCAGGCCCCAGGAAATGCGTTAGAAGCCCCATTCGCGCATTCAAAAGTGCCCCCAAAGGAAGGCTTTGGGTACAAGTGAACTCCCCAGAGGAGCCTTTACGCAGCCCCACATGCAACTGGACCCTTCGGGTTCAATTTTTCTGAGCAACCCTAAATATATCCCAACCGGCATGGGAGAAGACTGAAAAATCAGGCCCCAGAAAACGCGTTGCAAGCCCCTTTGGACCATTCCAAAGTGTCACCAAAGGAAGGCTTTTGGTACAAGTGAACTCCCCAGGGGAGCCTTTACGCAGCCCCACATGCAACTGGACCCTCCGGGTTCGCTGTTTCCGAGCATCCCTAAACATAGCGCTAGCCGGCATCGATGACGACTGAAAAATAAGGCCCCAGGAAATGCGTTCCGAACCCTTTTCACCCATCCAAAAGTGCCCCCAAAGGAAGGCTTTGGGTACAAGTGAACTCCCGAGGGGAGCCTTTACGCAGCCCCACATGCAACTGGACCCTCCGGGTTCGCTATTCCTGAGCAAACCTAAACGTAGCCCTAGCCGTCATTGGAGACGAGTGAAAAATCAGGCCCCAGGAAATGCGTTACGAGCCCTTTTCGCCCATCCAAAAGTGCCACCAAAGGAAGGCTTTGGGTACAAGTGAACTCCCCAGGGGAGCCTTTACGCAGCCCCACATGCAACTGGACCCTCCGGGTTCGATTTTTTCGAGCAACGCTAAATAAATCACTATCCGGCATGGGAGAAGACTGAAAACCCGGGCCCCAGAAAACGCGTTGCAAGCCCCTTTGGACCATCCAAAAGTGTCACCAAAGGAAGGCTTTGGGTACATCAGAAGTTCGCAGGGGAGCCTTTACGCAGCCCCATATGCAACTGGACCCTCCGGGTTCGCTGTTTCCGAGCAACACTAAACATAGCCCTAGCAGTCATCGGAGACGACTGAAAAATCAGACCCTATGAAATGCGTTGCGAACCCCTTTGGACCATCCAAAATTGTCACTAAAGGAAGGCTTTGGGTACAAGTGAACTCCCCAGGGGAGCCTTTACGCAGCCCCACATGCAACTGGACCCTCCGGGTTCGCTGTTTCCGAGCATCCCTAAACATAGCCCTTGCCGGCATCGAAGACGACTGAAAAATCAGGCCCCAGGAAATGCGTTACGAGCCCTTTTCGCCCATCCAAACGTGCCCCCAAAGGAAGACTATGGATACAAGTGAACTCCCCAGAGGAGCCTTTACGCAGCCCCACATGCAACTGGACCCTCCGGGTTCGATTTTTCCGAGCAACGCTAAATATGTCACTAGCCGGCATGGGAGAAGACTGAAAACCCGGGCCCCAGAAAACGCGTTGCAAGCCCCTTTGGACCATCCAAAAGTGTCACCAAAGGAAGGCTTTGGGTACATCAGAAGTTCCCAGGGGAGCCTTTACGCAGCCCCACATGCAACTGGACCCTCCGGGTTCGCTGTTTCCGAGCATCCCTAAACATAGCCCTAGCCGTCCTTGGAGACGACTGAAAAATCAGGCCCCAGGAAATGCGTTGCGAGCCCTTTTCGCCCATCGAAAAGTGCCCCCAAAGGAAGGCTTTGGGTACAAGTGAACTCCCCAGGGGAGCCTTTACGCAGCGCCACATGCTACTGGACCCTCCGCGTTCGCTGTTTCCGAGCATCCCTAAACATATCGCTAGCCGGCTTCGAAGACGACTGAAAAATCAGGCCCCAGGAAATGCGTTACAAGCCCCATTCGCCCATCCAAAATTGCCCCCAAAGGAAGGCTTTGCATACAAGTGAACTCCCCAGGGGAGCCTTTACGCAGCGCCACATGCTACTGGACCCTCCGGGTTCGCTGTTTCCGAGCATCCCTAAACATAGCGCTAGCCGGCATAGAAGACGACTGAAAAATCAGGCCCCAGGAAATGCGTTGCAAGCCCTTTTCGCCCATCCAAAAGTGCCCCCAAAGGAAGGCTTTGGGTACAAGTGAACTCCCGAGGGGAGCCTTTACGCAGCCCCACATGCAACTAGACCCTCCGGGTTCTCTGTTTCGGAGCATCCCTAAACATAACCCTAGCCGGCATCGAAGAAAACTGAAAAATCAGGCCGCAGGAAATGCGTTGAGAGCCCTTTTCGCCCATCCAAAAGTGCCCCCAAAGGAAGGCTTTGGGTACAAGTGAACTCCCCAGGGGAGCCTTTACGCAGCCCCACATGCAACTGGACCCTCCGGGTTCTCTGTTTCCGAGCAACGCTAAATATATCACTAGCCGGCAAGGGAGAAGACTGAAAACCCGGGCCCCAGAAAACGCGTTGCAAGCCCCTTTGGACCATCCAAAAGTGTCACCAAAGGAAGGCTTTGGGTACATCAGAAGTTCCCAGGGGAGCCTTTACGCAGCCCCATATGCAACTGGACCCTCCGGGTTCGCTGTTTCCGAGCAACCCTAAACATAACCCTAGCAGTCATCGGAGACGACTGAAAAATCAGACCCCATGAAATGCGTTGCGAACCCCTTTGGACCATCCAAAACTGTCACTAAAGGAAGGCTTTGGGTACAAGTGAACTCCCCAGGGGAGCCTTTACGCAGCCCCACATGCAACTGGACCCTCCGGATTCGCTGTTACCGAGCAACCCTAAACATAGCCCTAGCAGTCATCGGAGACGAGTGAAAAATCAGGCCCCAGGAAATGCGTTGCGAGCCCTTTTCGCCCATCCCCAAGAGTCACCAAAGGAAGGCTTTGGGTACAAGTGAACTCCCCAGGGGAGCCTTTACGCAGCCCCACATGCAACTGGACCCTCCGGGTTCGCTGTTTCCGAGCATCCCTAAACATAGCCCTAGCCGGCATCGAAGACGACTGAAAAATCAGGCCCCAGGAAATGCGTTGCAAGCCCATTTCGCCCATCCAAAAGTGCCCCCAAAGGAAGGCTTTGGGTACAAGTGAACTCCCCAGGGGAGCCTTTACGCAGCCCCACATGCAACTGGACCCTCCGGGTTCTCTGTTTCCGAGCAACGCTAAATATATCACTAGCCGGCAAGGGAGAAGACTGAAAACCCGGGCCCCAGAAAACGCGTTGCAAGCCCCTTTGGACCATCCAAAAGTGTCACCAAAGGAAGGCTTTGGGTACATCAGAAGTTCCCAGGGGAGCCTTTACGCAGCCCCATATGCAACTGGACCCTCCGGGTTCGCTGTTTCCGAGCAACCCTAAACATAACCCTAGCAGTCATCGGAGACGACTGAAAAATCAGACCCCATGAAATGCGTTGCGAACCCCTTTGGACCATCCAAAACTGTCACTAAAGGAAGGCTTTGGGTACAAGTGAACTCCCCAGGGGAGCCTTTACGCAGCCCCACATGCAACTGGACCCTCCGGATTCGCTGTTACCGAGCAACCCTAAACATAGCCCTAGCAGTCATCGGAGACGAGTGAAAAATCAGGCCCCAGGAAATGCGTTGCGAGCCCTTTTCGCCCATCCCCAAGAGTCACCAAAGGAAGGCTTTGGGTACAAGTGAACTCCCCAGGGGAGCCTTTACGCAGCCCCACATGCAACTGGACCCTCCGGGTTCGCTGTTTCCGAGCATCCCTAAACATAGCCCTAGCCGGCATCGAAGACGACTGAAAAATCAGGCCCCAGGAAATGCGTTGCAAGCCCTTTTCGCCCATCCAAAAGTGCCCCCAAAGGAAGGCTTTGGGTACAAGTGAACTCCCCAGGGGAGCCTTTACGCAGCCCCACATGCAACTGGACCCTCCGCGTTCGCTGTTTCCGAGCATCCCTAAACATAGCCCTAGCCGGCATCGAAGACGACTGAAAAATCAGGCCCCAGGAAATGCGTTACAAGCCCCATTCGCCCATCCAAAATTGCCCCCAAAGGAAGGCTTTGCATACAAGTGAACTCCCCAGGGGAGCCTTTACGCAGCGCCACATGCTACTGGACCCTCCGGGTTCGCTGTTTCCAAGCATCCCTAAACATAGCCCTAGCCGGCATCGAAGATGACTGAAAAATCAGGCCCCAGGAAATGCTTACAAGCCCTTTTCGCCCATCCAAAAGTGCCCCCAAAGGAAGGCTTTGGGTACAAGAGAACTCCCCAGGGGAGCCTTTACGCAGCCCCACATGCAACTGGACCCTTCGGGTTCGCTGTTTCTGAGCAACCCTAAATATATCCCTAGCCGGTATGGGAGAAGACTGAAAAATCAGGCCCCAGAAAACGCGTTGCAAGCCCATTTGGACCATTCCAATGTGTCACCAAAGGAAGGCTTTTGGTACAAGTGAACTCCCCAGGGGAGCCTTTACGCAGCCCCACATGCAACTGGACCCTCCGGGTTCGCTGTTTCCGAGCATCTCTAAACATATCGCTAGCCGGCATCGATGACGACTGAAAAATAAGGCCCCAGGAAATGAGTTAGAAGCCCTTTTCGCCCATCCAAAAGTGCCCCCAAAGGAAGGCTTTGGGTACAAGTGAACTCCCCAGGGGAGCCTTTACGCAGCCCCACATGCAACTGGATCCTCCGGGTTCGCTGTTCCTGAGCAAAGATAAACATAGCCCTAGCAGTCCTCGGAGACGAGTGAAAAATCAGGCCCGAGGAAATGCGTTACAAGCCCCATTCGCCCATCCAAAATTGCCCCCAAAGGAAGGCTTTGCATACAAGTGAACTCCCCAGGGGAGCCTTTACGCAGCCCCACATGCAACTGGACCCTCCGGGTTCGATTTTTTCGAGCAACGCTAAATAAATCACTATCCGGCATGGGAGAAGACTGAAAACCCGGGCCCCAGAAAACGCGTTGCCAGCCCCTTTGGACCATCCAAAAGTGTCACCAAAGGAAGGCTTTGGGTACATCAGAAGTTCGCAGGGGAGCCTTTACGCAGCCCCATATGCAACTGGACCCTCCGGGTTCGCTGTTTCCGAGCAACACTAAACATAGCCCTAGCAGTCATCGGAGACGACTGAAAAATCAGACCCTATGAAATGCGTTGCGAACCCCTTTGGACCATCCAAAATTGTCACTAAAGGAAGGCTTTGGGTACAAGTGAACTCCCCAGGGGAGCCTTTACGCAGCCCCACATGCAACTGGACCCTCCGGGTTCGCTGTTTCCGAGCATCCCTAAACATAGCCCTTGCCGGCATCGAAGACGACTGAAAAATCAGGCCCCAGGAAATGCGTTGCGAGCCCTTTTCGCCCATCCAAAAGTGCCCCCAAAGGAAGGATTTGGGTACAAGTGAACTCCCCAGGGGAGCCTTTACGCAGCCCCACATGCAACTGGACCCTCCGCGTTCGCTGTTTCCGAGCATCCCTAAACATATCGCTAGCCGGCATCGAAGACGACTGAAAAATCAGGCCCCAGGAAATGCGTTACAAGCCCCATTCGCCCATCCAAAATTGCCCCCAAAGGAAGGCTTTGCATACAAGTGAACTCCCCAGGGGAGCCTTTACGCAGCGCCACATTCTACTGGACCCTCCGGGTTCGCTGTTTCCGAGCATCCCTAAACATAGCGCTAGCCGTCATAGAAGACGACTGAAAAATCAGGCCCCAGGAAATGCGTTGCGAGCCCTTTTCGCCCATCCAAAAGTGCCCCCAAAGGAAGGCTTTGCATACAAGTGAACTCCCGAGGGGAGCCTTTACGCAGCCCCACATGCAACTGGACCCTTCGGGTTCGATTTTTCTGAGCAACCCTAAATATATCCCTAGCCGGCATGGGAGAAGACTGAAAAATCAGGCCCCAGAAAACGCGTTGCAAGCCCCTTTGGACCATCCCAAACTGTAACCAAAGGAAGGCTTTGGGTACAAGTGAACTCCCCAGGGGAGCCTTTACGCAGCCCCACATGCAACTGGACCCTCCAGGTTCGCTGTTTCCGAGCATCCCTAAACATAGCCCTAGCCATAATCGATGACGACTGAAAAATCAGGCCCCAGGAAATGCGTTAGAAGCCCCATTCGCCCATCCAAAAGTGCCCCCAAAGGAAGGCTTTGGGTACAAGTGAACTCCCCAGGGGAGCCTTTACGCAGCCCCACATGCAACTGGACCCTCCGGGTTCGCTGTTCCTGAGCAAACCTAAACGTAGCCCTAGCCGTCATTGGAGACGAGTGAAAAATCAGGCCCCAGGAAATGCGTTACGAGCCCTTTTCGCCCATCCAAAAGTGCCCCCAAAGGAAGGCTTTGGGTACAAGTGAACTCCCCAGGGGAGCCTTTACGCAGCCCCACATGCAACTAGACCCTCCGGGTTCTCTGTTTCGGAGCATCCCTAAACATAACCCTAGCCGGCATCGAAGAAAACTGTAAAATCAGGCCCCACGAAAGGCGTTGCGAGCCCCTTTGGTCCATCCAAAAGTGCCCCCAAAGGAATGCTTTGGGTACATCTGAAGCTCCCAGGGGAGCCTTTCCACAGCCCCATATGCAACTGGACCCTCCGGATTCGATTTTTCCGAGCAACGCTAAATATATCACTAGCCGGCATGGGAGAAGACTGAAAACCCGGGCCCCAGAAAACGCGTTGCAAGCCCCTTTGGACCATCCCAAATTGTCACCAAAGAAAGGCTTTGGGTACAAGTGAACTCCCCAGGGGAGCCTTTACGCAGCCCCACATGCAACTGGACACTTCGGGTTCGATTTTTCTGAGCAACCCTAAATATATCCCTAGCCGGCATGGGAGAAGACTGAAAAATCAGGCCCCAGAAAACGCGTTGCAAGCCCCTTTGGACCATTCCAAAGTGTCACCAAAGGAAGGCTTTTGGTACAAGTGAACTCCCCAGGGGAGCCTTTACGCAGCCCCACATGCAACTGGACCCTCCGCGTTCGCTGTTTCCGAGCATCCCTAAACATAGCCCTAGCCGGCATCGATGACGACTGAAAAATAAGGCCCCAGGAAATGCGTTCCGAACCCTTTTCACCCATCCAAAAGTGCCCCCAAAGGAAGGCTTTGGGTACAAGTGAACTCCCCAGGGGAGCCTTTACGCAGCCCCACATGCAACTGGACCCTCCGGGTTCGCTGTTCCTGAGCAAACCTAAACGTAGCCCTAGCCGTCATTGGAGACGAGTGAAAAATCAGGCCCCAGGAAATGCGTTGCCAGCCCTTTTCGCCCATCCAAAAGTGCCCCCAAAGGAAGGCTTTGGGTACAAGTGAACTCCCCAAGGGAGCCTTTACGCAGCCCCACATGCAACTGGACCGTCCGCGTTCGCTGTTTCCGAGCATCCCTTAACATAGCCCTAGCCGGCATCGATGACGACTGAAAAATCAGGCCCCAGGAAATGCGTTAGAAGCCCCATTCGCGCATTCAAATGTGCCCCCAAAGGAAGGCTTTGGGTACAAGTGAACTCCCCAGGGGAGCCTTTACGCAGCCCCACATGCAACTGGACCCTCCGGGTTCGCTGTTTCCGAGCAACACTAAACATAGCACTTGCCGGCATCGAAGACGACTGAAAAATCAGGCCCCAGGAAACGCGTTGCAAGCCCCTTTGGACCATCCAAAAGTGTCACCAAAGGAAGGCTTTGGGTACATCAGAAGTTCCCAGGGGAGCCTTTACGCAGCCCCATATGCAACTGGACCCTCTGGGTTCGCTGTTTCCGAGCAACCCTAAACATAACCCTAGCAGTCATCGGAGACGACTG